>NC_086448.1:775617762-775930262 GCF_028390025.1 Pseudophryne corroboree
AGGATGAGGAGGATATGGGTGTTGCTGGCGCTGGGGAGGAAATTGACCAGGAGGATTCTGATGGTGAGGTGGTTTGTTTAAGTCAGGCACCCGGGGAGACACCTGTTGTCCGTGGGAGGAATATGGCCGTTGACATGCCAGGTGAAAATACCAAAAAAATCAGCTCTTCGGTGTGGAGGTATTTCACCACAAATGCGGACAACAGGTGTCAAGCCGTGTGTTCCCTTTGTCAAGCTGTAATAAGTAGGGGTAAGGACGTTAACCACCTCGGAACATCCTCCCTTATACGTCACCTGCAGCGCATTCATAATAAGTCAGTGACAAGTTCAAAAACTTTGGGTGACAGCGGAAGCAGTCCACTGACCAGTAAATCCCTTCCTCTTGTAACCAAGCTCACGCAAACCACCCCACCAACTCCCTCAGTGTCAATTTCCTCCTTCCCCAGGAATGCCAATAGTCCTGCAGGCCATGTCACTGGCAAGTCTGACGAGTCCTCTCCTGCCTGGGATTCCTCCGATGCATCCTTGCGTGTAACGCCTACTGCTGCTGGCGCTGCTGTTGTTGCCGCTGGGAGTCGATGGTCATCCCAGAGGGGAAGTCGTAAGCCCACTTGTACTACTTCCAGTAAGCAATTGACTGTTCAACAGTCCTTTGCGAGGAAGATGAAATATCACAGCAGTCATCCTACTGCAAAGCGGATAACTGAGGCCTTGGCATCCTGGGTGGTGAGAAACGTGGTTCCGGTATCCATCATTACTGCAGAGCCAACTAGAGACTTGTTGGAGGTACTGTGTCCCCGGTACCAAATACCATCTAGGTTCCATTTCTCTAGGCAGGCGATACCGAAAATGTACACAGACCTCAGAAAAAGAGTCACCAGTGTCCTAAAAAATGCAGCTGTACCCAATGTCCACTTAACCACGGACATGTGGACAAGTGGAGCAGGGCAGGGTCAGGACTATATGACTGTGACAGCCCACTGGGTAGATGTATGGACTCCCGCCGCAAGAACAGCAGCGGCGGCACCAGTAGCAGCATCTCGCAAACGCCAACTCTTTCCTAGGCAGGCTACGCTTTGTATCACCGCTTTCCAGAATACGCACACAGCTGAAAACCTCTTACGGCAACTGAGGAAGATCATCGCGGAATGGCTTACCCCAATTGGACTCTCCTGTGGATTTGTGGCATCGGACAACGCCAGCAATATTGTGTGTGCATTAAATCTGGGCCAATTCCAGCACGTCCCATGTTTTGCACATACCTTGAATTTGGTGGTGCAGAATTTTTTAAAAAACGACAGGGCCGTGCAAGAGATGCTGTCGGTGGCCAGAAGAATTGCGGGACACTTTCGGCGTACAGGCACCACGTACAGAAAACTGGAGCACCACCAAAAACTACTGAACCTGCCCTGCCATCATCTGAAGCAAGAAGTGGTAACGAGGTGGAATTCAACCCTCTATATGCTTCAGAGGTTGGAGGAGCAGCAAAAGGCCATTCAAGCCTATACAATTGAGCACGATATAGTAGGTGGAATGCACCTGTCTCAAGTGCAGTGGAGAATGATTTCAACGTTGTGCAAGGTTCTGATGCCCTTTGAACTTGCCACACGTGAAGTCAGTTCAGACACTGCCAGCCTGAGTCAGGTCATTCCCCTCATCAGGCTTTTGCAGAAGAAGCTGGAGGCATTGAAGGAGGAGCTAACACGGAGCGATTCCGCTAGGCATGTGGGACTTGTGGATGCAGCCCTTAATTCGCTTAACAAGGATTCACGGGTGGTCAATCTGTTGAAATCAGAGCACTACATTTTGGCCACCGTGCTCGATCCTAGATTTAAAGCCTACCTTGGATCTCTCTTTCCGGCAGACACAGGTCTGCTGGGGTTGAAAGACCTGCTGGTGACAAAATTGTCAAGTCAAGCGGAACGCGACCTGTCAACATCTCCTCCTTCACATTCTCCCGCAACTGGGGGTGCGAGGAAAAGGCTCAGAATTCCGAGCCCACCCGCTGGCGGTGATGCAGGGCAGTCTGGAGCGACTGCTGATGCTGACATCTGGTCCGGACTGAAGGACCTGACAACGATTACGGACATGTCGTCTACTGTCACTGCATATGATTCTCTCAACATTGATAGAATGGTGGAGGATTATATGAGTGACCGCATCCAAGTAGGCACGTCACACAGTCCGTACTTATACTGGCAGGAAAAAGAGGCAATTTGGAGGCCCTTGCACAAACTGGCTTTATTCTACCTAAGTTGCCCTCCCACAAGTGTGTACTCCGAAAGAGTGTTTAGTGCCGCCGCTCACCTTGTCAGCAATCGGCGTACGAGGTTACATCCAGAAAATGTGGAGAAGATGATGTTCATTAAAATGAATTATAATCAATTCCTCCGCGGAGACATTGACCAGCAGCAATTGCCTCCACAAAGTACACAGGGAGCTGAGATGGTGGATTCCAGTGGGGACGAATTGATAATCTGTGAGGAGGGGGATGTACACGGTGATATATCGGAGGGTGAAGATGAGGTGGACATCTTGCCTCTGTAGAGCCAGTTTGTGCAAGGAGAGATTAATTGCTTCTTTTTTGGGGGGGGTCCAAACCAACCCGTCATATCAGTCACAGTCGTGTGGCAGACCCTGTCACTGAAATGATGGGTTGGTTAAAGTGTGCATGTCCTGTTTTGTTTATACAACATAAGGGTGGGTGGGAGGGCCCAAGGATAATTCCATCTTGCACCTCTTTTTTCTTTTCTTTTTCTTTGCATCATGTGCTGATTGGGGTGGGTTTTTTGGAAGGGACACCCTGCGTGACACTGCAGTGCCACTCCTAGATGGGCCCGGTGTTTGTGTCGGCCACTAGGGTCGCTAATCTTACTCACACAGCTACCTCATTGCGCCTCTTTTTTTCTTTGCGTCATGTGCTGTTTGGGGAGGGTTTTTTGGAAGGGACATCCTGCGTGACACTGCAGTGCCACTCCTAGATGTGCCCGGTGTTTGTGTCGGCCACTAGGGTCGCTAATCTTACTCACACAGTCAGCTACCTCATTGCGCCTCTTTTTTTCTTTGCGTCATGTGCTGTTTGGGGAGGGTTTTTTGGAAGGGCCATCCTGCGTGACACTGCAGTGCCACTCCTAGATGGGCCCGGTGTTTGTGTCGGCCACTAGGGTCGCTAATCTTACTCACACAGCTACCTCATTGCGCCTCTTTTTTTCTTTGCGTCATGTGCTGTTTGGGGAGGGTTTTTTGGAAGGGACATCCTGCGTGACACTGCAGTGCCACTCCTAGATGGGCCCGGTGTTTGTGTCGGCCACTAGGGTCGCTTATCTTACTCACACAGCGACCTCGGTGCAAATTTTAGGACTAAAAATAATATTGTGAGGTGTGAGGTATTCAGAATAGACTGAAAATGAGTGTAAATTATGGTTTTTGAGGTTAATAATACTTTGGGATCAAAATGACCCCCAAATTCTATGATTTAAGCTGTTTTTTAGTGTTTTTTGAAAAAAACACCCGAATCCAAAACACACCCGAATCCGACAAAAAAAATTCGGTGAGGTTTTGCCAAAACGCGTTCGAACCCAAAACACGGCCGCGGAACCGAACCCAAAACCAAAACACAAAACCCGAAAAATTTCAGGCGCTCATCTCTAGTATATATATACTTTATCATACTGCATTACATTCAACATAATTTGCATATGCAAATTAGTTTACCCATAATGCATTGTGATTTTAAATGATACAATGCTTGCACTTTATTTATGCGTAATTGACATACAGAAATCAAGAAATATTGATTAGCATATAGTAAGCATTATAAATGAATAAAGTATATATATATTGTATATATAAAAAACAATTTAGAAAAAGGGACCAAACTCTCCATAACCCTTAATGTTCATGATATAAAGTGACATATAAGGAGACTGAAAACCATTATCATATTGGGGAGGGTGTGTGGCTGTTAAGATGAACATCTGCCATCATACTCCACCATCAGGTGATGGCTCCAAGTCCCCCTCCCTACCTATTTTTTTGTTTGTTTTAAATCTTCCCTTTGGAAGATTTTTTTTTGTTTTAAATCTTCCCTTTGGAAGACCAGGGTTGGGGAAAAAATAATAAATCGTAAAAAAATGAAAATGCGTTTCTCACATAAATAGCTTTTACTTTTATTAGGGTGTTCATTCAGTGTTGCTACATATTGCTTTATTGGCTCAGAGTCCATGAGGGGAGACATTGCATTCTATACAGGAGGCCGGGTTAGGGTTGGACTTGCCCTCAGGTGTACAGGGGAAACCCGCAGTGGGGCCCACCCTAGACTCTTGGGATCAGGTTCCAGACTGTGAACTTACATTATACATATGTTACATTATACTGCAGATGACTATGGTGTATTTTCTACTATACTATATAGCAGTGGTTCTCACACTGTGTGCATGGCACCCTGGGGTGTCTTGGGACACTTGCAGGGGTGCCTTGGATTAGTGGTCCATGACCAATTAAAATTATTTATGGTCAATGTCATAGGCAAACCAGTGCTGGTGGCTGTCAATCATAAAATATGTGGACAAACAGAAGCAAATCTTGTCCTTCACCACACATTGGAACCTGAGGATGACATATAAACACAATTTACTTAATGTAATATTTCTGTCTACATTTCTCAATAAGAAACTTTTGGCCAAGGGGTGCCGTAAAATTTTTTAAAAATTCTAATACTCTAGGGCGCCGGGATTCAAAAAAGTTTGTGAACCACTGCTCTATAGAATTTACTATATATATTTATCAAGAGGCTCATAACATGCATTCTCTAATTGTAACAGCAGATAAGAACCACTTGGCGGCTCAGTTAGTCTGCCCATGTACACACTAGGTGCTACGTTTTTGTTGGGAGACAACCTACCATGAAACTGGAATACCCATGGAAGAGCATTATGTATAAATTCCATACACTGAGGTCCATGGTGGGAATTGAACCTATGACCTTAGTGCCTCAGGGATGCAAGGCAGCAACACTAACCATTACACCATCTGTACTGTGATAACTATGCCCACACTTAAGCATGGGCCACTGCCACTGCATTCAGCCGGTGGGCCTTTCATTCCCTAGTCCAACACTGGGGAGGCTCATTACATTATATACTATAAAGGGGAACATGAGGAGAATATACAAACTCCACACAGTTAGGACCATGGTGGGAATCAGTGCTGTGAGGCAGTAATGATAACCATTTCATTATCCACACCGCCATACTGTATATGTATGTTTGAATATATATAAGCAGTTTGTGTGTGTGTGTGTATATATATATATATATGTAGAAATAATAAGAATTTACTTACCGATAATTCTATTTCTCATAGTCCGTAGTGGATGCTGGGACTCCGTAAGGACCATGGGGAATAGCGGCTCCGCAGGAGACTGGGCACAAAAGTAAAAGCTTGAACTAGCTGGTGTGCACTGGCTCCTCCCCCTATGACCCTCCTCCAAGCCTCAGTTAGGATACTGTGCCCGGACGAGCGTACCTAATAAGGAAGGATATTGAATCCCGGGTAAGACTCATACCAGCCACACCAATCACACCGTACAACCTGTGATCTGAACCCAGTTAACAGTATGATAAACGAAGGAGCCTCTGAAAAGATGGCTCACAACAATAATAACCCGAATTTTGTAACAATAACTATATACAAGTATTGCAGACAATCCGCACTTGGGATGGGCGCCCAGCATCCACTACGGACTATGAGAAATAGAATTATCGGTTAGTAAATTCTTATTTTCTCTAACGTCCTAAGTGGATGCTGGGACTCCGTAAGGACCATGGGGATTATACCAAAGCTCCCAAATGGGCGGGAGAGTGCGGATGACTCTGCAGCACCGAATGAGAGAACTCCAGGTCCTCCTCAGCCAGGGTATCAAATTTGTAGAATTTAGCAAACGTGTTTGCCCCTGACCAAGTAGCTGCTCGGCAAAGTTGTAAAGCCGAGACCCCTCGGGCAGCCGCCCAAGATGAGCCCACCTTCCTTGTGGAATGGGCTTTTACAGATTTTGGCTGTGGCAGGCCTGCCACAGAATGCGCAAGCTGAATTGTACTACAAATCCAACGAGCAATCGTCTGCTTAGAAGCAGGAGCACCCAGCTTGTTGGGTGCATACAGGATAAACAGCGAGTCAGATTTCCTGACTCCAGCCGTCCTGGAAATATATATTTTGAGGGCTCTGACTACGTCCAGTAACTTGGAGTCCTCCAAGTCCCTAGTAGCCGCAGGCACCACAATAGGCTGGTTCACGTGAAACGCTGAAACCACCTTTGGGAGAAATTGAGGACGAGTCCTCAATTCTGCCCTATCCGTGTGAAAAATCAGGTAAGGGCTTTTATAAGATAAAGCCGCCAATTCTGAGACACGCCTGGCTGAAGCCAGGGCTAACAGCATTACCACCTTCCATGTGAGATATTTTAATTCCACAGTGGTGAGTGGTTCAAACCAATGTGATTTTAGGAACCCCAAAACCACATTGAGATCCCAAGGTGCCACCGGGGGCACAAAAGGAGGCTGTATATGCAGTACCCCTTTGACAAACGTCTGGACTTCAGGCACTGAAGCCAGTTCTTTTTGGAAGAAAATCGACAGGGCCGAAATTTGAACCTTAATTGACCCTAATTTTAGGCCCATAGACAGTCCTGTTTGCAGGAAATGTAGGAAGCGACCCAGTTGAAATTCCTCTGTAGGGGCCTCTTTGGCCTCACACCACGCAACATATTTTCGCCAAATGCGGTGATAATGTTTTGCGGTTACATCCTTCCTGGCCTTTATCAGGGTAGGGATGACTTCTTCTGGAATGCCTTTTTCCTTCAGGATCCGGCGTTCAACCGCCATGCCGTCAAACGCAGCCGCGGTAAGTCTTGGAACAGACAAGGTCCCTGCTGGAGCAGGTCCTTTCTTAGAGGTAGAGGCCACGGGTCCTCCGTGAGCATCTCTTGAAGTTCCGGGTACCAAGTCCTTCTTGGCCAATCCGGAACCACGAGTATAGTTCTTACTCCTCTCCTTTTTATGATTCTCAGTACTTTTGGTATGAGAGGCAGAGGAGGGAACACATACACTGACTGGTACACCCATGGTGTTACCGGAGCGTCCACCGCTATTGCCTGAGGGTCCCTTGACCTGGCGCAATATCTGTCTAGTTTTTTGTTGAGACGGGACGCCATCATGTCCACCTTTGGTTTTTCCCAACGGTTTACCATCTCTTGGAAGACTTCTGGATGAAGTCCCCACTCCCCCGGGTGAAGGTCGTGTCTGCTGAGGAAGTCCGCTTCCCAGTTGTCCACTCCCGGAATGAACACTGCTGACAGTGCTATCACATGATTCTCCGCCCAGCGAAGAATCCTTGCAGCTTCTGCCATCGCCCTCCTGCTTCTCGTGCCGCCCTGTCTGTTTACGTGGGCGACTGACGTGATGTTGTCCGATTGGATCAATACCGCCTGACCCTGAAGCAGGGGTTTTGCTTGACTTAGAGCATTGTAAATGGCCCTTAGTTCCAGAATGTTTATATGAAGAGATGTTTCCATGCTTGACCACAAGCCCTGGAAATTTTGTCCCTGTGTGACTGCTCCCCAGCCTCTCAGGCTGGCATCTGTGGTCACCAGGATCCAATCCTGAATGCCGAATCTGCGGCCCTCTAGTAGATGAGCACTCTGCAGCCACCACAGAAGAGACACCCTTGTCCTTGGCGACAGGGTTATCCGCTGATGCATCTGAAGATGCGATCCGGACCATTTGTCCAGAAGATCCCACTGAAATGTTCTTGCATGGAATCTTCCAAATGGAATCGCTTCGTAAGAAGCCACCATTTTTCCCAGGACCCTCGTGCACTGATGCACTGACACCTGGCCTGGTTTTAGGAGATTCCTGACTAGCTCGGATAACTCCCTGGCCTTCTCCTCTGGGAGAAACACCTTTTTCTGGACTGTGTCCAGAATCATTCCTAGGAACAGGAGACGTGTCGTTGGAATCAGCTGCGATTTTGGAATATTTAGGATCCACCCGTGCTGACATAACACTAACTGAGATAGTGCTACTCCGACTTCTAACTGTTCCCTGGACCTTGCCCTTATCAGGAGATCGTCCAAGTAAGGGATAATTAAAACGCCTTTTCTTCGAAGAAGAATCATTATTTCGGCAATTACCTTGGTAAAGACCCGAGGTGCCGTGGACAACCCAAACGGCAGCGTCTGAAACTGATAATGACAGTTTTGTACTACAAACCTGAGGTACCCTTGGTGAGAAGGGTAGATTGGGACGTGGAGATAAGCATCTTTGATGTCCAGAGACACCATATAGTCCCCTTCTTCCAGGTTTGCTATCACTGCTCTGAGTGACTCCATCTTGAATTTGAACCTCTTTATGTAAGTGTTCAAGGATTTTAGATTTAAAATTGGTCTCACCGAGCCGTCCGGCTTCGGTACCACAAACAGCGTGTAATAATACCCCTTTCCCTGTTGTAGGAGAGGTACCTTGATTATCACCTGCTGGGAATACAGCTTGTGAATGGCTTCCAAAACTGCCTCCCTGTCGGAGGGAGACTTTGGTAGAGCAGACTTCAGGAACCGGCGAGGGGGAGACGTCTCGAATTCCAGTTTGTACCCCTGTGATACTACCTGCAGAATCCAGGGGTCCACTTGCGAGTGAGCCCACTGCGCGTTGAAATTTTTGAGACGGGCCCCCACCGTGTCCGAGTCCGGTTGTAAAGCCCCAGCGTCATGCTGAAGACTTGGCAGAAGCAGAGGAGGGCTTCTGCTCCTGGGAAGAGGCTGCCTGGTGCAGTCTTTTTCCTCTTCCTCTGCCCCGGGGCAGAAATGAGTGGCCTTTTGCCCGCCTGTACTTATGGGAACGAAAGGACTGAGTTTGAAAAGACGGTGTCTTTTTCTGCTGAGAGGTGACCTGGGGTAAAAAGGTGGACTTTCCGGCCGTTGCCGTGGCCACCAGGTCCGATAGACCGGCCCCAAATAACTCCTCTCCTTTAAACGGCAATACTTCCATATGTCGTTTGGAATCCGCATCCCCTGACCACTGTCGCGTCCATAACGCTCTTCTGGCAGAAATGGACATAGCACTCACTCTTGATGCCAGGGTGCAAATATCCCTCTGTGCATCACGCATATATAGTAATGCATCCTTCAAATGCTCTATAGTTAGTAATATACTGTCCCTATCCAGGGTATCAATATTTTCAGTCAGGGAATCCGACCACGCCACTCCAGCACTGCACATCCAGGCTGATGCGATTGCTGGTCGCAGTATAACACCAGTATGTGTGTATATACCCTTCAGGATATTTTCCAGCCTTCTATCCGCTGGTTCTTTGAGGGCGGCCGTATCAGGAGACGGTAACGCTACTTGTTTAGATAAACGTGTGAGCGCTTTATCTACTTTAGGGGGTGTTTCCCAACGCGCCCTAACCTCTGGCGGGAAAGGGTATAGTGCCAATAATTTATTAGAAATTAGCACTTTTTTATCGGGGGAAACCCACGCTTTATCACACACCTCATTTAATTCATCTGACTCAGGAAAAGCTACTGGTAGTTTTTTCACTCCCCACATAATACCCTTCTTTGTGGTACTTGTAGTGTCAGAAATGTTCAATGCCTCCTTCATTGCCGTGATCATGTAACGTGTGGCCCTACTGGACATTACGTTTGTCTCCTCACCGTCGACACTGGACTCAGTATCCGTGTCTGGGTCTGTGTCGACCCACTGAGGTAACGGGCGTTTTATCGCCCCTGACGGTGTCTGAGACGCCTGGACTGTCGGCTGTCTCATGTCGTCAACAGTTTTTTGTAAAGTGCTGACATTGTCACGTAGTTCTTTAAATACAACCATCCAGTCAGGTGTCGACTCCCTAGGGGGTGACATCACTAATACAGGCAATTGCTCTGCTTCCACATCATTTTCCTCCTCATACATGTCGACACAATCGTACCGACACCCAGCACACACACAGGGAATGCTCTGATAGAGGACAGGACCCCACTAGCCCTTTGGGGAGACAGAGGGAGAGTTTGCCAGCACACTCCAGAGCGCTATATATATATATAGGGATAACCTTATATAAGTGTTACTCCCTTTTATAGCTGCTGTTTATAATTTAGCTGCCAATAGTGCCCCCCCTCTTTCGTTTTTACCCTGATTCTGTAGGGACTGCAGGGGAGAGTCAGGGAGCCGTCCTTCCAGCGGAACTGTGAGGGAAAATGGCGCTTGTGTGCTGAGGAGATAGGCTCCGCCCCTTCACGACGGCCTTATCTCCCGCTTTTTTCTGGAAAACTGGCAGGGGTTAAATACATCCATATAGCCCAGGAGCTATATGTGATGTATTTCTTTTGCCATCCTAAGGTATTTCTGTTTTTATTGCGTCTCAGGGCGCTCCCCCCCAGCGCCCTGCACCCTCAGTGACCGGAGTGTGAAGTGTGCTGAGAGCAATGGCGCACAGCTGCAGTGCTGTGCGCTACCTTAGTTGAAGACAGGAACGTCTTCTGCTGCCGATTTCACCGGACCTCTTCGTTCTTCTGGCTCTGTAAGGGGGCTGGCGGCGCGGCTCCGGGACCCATCCA
Source organism: Pseudophryne corroboree (assembly GCF_028390025.1). NCBI lineage: Eukaryota > Metazoa > Chordata > Amphibia > Anura > Myobatrachidae > Pseudophryne > Pseudophryne corroboree. The sequence goes on from NC_086448.1 coordinate 775,628,371, forward strand.
GGCTGAACCTGTGATCGTCCCTCTGGAGCTAATGTCCAGTAGCCTAAGAAACCCAATCCACTCTGCACGCAGGTGAGTTCGTTTCTTCTCCCCTTAGTCCCACGATGCAGTGAGCCTGTTGCCAGCAGGACTCACTGAAAATAAAAAAACTAAAATAAACTTTTACTCTAAGCAGCTCAGGAGAGCCACCTAGAATGCACCCTTCTCGTTCGGGCAAAAAAATCTAACTGAGGCTTGGAGGAGGGTCATAGGGGGAGGAGCCAGTGCACACCAGCTAGTTCAAGCTTTTACTTTTGTGCCCAGTCTCCTGCGGAGCCGCTATTCCCCATGGTCCTTACGGAGTCCCAGCATCCACTTAGGACGTTAGAGAAATATATATATACATGTATATATATATATATATATATATATATATATATGTATAATATATATATGTATATATATACTTTATCATACTGCATTACATTCAACATAATTTGCATATGCAAATTGGTTTACCCATAATGCATTGTGATTTTAAATGATACAATGCTTGCACTTTATTTATGCGTAATTGACATACAGAAATCAAGAAATATTGATTAGCATATAGTAAGCATTATAAATGAATAAAGTATATATATGTTGTATATATAAAAAACAATTTAGAAAAAGGGACCAAACTCTCCATAACCCTTAAGGTTCATGATATAAAGTGACATATAAGGAGACTGAAAACCATTATCATATTGGGGAGGGTGTGTGGCTGTTAAGATGAACATCTGCCATCATACTCCACCATCAGGTGATGGCTCCAAGTCCCCTTCCCTACTTTTTTTTTTGTTTGTTTTAAATCTTCCCTTTGGAAGATTTTTTTTTTGTTTTAAATCTCCCCTTTGGAAGACCAGGGTTGGGGAAAAAATAATAAATCGTAAAAAAATGAAAATGCGTTTCTCACTTAAACAGCTTTTACTTTTATTAGGGTGTTCATTCAGTGTTGCTACATATTGCTTTATTGGCTCAGAGTCCATGAGGGGAGACATTGCATTCTATACAGGAGGCCGGGTTAGGGTTGGACTTGCCCTCAGGTGTACAGGGGAAACCCGCAGTGGGGCCCACCCTAGACTCTTGGGATCAGGTTCCAGACTGTGAACTTACATTATACATATGTTACATTATACTGCAGATGACTATGGTGTATTTTCTACTATACTATATAGCAGTGGTTCTCACACTGTGTGCATGGCACCCTGGGGTGTCTTGGGACACTTGCAGGGGTGCCTTGGATTAGTGGTCCATGACCAATTAAAATTATTTATGGTCAATGTCATAGGCAAACCAGTGCTGGTGGCTGTCAATCATAAAATATGTGGACAAACAGAAGCAAATCTTGTCCTTCACCACACATTGGAACCTGAGGATGACATATAAACACAATTTACTTAATGTAATATTTCTGTCTACATTTCTCAATAAGAAACTTTTGGCCAAGGGGTGCCGTAATTTTTTTTAAAAATTCTAATACTCTAGGGCGCCGGGATTCAAAAAAGTTTGTGAACCACTGCTCTATAGAATTTACTATATATATTTATCAAGAGGCTCATAACATGCATTCTCTAATTGTAACAGCAGATAAGAACCACTTGGCGGCTCAGTTAGTCTGCCCATGTACACACTAGGTGCTACGTTTTTGTTGGGAGACAACCTACCAGGAAACTGGAATACCCATGGAAGAGCATTATGTATAAATTCCACACACTGAGGTCCATGGTGGGAATTGAACCTATGACCTTAGTGCCTCAGGGATGCAAGGCAGCAACACTAACCATTACACCATCTGTACTGTGATAACTATGCCCACACTTAAGCATGGGCCACTGCCACTGCATTCTGCCGGTGGGCCTTTCATTCCCTAGTCCAACACTGGGGAGGCTCATTACATTATATACTATAAAGGGGAACATGAGGAGAATATACAAACTCCACACAGTTAGGACCATGGTGGGAATCAGTGCTGTGAGGCAGTAATGATAACCATTTCATTATCCACACCGCCATACTGTATATGTATGTTTGAATATATATAAGCAGTGTGTGTGTGTGTGTGTGTGTGTGTGTGTGTGTATATATATATATAGAAATATATATATACATGTATATATATATATATATATATATGTATAATATATATGTATATATATACTTTATCATACTGCATTACATTCAACATAATTTGCATATGCAAATTAGTTTACCCATAATGCATTGTGATTTTAAATGATACAATGCTTGCGCTTTATTTATGCGTAATTGACATACAGAAATCAAGAAATATTGATTAGCATATAGTAAGCATTATAAATGAATAAAGTATATATATATTGTATATATAAAAAACAATTTAGAAAAAGGGACCAAACTCTCCATAACCCTTAATGTTCATGATATAAAGTGACATATAAGGAGACTGAAAACCATTATCATATTGGGGAGGGTGTGTGGCTGTTAAGATGAACATCTACCTTCATACTCCAACATCGCTTCTCGGCCTTTTGGCTAAGATCAAGTGTAGTATCTGTTCTTATCAGTTCACGCTGACTGACGGTGCTACCTTGTTTCTTGGACCGACAATTGTCCTTCTCAGGGCTAAGCTGCACCCGGGCCGAGAAGCCAGAAAAATCGAAAGTCGAGACTGCGAGGAGAAGGAGAAGATCGCTTGAAGAGGGTGAAGATTTGCATCGCTCCCCAGCTACAGCAGAGGGTTAGACTTGTTTGCTCTGCCCTCTGGAGAAGATACCCCCCTCCGCCAGCAAGACTGCGTGGAGAAAAGGGACTTCGCCGGAGAAGCTCTGCAGCGCCCCCTACCTGCACTGGAGGGCTAGACTTGCTGGCTCTGCCCTCTGAAGCGACCGACCGCCTCTCCTCCTCTCGACGACAGCGCTGATCCTCCGCCCCGCCTTCTCCGCCAAAAGGATCCGTGAGTATGGCCACCGCTGCCCCAGCCGCCGTTGTTCCAGCCCCCGCTGCTCCAGCCCCAGCTGCTCCAGCCTCTGCCTCCACTCCGGCCACCCTCGCCAAGAAGAGCCAGGCCAAGACGGCGAAAAAAACCGCCAAAGCCCCCACCGGATCGGCCGCACCCAGCGCCACAACCCCCGCAGCAACACCGCCAGCGGCACCCACCCAGGTGAGCACCAAAGACAAACCGTCCCTGGAGCCCTGGATGAGATTCACCGTGGTGATGAAGTTGAAGGAGGTGGATGGACGGATGCCGGACATGACAGTGGAGACCTTTGGGAAGAAGATGATCCTGGACCAGGGCTTCTCGACCGCTGAAACCCTCAGCATCCAGAATTACCTGAAGGGGATCTTTTACGTCACCTTCGCCTCCCTTGCCATCTGCAAGAGGTACTGGGAGGCAGTGAAATCGGCGAGACCCGAATCCCCTTTCTCCCGCTTTGTGGGCAATTGCCCTATTCAAAGAGAGGAAAGGCGGGTGACGGTTTCAATGAGGAACCCACACACGCCCATCAAGGACATTGTCACCTTCCTCAGCCGGTTCTGTACCGTCAAGAAGGACCCCACAAGGGTTCTGGATGGGAACAGCTTCTGGACTGGAAAGTGGGCTGTGATCGTCGTCCTGCAAAAGGACACCTCGTGCCCAGAAGGAGTCAAGCACCTCCCACAGTGCTTCTCCCTGGGGGGATCTCAAGGACTTCTCCACTACGCCGACCAGCCACGCAACTGCAGGAAGTGCGGCGGGACGGGCCACGTGATGAAGGACTGCAAGGTCCCGGCATGCAAGAATTGCCACATGGCCAGCCATGAGACCAAAGACTGCCCCACGAGGAAAACCTGCAACCTGTGCGGCAAAGTGGACCACGTCTACAGGGACTGCCCGAGTAGGTCGAGAACCTACTCAGCTGTGGTGACCGGACGTGCCAACCCTGCCCTCAAGCTGCTGCCCTCTGCTACGCAGAAGGAAAAGAAACCGCAGGAGGGTAAGAAACCTGTCAAACCCACCCCCCTCCCATCCTCCCTCACCACCTCCCTACCCATCTCCACCAGCCCACCCCCTGCGACAGTGACTCCCATCCCTACCACTGTCGCAACCCTCCCTGACCCCTCCTCCGACTCTCCTACCCAGCCCATTGTCTCTCCCAACCCAGCCACCCCTGCCCCACCTGACCTTTCTTCCCAGGAAGATTTCCCCGCCCTCCCCTCCCCTCTTACTCCAACTGCAGGTGCCGAGAAGACACGGAACTGCAAGAGGAAGGAGCTCGACAGCCCGTCTGCGGACTCCGAATCCTCTAAGAAACTGGCGGTCGAGCTGACCCCACTGGAAGAAGAAATGGAGGAGCTGGCGGAGGCATTCAGCAGGGAGGAGGAGGAGGAGCTGGATGCCAACGCCGACGCATTACTCGACCGGATACTGGGAGACAGCTCGCCGCTACCCGAGCAAGGGAACCTGGCATCCGATGCCGAGGAAGCCCCGCCCGACGGAGTGGTAACGTAAATGTAGAACTGTTGCCTAACCTCTCTCTTTTCCCCAACTAATGGCGTCATTTTCAATTTTCACCATTAATGTGAGGAGTATTAAGGATAAGCTTAGAAGACAGTCTGTGTTTACTTTCCTAGATAGTCAGAAATGTGATGTGTACATGTTGCAGGAATGCTCTCTTCCTTTCTCCAGGTCCTACAAACATCTGGGCAGGCAGTGGTCTCACGGCGCCTCCTATTGGTCCGGTGGGGGCGAGTGTAAGTCTGCAGGGGTCGCCATTCTTATCAGGGGGAGCCTCTTCACGCTAGATTCTGTTCAGGAGCTCGTCTGCGGCAGATTACTTGTCGTGGACGGCTCCTGGGCAGGTGAGCCTATCAGGCTTATCTGCGTGTACGCCCCCCCTTTCAAGAATGAGCGTTTGGAGCTTCTCCAGACCCTGCGACCGCAGCTCGCAACCACTAGGGCGGTAGTGATGGCAGGAGACTTCAACTGCACCATGGAAGAGGATGGACGCAGCACCAGCAACTCTACCAAGCTTGATGTGACGTCTAAACTGCTTATAGAAATGGTGACCGAAGCATCACTGCGGGACGCTATGGGTTCCATGGGGTCCGGCTCCGTGAATTATACATGGAGCCGCCCCGATGGCTCTGTGCGTTCCCGCATTGACTTTGTGTTTACCTCTAGAACAGTGAAGCAGACCAGGCATTCTATGGTCCCCTGCTTCTTCTCAGACCACAGGGCCATTCTCTTCCAAGGAGTCCTGGGTAGCGGCTTCGCGCCTGGCCCAGGCTCCTGGAAGTTGAATTGTGCCCTGCTGGAAAGAGAGGAGGTGCTGGCGGAGCTGAAGGATGCCTACATCACATGGAAAAATGACAAATGTTATTTTGAATGTATGAGCGACTGGTGGGAATATGCTAAGGCTAACATTCGCAGTTTCTTTCAGGTTAAAGGGAGACAACAGGCGTGCGACCGAAAGAGGAACTTCAAGAGGCTGCAGAGACTTCTGCAGTCCCTACTGGACCTCCAACGGTGCGGCTGGGACGTGAGAGACGAGCTGGATGAGACCAAAGGGGGCCTGAAAAGGCACTTTGAGGAGGAATCCAGACGTATCGTCTTCCGCTCCAAGGTGGAGAACCTTGAGAAGGACGAGAAATGTAATTCGTTCTTTTTCAGGAAACTCCACTCTGGCCACACGCCCCTGACCGAGCTGCGAGATGAGACCGGCATCCCCAGACAGGGGAAGGAGGGCGTGATGAAAGTCGTCAGAGACTACTACAGCGACCTCTACTCCCCTAAGACCACAGACAGCGAGGAGGCCGATAAGTTCCTGTCAGGTATCACTAACTCTATTGATCCTGCAGGCAAAGCCACTCTGGATGCTCCCTTGGCGTTGGAGGAGTTGCACTCTGCCGCCAAATCCTTTAGGCAGGGCAGGACCCCGGGCAGTGACGGTCTCCCAGCAGAGCTCTACGTAGCGCTGTGGGACCTCATTGGACCGGACCTGCTCGAGCTGTACGGGGAGATGGTGGTGGAGGGCAAAATGCCCCCATCGCTGAGGGAGGGAATGATCACGATCTTGTATAAGCGTAAGGGGGAGAGATGTGAGCTGAAGAATTGGAGGCCCATCTCTCTCTTAAACGTGGACTACAAGATCCTCGCCAAGGTGCTCGCCAACAGGCTGAAGGATGTCATCGGACAGATCATTCACCCGGACCAGACCTGCGCCATCCCCGGTCGCAGGATTGCAGACAGCCTCGCCCTCCTCAGAGACACGGTCCATTACATCAAGGATCGGAACGTGCACGCGGCCCTGGTCAGCCTTGATCAGGAGAAGGCCTTTGATCGTGTCTCACATGAGCTGATGGGCAGGGTTCTGCATAAATTTGGCCTCGGTAAAATGTTTTGTACGTATGTTAACCTGATGTACCTTGATATCCACAGCTCGGTGCTGGTGAACGGCTGGAAGACTGACCCCTTTTCCATCTTGTCCGGGGTCAGACAAGGCTGCCCGCTTTCACCTCTTCTTTTTGTTTGTGTTATAGAGCTCATGGCTGTATGCATCAGACGGAATCCAGAGATCAGAGGGATCGCCGCACCGGGTCGTGACCGACGAGAGGCCAAGTGTTCGCTGTACATGGATGACGTCACTGTCTTCTGCGCGGATCAACGTTCGGTGACAGCACTCGTCCAGACCTGCGAGAACTTCGGCCGAGCCTCAGGGGCTAAAGTCAACTGCGGGAAGTCAGAGGCTATGCTCTTCGGAAAGTGGCACCTGTCATCCTCTGCACCATTTCCTTTCGCCATCAAGCCCGACTTCATTAAGATTCTCGGAGTCTGGTTCGGCGGCGAGGGTGCAGCCCTGAGATGTTGGGACGAGAGACTGGCGACTGTTCGCCAAAAGATCGGATTGTGGAGCCTCAGAGAACTTACCATCGAGGGGAAATCACTTGTGCTGCGCAACGAGATTCTTCCTGTTCTGCAGTACACCGCGCAGGCCTGGCCACCCCTGGCAACCGTCTGCAGGGCCATCACGAGGGCAGTGTTTCACTTCATCTGGGGCTCCAAGATGGACAGAGTAAAGCGGTCAGTTATGTACAAGGAGCCCCTCAAGGGTGGAAAGGGTATTCCGGATATCCCAACCATGCTTCGAGCCTTCTTCGTGTGTAACTGCATCCGCAGGACAATGTACGAGAACTTGAACGATTCTGCAGGAAACTCCATGTCCCGTTTCTTCCTCCTGCCTCTTTGGAGGAACCTCGGCTGGGACAAATGGGACAGCTCCATCCCTTACAACTGGAACACCCCGTGGTTCTACCTGGACGTGTCCAAGTTCGTGAGGGAACACCAACTGGAGGGAGTTAAACCTGACTTATGGAAATCGAAGACGATCTACAAGCTCATCAGAGCTAAAGACGATTTGGAGCCGATTCCGGGGCTCCCTTCAGCGACTACCAAACAGGTCTGGGAGAATGTGGCCTCTAAAAGGCTCACAAACAGACACAAAGACCTGTCGTGGATGGCCATCCAGGGGGGCCTGCCCCTCCGGTCATTCATGCACTCCCGGAACCTGTGCAGGTACAGACATTGCCCCAGGTGCATCATACACGAGGAAACATCTATGCACCTGTTTTGGGACTGTGCCTGGGCCCAGTTGTTGTTGGACGCCCTGGAAAACGAACTGAAAAACTCTGTGCCAAGGAACTGTCTCACGTACCATTCGGTACTCTACGGACTATTCCCTGGCACCCACACCGTTGGGGCGATCCAGGAAGCCTGGCGCCTTATGAACAGTGTTAAGGACGCTTCGTGGCTTGCCAGGAACCGCCTCATTCTGAGGAGGGAGAGGATGTCTATCCAGGACTGTTGCAGGCTGGTTCACAGCTCGCTCAGAGACTATTCCACCATGGACAGCCCTGAGGAAGAAGAGGATTAAAGCCCCCCCTTTTTCTGCCCCTCTCCCCTTGTCCGAACCGAAAATGAGACTTTGGGACCGTGGCCCCTTCCCCCTCACTCACAATGTCTGTTGTTTTATTGATGTCTGCTATTTATTGCCCTTCCCCTTATATGTGTCTGTCTTTCAATAAAGCTTCGGGCTTGTGATTCACCCTCCCCCACCCCCCTACCCTCCACACCCATAGCCTTATTTACTGTTGTGTTATTGTATCGTTTAATTGCATAGTGCAGCCTGAGAACTACAGTGTAGGCTACAGGCCCGCGCCGTAGTTCTTCGACTGCACTATACAGTCTGCATCTGTGCTGTGTTTTGGCCTGTGCTGCGACACGGCACTTATGTTTGTCAATGTTCCCGTCTGTTTTTTGCAACTTTATACCAATAAAGACGCTTTTTCAATCAAAAATCTGTTCTTATCAGTGGAGAAAAGCCGACCGGTTAGCCTCACTTCATGGGGGGAGTGCGAACTCCCCATGTTGCATGAGGCACGGTTTGGTGGAGATCCCTTCTGCATAGGGGAATAATTCAACCCTATGTGGTACAGGGAGCCACCCGGTGAAGTATCCACGGTAGAGAAACATGGGGTGGAGTACCTGTTCTTACACTAGGAGCGTGAGAGGTTCCTAGATGTGGAATGGAGAAACACCCTGTGGAGTACCGTGCCGGGGTGTGGCAGGCCCCTGGTCGAGAGCGGAGAAAAGCTGGGCGTACCCCCTACTTCGCAGGATCTAACAGTACCCTGCGATGGATCGGGAACAGCCTGGCCTAGTATCTGCACTCGTACTGGGGGTTGACCTTGGCATAGAGCAGGTACGAAGCTTGGTCTGGCTGAGGGGTCGGGGGGCTGCTTAGAAGCCCGGGGTGACATGTGCCCTTGGGGTGAAAACCCCAAGGGTGCCTTAACCTGCACTGGTCCTAACCTTTGCACTTTAAGCGCACTTGCACTGTCACTTCTTCCCAACTTCTGTTGCACCACATCCTTTGCCCTGGCCTTCTGGCTAGGGCAAGGATAATTTTTTACCCCCCCCCCCGGCCTTTTGGCTGGGGTCTATTTATTTATTTATTATGCCCACATATGAGTTTTTGCACCTGCACTTGCACAAACTTTAGCACTTTATTCGTTTTTTGGTTGTTTGTAGTATGTCACGGTCACGTTTTTTGTTGGGGTTAAGGTGAGACCCTTTTGGGCCGCCCTCTCCTCTAAAGTTGCTGAGGTCCTCTCCACGGGGGGAGGACCAGACGCAGAAATCGGTCCCCAGGGGGACGCTTCGGCCAACCCTGGGGACACCCGAGGGTTCCCCTGCGCTTCGGCAAAGGGGGACCCACAGTCCTTTTTTTCCCTCAGGGCCTTTTGGCTCTGAGGGTTTAGAGGAGTAACGGGGCCCTTCTCCTTCGGGAGAGGGTCCAAGAACCTTCGCCCCCAGCACGTTTGGTCACAGACACTGAGTGATGAAGCACCGCACCTCGGGCTTCAAAAAAAAAAAAAAAAAAAAAAAAAAAAAAAGCTGCCATCATACTCCACCATCAGGTGATGGCTCCAAGTCCCCCTCCCTACCTTTTTTTTTGTTTGTTTTAAATCTTCCCTTTGGAAGATTTTTTTTTTGTTTTAAATCTTCCCTTTAGAAGACCAGGGTTGGGGAAAAAATAATAAATCGTAAAAAAATGAAAGTGCGTTTCTCATTTACACAGCTTTTACTTTTATTAGGGTGCTCATTCAGTGTTGCTACGTATTGCTTTATTGGCTCAGAGTCCATGAGGGGAGACATTGCATTCTATACAGGAGGCCGGGTTAGGGTTGGACTTGCCCTCAGGTGTACAGGGGAAACCCGCAGTGGGGCCCACCCTAGACTCTTGGGATCAGGTTCCAGACTGTGAACTTACATTATACATATGTTACATTATACTGCAGATGACTATGGTGTATTTTCTACTATACTATATAGCAGTGGTTCTCACACTGTGTGCATGGCACCCTGGGGTGTCTTGGGACACTTGCAGGGGTGCCTTGGATTAGTGGTCCATGACCAATTAAAATTATTTATGGTCAATGTCATAGGCAAACCAGTGCTGGTGGCTGTCAATCATAAAATATGTGGACAAACAGAAGCAAATCTTGTCCTTCACCACACATTGGAACCTGAGGATGACATATAAACACAATTTACTTAATGTAATATTTCTGTCTACATTTCTCAATAAGAAACTTTTGGCCAAGGGGTGCCGTAAAATTTTTTAAAAATTCTAATACTCTAGGGCGCCGGGATTCAAAAAAGTTTGTGAACCACTGCTCTATAGAATTTACTATATATATTTATCAAGAGGCTCATAACATGCATTCTCTAATTGTAACAGCAGATAAGAACCACTTGGTGGCTCAGTTAGTCTGCCCATGTACACACTAGGTGCTACGTTTTTGTTGGGAGACAACCTACCAGGAAACTGGAACACCCATGGAAGAGCATTATGTATAAATTCCACACACTGAGGTCCATGGTGGGAATTGAACCTATGACCTTAGTGCCCCAGGGGTGCAAGGCAGCAACACTAACCATTACACCATCTGTACTGTGATAACTATACCCACACTTAAGCATGGGCCACTGCCACTGCATTCTGCCGGTGGGCCTTTCATTCCCTAGTCCAACACTGGGGAGGCTCATTACATTATATACTATAAAGGGGAACATGAGGAGAATATACAAACTCCACACAGTTAGGACCATGGTGGGAATCAGTGCTGTGAGGCAGTAATGATAACCATTTCATTATCCACACCGCCATACTGTATATGTATGTTTGAATATATATAAGCAGTGTGTGTGTGTGTGTGTGTGTGTGTGTGTGTGTGTGTGTGTGTATATATATATAGATATATATATATATATACATGTATATATATATATATGTATAATATATATGTATATATATATACTTTATCATACTGCATTACATTCAACATAATTTGCATATGCAAATTAGTTTACCCATAATGCATTGTAATTTTAAATGATACAATGCTTGCACTTTATTTATGCGTAATTGACATACAGAAATCAAGAAATAATGATTAGCATATAGTAAGCAATATAAATGAATAAAGTATATATATATTGTATATATAAAAAACAATTTAGAAAAAGGGACCAAACTCTCCATAACCCTTAATGTTCATGATATAAAGTGACATATAAGGAGATTGAAAACCATTGTCATATTGGGGAGGGTGTGTGGCTGTTGAGATGAACATCTGCCATCATACTCCACCATCAGGTGATGGCTCCAAGTCCCCCTCCCTACCTTTTTTTTTGTTTGTTTTAAATCTTCCCTTTGGAAGATTTTTTTTTTGTTTTAAATCTTCCCTTTGGAAGACCAGGGTTGGGGAAAAAATAATAAATCGTAAAAAAATGAAAATGCGTTTCTCACTTAAACAGCTTTTACTTTTATTAGGGTGTTCATTCAGTGTTGCTACATATTGCTTTATTGGCTCAGAGTCCATGAGGGGAGACATTGCATTCTATACAGGAGGCCGGGTTAGGGTTGGACTTGCCCTCAGGTGTACAGGGGAAACCCGCAGTGGGGCCCACCCTAGACTCTTGGGATCAGGTTCCAGACTGTGAACTTACATTATACATATGTTACATTATACTGCAGATGACTATGGTGTATTTTCTACTATACTATATAGCAGTGGTTCTCACACTGTGTGCATGGCACCCTGGGGTGTCTTGGGACACTTGCAGGGGTGCCTTGGATTAGTGGTCCATGACCAATTAAAATTATTTATGGTCAATGTCATAGGCAAACCAGTGCTGGTGGCTGTCAATCATAAAATATGTGGACAAACAGAAGCAAATCTTGTCCTTCACCACACATTGGAACCTGAGGATGACATATAAACACAATTTACTTAATGTAATATTTCTGTCTACATTTCTCAATAAGAAACTTTTGGCCAAGGGGTGCCGTAAAATTTTTTAAAAATTCTAATACTCTAGGGCGCCGGGATTCAAAAAAGTTTAGAATTTACTATATATATTTATCAAGAGGCTCATAACATGCATTCTCTAATTGTAACAGCAGATAAGAACCACTTGGCGGCTCAGTTAGTCTGCCCATGTACACACTAGGTGCTACGTTTTTGTTGGGAGACAACCTGCCAGGAAACTGGAATACCCATGGAAGAGCATTATGTATAAATTCCACACACTGAGGTCCATGGTGGGAATTGAACCTATGACCTTAGTGCCTCAGGGATGCAAGGCAGCAACACTAACCATTACACCATCTGTACTGTGATAACTATGCCCACACTTAAGCATGGGCCACTGCCACTGCATTCAGCCGGTGGGCCTTTCATTCCCTAGTCCAACACTGGGGAGGCTCATTACATTATATACTATAAAGGGGAACATGAGGAGAATATACAAACTCCACACAGTTAGGACCATGGTGGGAATCAGTGCTGTGAGGCAGTAATGATAACCATTTCATTATCCACACCGCCATACTGTATATGTATGTTTGAATATATATAAGCAGTTTGTGTGTGTGTGTGTATATATATATATAGAAATATATATATATACATGTATATATATATATATATATATATATATGTATAAATAAGAATTTACTTACCGATAATTCTATTTCTCGTAGTCCGTAGTGGATGCTGGGACTTCCGTAAGGACCAGGGGGAATAGCGGCTCCGCAGGAGACTGGGCACAAAGTAAAAGCTTTAGGACTAGCTGGTGTGCACTGGCTCCTCCCCCCATGACCCTCCTCCAAGCCTCAGTTAGGATACTGTGCCCGGACGAGCGTACACAATAAGGAAGGATTTTGAATCCCGGGTAAGACTCATACCAGCCACACCAATCACACCGTACAACCTGTGATCTGAACCCAGTTAACAGTATGATAAAACTTAGGAGCCTCTAAAAAGATGGCTCACAGCAATAAACAACCCGATTTTTTGTAACAATAACTATATACAAGTATTGCAGACAATCCGCACTTGGGATGGGCGCCCAGCATCCACTACGGACTACGAGAAATAGAATTATCGGTAAGTAAATTCTTATTTTCTCTGACGTCCTAGTGGATGCTGGGACTTCCGTAAGGACCATGGGGATTATACCAAAGCTCCCAAACGGGCGGGAGAGTGCGGATGACTCTGCAGCACCGAATGAGAGAACTCCAGGTCCTCCTCAGCCAGGGTATCGAATTTGTAAAATTTTGCAAACGTGTTTGCCCCTGACCAAGTAGCTGCTCGGCAAAGTTGTAAAGCCGAGACCCCTCGGGCAGCCGCCCAAGATGAGCCCACTTTCCTTGTGGAATGGGCTTTAACAGATTTTGGCTGTGGCAGTCCTGCCACAGAATGTGCAAGCTGAATTGTACTACAAATCCAACGAGCAATCGTCTGCTTAGAAGCAGGAGCACCCAGCTTGTTGGGTGCATACAGGATAAACAGCGAGTCAGATTTTCTGACTCCAGCCGTCCTGGAAACATATATTTTCAGGGCCCTGACTACGTCCAGTAACTTGGAGTCCTCCAAGTCCCTAGTAGCCGCAGGTACCACCAGGGCCGAAACTAGGGGGGGGGCTAGGGGGGCAGGCGACCTGGGCGCCAGATTGGAGGGGGCGCCGAGACCCCCTAACACCCGCCGCGGCACTTACTTTTAAAAACCCCCTTCTCCCGAGTTCCCAGCTCGGGGGGCGGGGTTTCACGGAATGACGCGATTGCGTCGTGACGTCACGGCGCAAACGCGTCATTCCACGAAACCCCGCCGGAGGAGGGAGAAGGGGGAGCCCGGAGCCGCGCAGACGAGGAGGGAGAGGCGGATGAAGAGCGGCGAGAACCGCTTCAAATGTAAGTCAGCCCCTCTCCCTTCCTCTCTCTCTCTCTCCCTCCACCACCTGTCGCAATGTGTAAAATGGGGACCTGTGCCTGCCGCTATGTGTAAAATGGGGACCTGTGCCTGCCGCTATGTGTAAAATGGGGACCTGTGCCTGCCGCTATGTGTAAAATGGGGACACTTGCCAGCGTACTGTGTAAAATGGGGACCTGTGCCTGCCGCTTTGTGTAAAATGGGGACACTTGCCAGCGTACTGTGTAAAATGGGGACCTGTGCCTGCCGCAATGTGTAAAATGGGGACACTTGCCAGCGTACTGTGTAAAATGGGGACCTGTGCCTGCCGCTATGTGTAAAATGGGGACACTTGCCAGCGTACTGTGTAAAATGGGGACCTGTGCCTGCCGCAATGTGTAAAATGGGGACACTTGCCAGCGTACTGTGTAAAATGGGGACCTGTGCCTGCCGCTATGTGTAAAATGGGGACACTTGCCAGCGTACTGTGTAAAATGGGGACCTGTGCCTGCCGCAATGTGTAAAATGGGGACACTTGCCAGCGTACTGTGTAAAATGGGGACCTGTGCCTGCCGCTATGTGTAAAATGGGGACACTTGCCAGCGTACTGTGTAAAATGGGGACCTGTGCCTGCCGCAATGTGTAAAATGGGGACACTTGCCAGCGTACTGTGTAAAATGGGGACCTGTGCGGCCTGCCGCAATGTGTAAAATGGGGACCTGTGCCTGCCGCAATGTGTAAAATAGGGACACTTGCCAGCGTACTGTGTAAAATGGGGACCTGTGCCTGCCGCTATGTGTAAAATGGGGACACTTGCCAGCGTACTGTGTAAAATGGGGACCTGTGCCTGCCGCAATGTGTAAAATGGGGACACTTGCCAGCGTACTGTGTAAAATGGGGACCTGTGCCTGCCGCTATGTGTAAAATGGGGACACTTGCCAGCGTACTGTGTAAAATGGGGACCTGTGCCTGCCGCAATGTGTAAAATGGGGACCTGTGCCTGCCGCAATGTGTAAAATGGGGACACTTGCCAGCGTACTGTGTAAAATGGGGACCTGTGCCTGCCGCTATGTGTAAAATGGGGACACTTGCCAGCGTACTGTGTAAAATGGGGACCTGTGCCTGCCGCAATGTGTAAAATGGGGACACTTGCCAGCGTACTGTGTAAAATGGGGACCTGTGCCTGCCGCTATGTGTAAAATGGGGACACTTGCCAGCGTACTGTGTAAAATGGGGACCTGTGCCTGCCGCTATGTGTAAAATGGGGACCTGTGCCTGCCTCAATGTGTAAAATGGGGACACTTGCCAGCGTACTGTGTAAAATGGGGACCTGTGCCTGCCGCTATGTGTAAAATGGGGACACTTGCCAGCGTACTGTGTAAAATGGGGACCTGTGCCTGCCGCAATGTGTAAAATGGGGACACTTTTTCCTGCCGCAATGTGTAAAATGGGGACACTTTTTCCTGCCGCAATGTGTAAAATGGGGACACCTGTCTGCCGCAATGTGTAAAATGGGGAATGGGGACACTTGCCTGTCGTACTGTGTAAAATGGGGACACTTTTTCCTGGATATGAAATTTATGTTAGAAAAGGCAGTTTCTCAGGTAAAAAAGTTCTGAAAGAGATATATATATATATATAATATTTTTATTCATTTATTTTTTATTTTTTTTATTTTTTTTTATTATTTTTATTTATTTATTGTAAAATATATTTTTTTTTTGCGGGGGGGGGGGGGGGGGGGGTGTCAAATGACTACCTTGCCCCGGGTGACAAAAATCCTAGTTTCGGCCCTGGTACCACAATAGGTTGGTTCATGTGAAACGCTGAAACCACCTTAGGGAGAAATTGAGGACGAGTCCTCAATTCTGCCCTGTCTGAATGAAAAATTAGGTAAGGGCTTTTATATGATAAAGCCGCCAATTCTGTGACACGCCTGGCTGAAGCCAGGGCTAACAGCATTACTACTTTCCATGTGAGATATTTCAAGTCCACAGTGGTGAGTGGTTCAAACCAATGTGATTTTAGGAACCCTAAAACTACATTGAGATCCCAAGGTGCCACTGGTGGCACAAAAGGAGGCTGTATATGCAGTACCCCCTTGACAAACGTCTGAACTTCAGGCACTGAAGCCAGTTCTTTCTGGAAGAAGATCGACAGGGACGAAATTTGAACCTTAATGGATCCTAATTTTAGGCCCATAGACAGTCCTGCTTGCAGGAAATGTAAGAAACGACCCAGTTGAAATTCCTCTGTGGGGGCCTTCTTGGCCTCACACCACGCAACATATTTTCGCCAAATGCGGTGATAATGTTTCGCGGTTACATCCTTCCTGGCTTTGATCAGGGTAGGGATGACTTCATCTGGAATGCCTTTTTCCATAAGGATCCGGCGTTCAACCGCCATGCCGTCAAACGCAGCCGCGGTAAGTCTTGGAACAGACAAGGTCCCTGCTGGAGCAGGTCCTTTCTTAGAGGTAGAGGCCACGGATCCTCCGTGAGCATCTCTTGCAGTTCCGGGTACCAAGTTCTTCTTGGCCAATCCGGAGCCACGAGTATAGTTCTTACTCCTCTCTTTCTTATGATTCTCAGTACTTTTGGTATGAGAGGCAGAGGAGGGAACACATACACCGACTGGTACACCCACGGTGTTACCAGAGCATCCACCGCTATTGCCTGAGGGTCCCTTGACCTTGCGCAATATCTGTCCTGTTTTTTGTTGAGACGGGACGCCATCATGTCCACCTTTGGTTTTTCCCAACGGTTTACAATCAGTTGGAAGACTTCGGGATGAAGTCCCCACTCCCCCGGGTGGAGGTCGTGTCTGCTGAGGAAGTCTGCTTCCCAGTTGTCCACTCCCGGAATGAACACTGCTGACAGTGCTACCACATGATTTTCCGCCCAGCGGAGAATCCTTGCAGCTTCTGCCATTGCCCTCCTGCTTCTTGTGCCGCCCTGTCTGTTGACGTGGGCGACTGCCGTGATGTTGTCCGATTGGATCAATACCGACTGACCCTGAAGCAGAGGCCTTGCTTGACTTAGGGCATTGTAAATGGCCCTTAGTTCCAGGATATTTATGTGAAGAGACGTTTCCATGCTTGACCACAAGCCCTGGAAATTTCTTCCCTGTGTGACTGCTCCCCAGCCTCTCAGGCTGGCATCCGTGGTCACCAGCATCCAATCCTGAATGCCGAATCTGCGGCCCTCTAGAAGATGAGCCCTCTGTAACCACCACAGGAGAGACACCCTTGTCCTTGGAGATAGGGTAATCCGCTGATGCATCTGAAGATGCGATCCGGACCATTTGTCCAGCAGATCCCACTGAAACGTTCTTGCATGGAATCTTCCGAATGGAATCGCTTCGTAAGAAGCCACCATTTTTCCCAGGACTCTCGTGCATTGATGCACTGACACCTGGCCTGGTTTTAGGAGGTTCCTGACTAGCTCGGATAACTCCCTGGCCTTCTCCTCCGGGAGAAACACCTTTTTCTGGACTGTGTCCAGAATCATCCCCAGGAACAGTAGACGTGTTGTTGGAATCAGCTGTGATTTTGGGATATTTAGAATCCACCCGTGCTGACGTAACACTACCTGAGACAGTGCTACTCCGAACTCTAACTGTTCCCTGGACCTTGCCCTTATCATGGAGATAAGCATCTTTGATGTCCAGAGATACCATATAGTCCCCTTCTTCCAGATTCGCTATCACTGCTCTGAGTGATTCCATCTTGAACTTGAACCTTTTTATGTAAGTGTTCAAGGATTTTAGATTTAAAATTGGTCTCACCGAGCCGTCCGGCTTCGGTACCACAAACAGCGTGGAATAATACCCCTTTCCCTGTTGTAGGAGGGGTACCTTGATTATCACCTGCTGGGAATACAGCTTGTGAATAGCTTCCAATACTGCCTCCCTGTCGGAGGGAGACGTTGGTAGAGCAGACTTCAGGAATCTTCGAGGGGGAGACGTCTCGAATTCCAATTTGTACCCCTGTGATACTACCTGCAGGATCCAGGGGTCCACTTGCGAGTGAGCCCACTGCGCGTTGAAATTTTTGAGACGGGCCCCCACCGTGCCTGAGTCCGCTTGTAAAGCCCCAGCGTCATGCTGAAGACTTGGCAGAAGCGGGGGAGGGCTTCTGCTCCTGGGAAGAGGCTGCCTGGTGCAGTCTTTTTCCTCTTCCTCTGCCCCGGGGCAGAAATGAGTGGCCTTTTGCCCGCTTGTTCTTATGGGAACGAAAGGACTGAGTTTGAAAAGACGGTGTCTTTTTCTGCTGAGCGGTGACCTGGGGTAAAAAGGTGGACTTTCCAGCCGTTGCCGTGGCCACCAGGTCTGATAGACCGACCCCAAATAACTCCTCCCCTTTATACGGCAATACTTCCATATGTCGTTTGGAATCTGCATCACCTGACCACTGTCGCGTCCATAACGCCCTTCTGGCAGAAATGGACATCGCACTCACTCTTGATGCCAGGGTGCAAATATCCCTCTGTGCATCACGCATATATAGTAATGCATCCTTTAAATGCTCTATAGTTAATAATATACTGTCCCTATCCAGGGTATCAATATTTTCAGTCAGGGAATCCGACCAAGCCACTCCAGCGCTGCACATCCAGGCTGAGGCGATTGCTGGTCGCAGTATAACACCAGTATGTGTGTATATACCTTTTAGGATATTTTCCAGCCTTCTATCAGCTGGTTCCTTGAGGGCGGCCGTATCAGGAGACGGTAACGCCACTTGTTTTGATAAGCGTGTGAGCGCCTTATCTACCCTAGGGGGTGTTTCCCAACGTGCCCTAACCTCTGGCGGGAAAGGGTATAGTGCCAATAATTTGTTAGAAATCAGCAGTTTTTTATCGGGGGAAACCCACGCCTTATCACACACCTCATTTAATTCATCTGATTCAGGAAAAACTACTGGTAGTTTTTTCACACCCCACATAATACCCTTTTTTGTGGTACTTGTAGTGTCAGAAATGTTCAATGCCTCCTTCATCGCCGTGATCATGTAACGTGTGGCCCTACTGGACATTACGTTCGTCTCCTCACCGTCGACACTGGATTCAGTATCCGTGTCTGGGTCTGTGTCGACCATCTGAGGTAACGGGCGTTTTAGCGCCCCTGACGGTGTCTGAGACGCCTGAATAGGCACTAACTGATTTGCCGGCTGTCTCATGTCGTCAACAGTTTTTTGCAAAGTGCTGACATTGTCACGTAATTCTTTAAATACAACCATCCAGTCAGGTGTCGACTCCCTCGGGGGTGACATCACTAACACAGGCAATTGCTCTGCTTCCACATCATTTTCCTCCTCATACATGTCGACACAATCGTACCGACACCCAGCACACACACAGGAAATGCTCTGACAGAGGATAGGACCCCACTAGCCCTTTGGGGAGACAGAGGGAGAGTTTGCCAGCACACACCAGAGCGCTATATATATTCAGGGATAACCTTATATAAGTGTTACTCCCTTTATAGCTGCTGTATTATATATTAGCTGCCAATAGTGCCCCCCTCTCTTGTTTTACCCTGTTTCTGTAGTGTAGTCTGCAGGGGAGAGTCAGGGAGCCGTCCTTCCAGCGGAGCTGTGAAAGAAAATGGCGCTTGTGTGCTGAGGAGATAGGCTCCGCCCCCTTCACGGCGGCCTTTTCTCCCGCTTTTTTCTGGAAAACTGGCAGGGGTTAAATGCATCCATATAGCCCAGGACAGTGGCGTAAGTTCGTCCTAGTCGCCCGGAGGCATGATACATTTTGGTGCCCCCCTACACATACACACACATACCATATGTAGCTATCCGGCACCCAGGGTGAACAGTAGCAGCGTGCTCAGGTACCTTTCCCAATAGTAATATAGATACACATAGAAAGTGGACGCACTCCAAGTCAGTCATTACAATAAAACAGACACCAGCATACCTTTATAGTACACCTACAGTGCTCCCTCACCCGCCAGGTCTCCATGGAGATGCTTTGGCGCAGCGGTGTGCCAATATAATTAGTGTTCACTGTGGTATTTTTTTTTAGGGCAGGGTGCTGATCACGGGGAGGGCACATTTTTCATTCGGGAGGGCACATTTTTAAGTTAGATGGGCAAACTTAGGTACATACTATAATGCTTGGTGCTCCCATTCCTATGGCCAAAACATGGACAGTGCGCACCGAAGGTGCGCAGCAAAAATCTAGGGGCGTTGTTTCGTGGGGAAGGTAGTGCCCCTAATACACATTGCACCAGTTAGAACCTCCTATACACACTGCGCCAGGTAGAGCACGTTATACATATTGCGCCAGATAGAGCACATTATACACATTGCGTCAGATAGAGCACATTATACACATTGCGTCAGGTAGGGAGCACTGAGGCACATTGCACCAGGTAGAGAGCACTGAGACACATTGCACCAGGTAAAGAGCACTGAGGCACAATGCACCAGGTAGAGAGCACTGAGATACATTGCACCAGGTAGAGAGCACTGAGACACATTGCACCAGGTAGAGAGCACTGAGGCACACTGCACCAGGTAGAGAGCACTGAGGCACACTGCACCAGGTAAAGAGCACTGAGGCACACTGCACCAGGTAGAGAGCACTGAGGCACACTGCACCAGGTAGAGAGCACTGAGGCACACTGCACCAGGTAGAGAGCACTGAGGCACACTGCACCAGGTAGAGAGCACTGAGGCACACTGCACCAGGTAGAGAGCACTGAGGCACACTGCACCAGGTAGAGAGCACTGAGGCACACTGCACCAGGTAAAGAGCACTGAGGCACACTGCACCAGGTAGAGAGCACTGAGGCACACTGCACCAGGTAGAGAGCACTGAGGCACACTGCACCAGGTAGAGAGCACTGAGGCACACTGCACCAGGTAGAGAGCACTCAGGCACACTGCACCAGGTAGGGAGCACTGAGGCACACTGCACCAGGTAGGGAGCACTGAGGCACACTGCACCAGGTAGGGAGCACTGAGGCACACTGCACCAGGTAGAGAGCACTGAGGCACACTACACCAGGTAGAGAGCACTGAGGCACACTGCACCAGGTAGAGAGCACTCAGGCACACTGCACCAGGTAGGGAGCACTGAGGCACACTGCACCAGGTAGGGAGCACTGAGGCACACTGCACCAGGTAGAGAGCACTGAGGCACACTGCACCAGGTAGAGAGCACTGAGGCACACTACACCAGGTAGAGAGCACTCAGGAACACTGCACCAGGTAGGGAGCACTGAGGCACACTGCACCAGGTAGAGAGCACTGAGGCACACTGCACCAGGTAGAGAGCACTGAGATTAATGTTTACAGCTGCAAAATACTTACAAGGTTAATTTAGCCCAGGGGGACTCTCATGTACGTACCGGGTCTGGCGGCGCACGGCTGGCCGACGTGGAGGGGTCCGGCAGGCAGCAAACGGCGGGGCGGCAGGGCGCACAAAAACGGGCAGGGCGGGATTCAGCTGTCTAAAAAAGGGGCAGACACCTAGCGTGAACACTAGATATATATTAAAAAAAACACAAACGCCTCATTCACTTAAACACTCACACACGTCTCACTTAAACACACACGCCTCTCACTTACATACACATGCCTCTCACTTACACACACCTCTCACACACGTGCCTCTCACTTACACACACCTCTCACACAAGTGCCTCTCACATACACGTGCCTCTCATATACACATGCCTCTCACTTACATACACATGCCTCTCACTTATAGGCCCTACACACATAGCGATTTCACTGCACGATATGAACGATCTTGTTCATTAATGAACGAGATATCGTTCATATCGTGCAGTGTGGAGTCCCCAGCGATGAACGATGTGCAGCCCCGCGCTCGTTCATCGCTGGGGCCATGTCGGCTGTGCATGCAGGCCAATATGGACGAGATCGTCCATATTTGCCTGCAAGTCTACGGAGCCGAGTGACGGGGGGAGTGAAGAAACTTCACTCCCCCCGTCACTGCCCCCCCGCCGCCGGGTCGCTCGTCGGCCGTATCGGCCGTCGGGCACCTTGGTGGCGCATCGCCTAGTGTGTAGGGCCCCTTACATACACATGCCTCTCACACACACACACACACACACACACACACACACACACACACACACACATGCCTCTCACTTACATACACATGCCTCCCACTTACATACACATGCCTCATACACACACACACACACACATATGCCTCTCACTTACATACACATACATGCCTCTCACACACATGCCACTCTCACACACACATCACACATGCCTCTTTTACTTGAATGTACAACTTTCCTTAAAAACACACACACCTCACTTAAAAACAAGCACACACAAAACACAGTACTTCCCCCCCAAATACACCTCTCCCCCACCCCCCACACAGTGCCTACCTTTGGCTATCATCCAGAGCATGGAGGAGCAGAGAGTTCTGAGCTTCCCTCGGCTGGCTTACTAAGGGCCCGGGAGGAGCTGTGCTCTGGAGCTCCCCCTAGCTGCAGCCAGTGCCATCTCTCTCTACAGGAGGCAGCTTCCGTGTCACTGACACAGCTCCTCCATCTGCAATAGCAGCGCAGTTCTCAGGCTGCGGGAGACAGTGGAGGAGATGCGCCCCCTTGTGGCCAGGAGCCCGGCGGCAGCCGACTCCACTGCCTCCCACAGTTCCGCCCCTGGCCCAGGAGCTATATGTGATGCATTTCTTTAGCCACATAAGGTTTTTATCAAGTTTTATTGCGTCTCAGGGCGCTCCCCCCCAGCGCCCTGCACCCTCAGTGACCGGAGTGTGAAGTGTGCTGAGAGCAATGGCGCACAGCTGCAGTGCTGTGCGCTACCTTATCTGAAGACAGGAACGTCTTCTGCCGCCGCTTTCTCCGGACCTCTTCGCTTTTCTGGCTCTGTAAGGGGGCCGGCGGCGCGGCTCCGGGACCCATCCAGGCTGAACCTGTGATCGTCCCTCTGGAGCTAATGTCCAGTAGCCAAGAAGCCCAATCCACTCTGCACGCAGGTGAGTTCGCTTCTTCTCCCCTTAGTCCCGCGCTGCAGTGAGCCTGTTGCCAGCAGGACTCACTGAAAATAAAAAACCTAAGTATACTTTTACTTCTAAGCAGCTCAGGAGAGCCACCTAGATTGCACCCTTCTCGGCCGGGCACAAAATCTTAACTGAGGCTTGGAGGAGGGTCATGGGGGGAGGAGCCAGTGCACACCAGCTAGTCCTAAAGCTTTTACTTTGTGCCCAGTCTCCTGCGGAGCCGCTATTCCCCATGGTCCTTACGGAAGTCCCAGCATCCACTAGGACGTCAGAGAAATATATATATGTATATATATACTTTATCATACTGCATTACATTCAACATAATTTGCATATGCAAATTAGTTTACCCATAATGCATTGTGATTTTAAATGATACAATGCTTGCACTTTATTTATGCGTAATTGACATACAGAAATCAAGAAATATTGATTAGCATATAGTAAGCATTATAAATGAATAAAGTATATATATATTGTATATATAAAAACAATTTAGAAAAAGGGACCAAACTCTCCATAACCCTTAA
This sequence comes from Pseudophryne corroboree, assembly GCF_028390025.1. Taxonomy (NCBI): domain Eukaryota; kingdom Metazoa; phylum Chordata; class Amphibia; order Anura; family Myobatrachidae; genus Pseudophryne; species Pseudophryne corroboree. Next base: position 775,651,712 of record NC_086448.1, read on the forward strand.
TGTTCATGATATAAAGTGACATATAAGGAGACTGAAAACCATTATCATATTGGGGAGGGTGTGTGGCGGTTAAGATGAATATCTGCCATCATGCATGCTCCACTATCAGGTGATTGCTCCAAGTCCCCCTCCCTACCTTTTTTTTTGTTTGTTTTAAATCTTCCCTTTGGAAGATTTTTTTTTGTTTTAAATCTTCCATTTGGAAGACCAGGGTTGGGGAAAAAATAATAAATCGTAAAAAAATGAAAAATGCGTTTCTCACTTAAACAGCTTTTACTTTTATTATCAGTGTTGCTACATATTGCTTTATTGGCTCAGAGTCCATGAGGGGAGACATTGCATTCTATACAGGAGGCCGGGTTAGGGTTGGACTTGCCCTCAGGTGTACAGGGGAAACCCGCAGTGGGGCCCACCCTAGACTCTTGGGATCAGGTTCCAGACTGTGAACTTACATTATACATATGTTACATTATACTGCAGATGACTATGGTGTATTTTCTACTATACTATATAGCAGTGGTTCTCACACTGTGTGCATGGCACCCTGGGGTGTCTTGGGACACTTGCAGGGGTGCCTTGGATTAGTGGTCCATGACCAATTAAAATGATTTATGGTCAATGTCATAGGCAAACCAGTGCTGGTGGCTGTCAATCATAAAATATGTGGACAAACAGAAGCAAATCTTGTCCTTCACCACACATTGGAACCTGAGGATGACATATAAACACAATTTACTTAATGTAATATTTCTGTCTACATTTCTCAATAAGAAACTTTTGGCCAAGGGGTGCCGTAAAATTTTTTAAAAATTCTAATACTCTAGGGCGCCGGGATTCAAAAAAGTTTGTGAACCACTGCTCTATAGAATTTACTATATATATATTTATCAAGAGGCTCATAACATGCATTCTCTAATTGTAACAGCAGATAAGAACCACTTGGCGGCTCAGTTAGTCTGCCCATGTACACACTAGGTGCTACGTTTTTGTTGGGAGACAACCTACCAGGAAACTGGAATACCATTATGTATAAATTCCACACACTGAGGTCCATGGTGGGAATTGAACCTATGACCTTAGTGCCTCAGGGATGCAAGGCAGCAACACTAACCATTACACCATCTGTACTGTGATAACTATGCCCACACTTAAGCATGGGCCACTGCCACTGCCACTGCATTCTGCCGGTGGGCCTTTCATTCCCTAGTCCAACACTGGGGAGGCTCATTACATTATATACTATAAAGGGGAACATGAGGAGAATATACAAACTCCACACAGTTAGGACCATGGTGGGAATCAGTGCTGTGAGGCAGTAATGATAACCATTTCATTATCCACACCGCCATACTGTATATGTATGTTTGAATATATATAAGCAGTTTGTGTGTGTGTGTATATATATATATATATATATATATAGAAATATATATATATATACATGTATATATATATATATATATGTATAATATATATATGTATATATATACTTTATCATACTGCATTACATTCAACATAATTTGCATATGCAAATTAGTTTACCCATAATGCATTGTGATTTTAAATGATACAATGCTTGCACTTTATTTATGCGTAATTGACATACAGAAATCAAGAAATATTGATTAGCATATAGTAAGCATTATAAATGAATAAAGTATATATATATTGTATATATAAAAAACAATTTAGAAAAAGGGACCAAACTCTCCATAACCCTTAATGTTCATGATATAAAGTGACATATAAGGAGACTGAAAACCATTATCATATTGGGGAGGGTGTGTGGCTGTTAAGATGAACATCTGCCATCATACTCCACCATCAGGTGATGGCTCCAAGTCCCCCTCCCTACCTTTTTTTTTGTTTGTTTTAAATCTTCCCTTTGGAAGATTTTTTTTTGTTTTAAATCTTCCCTTTGGAAGACCAGGGTTGGGGAAAAAATAATAAATCGTAAAAAAATGAAAATGCGTTTCTCACTTAAACAGCTTTTACTTTTATTAGGGTGTTCATTCAGTGTTGCTACATATTGCTTTATTGGCTCAGAGTCCATGAGGGGAGACATTGCATTCTATACAGGAGGCCGGGTTAGGGTTGGACTTGCCCTCAGGTGTACTGGGGAAACCCGCAGTGGGGCCCACCCTAGACTCTTGGGATCAGGTTCCAGACTGTGAACTTACATTATACATATGTTACATTATACTGCAGATGACTATGGTGTATTTTCTACTATACTATATAGCAGTGGTTCTCACACTGTGTGCATGGCACCCTGGGGTGTCTTGGGACACTTGCAGGGGTGCCTTGGATTAGTGGTCCATGACCAATTAAAATTATTTATGGTCAATGTCATAGGCAAACCAGTGCTGGTGGCTGTCAATCATAAAATATGTGGACAAACAGAAGCAAATCTTGTCCTTCACCACACATTGGAACCTGAGGATGACATATAAACACAATTTACTTAATGTAATATTTCTGTCTACATTTCTCAATAAGAAACTTTTGGCCAAGGGGTGCCGTAAATTTTTTAAAAAATTCTAATACTCTAGGGCGCCGGGATTCAAAAAAGTTTGTGAACCACTGCTCTATAGAATTTACTATATATATATTTATCAAGAGGCTCATAACATGCATTCTCTAATTGTAACAGCAGATAAGAACCACTTGGCGGCTCAGTTAGTCTGCCCATGTACACACTAGGTGCTACATTTTTGTTGGGAGACAACCTACCAGGAAACTGGAATACCATTATGTATAAATTCCACACATTGAGGTCCATGGTGGGAATTGAACCTATGACCTTAGTGCCTCAGGGATGCAAGGCAGCAACACTAACCATTACACCTTCTGTACTGTGATAACTATGCCCACACTTAAGCATGGGCCACTGCCACTGCGTTCTGCCGGTGGGCCTTTCATTCCCTAGTCCAACACTGGGGAGGCTCATTACATTATATACTATAAAGGGGAACATGAGGAGAATATACAAACTCCACACAGTTAGGACCATGGTGGGAATCAGTGCTGTGAGGCAGTAATGATAACCATTTCATTATCCACACCGCCATACTGTATATGTATGTTTGAATATATATAAGCAGTTTGTGTGTGTGTGTGTATATATATATATATATATATATATAGAAATATATATATATACATGTATATATATATATATATATATGCAGTCACAAGGTTGGCGAAACTGGGAGACAGATGTCCACTGACCCCATATCACAAAACCAGGCGGCACTCCTCGGATTTAAATGTGGAAAAAAAATCTTTATGTGAGAAACAACATGGGAGTCCAACGTTTCAACACCGCGGCGGGTGTTTTTTTCAAGGACACATGGTGAAGCAAACAAAGTTAAAACAATTCTTACCTTAAATACTGTACACAGTCCACTGCTGTCGCACGAGGGCGGTGGGCGGGAGCGCCTCCGGCAAACCCGGCGTCCGGCCGCGTGTGATGACGTGTCCGTTGCTAGGAGACCAAGCGAAGCCCAGTCCGGCACATCTCGCGTGGTGAATCAATGCCGTCGCCAGGCAACCAGACGCGCTCAGTCCAGCGCCACTCACGAAGGCAGATGGAGAGTGCTGTAACAATAAAGTGCAATGTGCATGTGAACAGTGACAAATATATAAGTGACACATGACTCAAGAGGGGAAACAAAATTGCGTTTCCAACGTGATGTAGTGAGTTAAAAACAAACTGTGTATGGCATGCACGGGAAATGTACATATAATATGCAGGTCCCTATGATTCTATGTCTGCTCAAGGTCAACTTAAACATTCAAATTGGTTATATGGGACTATACTATATGCAGACAACGCTAAGGACAAACCTAGATGAATGTGGAATCTTAGATAAACACAATCAGCAGCCCTAAATCTGGCTGAATAAACAGATGTGGAAACGCAGAATGCACTATGCTGTAAACAGTAGACCACTAGAGAAACATTACAAGAAAATGCTCCATGATACTTTTTCGTTAAGTCCGTTAGGAGCTGCAGTATTGAGGCGGACAATCCATCGTGTTTCACACTGAGACAATAACTTCTGTCTATCGCCACCTCTATTGGAGATAGGAATGTGGTCCACAATTTGGTATTTCAGGCTGGATAGCGGGTGTTGACAAAGTTTGAAATGCCGGGCTACAGGCTGGTCATTGTCCTTACCATCAATCGCGGCTTTAATAGCGGTTTGCTTCACCATGTGTCCTTGAAAAAAACACCCGCCGCGGTGTTGAAACGTTGGACTCCCATGTTGTTTCTCACATAAAGATTTTTTTTCCACATTTAAATCCGAGGAGTGCCGCCTGGTTTTGTGATATGGGGTCAGTGGACATCTGTCTCCCAGTTTCGCCAACCTTGTGACTGTGTACATCAGAAGGAGGGCACCCCGGTATTGAGTTGAGATCATCGAGTGCCAACTACACTGCACTATATACAATTTGGGTTGTGCTATCAGCCCTAAAGAAGTGTGGCACCTCATCACCGATTTTTCGTTTATCGACAGATTTGTGTTTTTTTTCTCTGTTATATTATTGCAAAAGTAGAGATGAGCGGGTTCGGTTTCTTTGAATCCGAACCCGCACGAACTTCACTTTTTTTTCCACGGGTCCGAGCGACTCGGATCTTCCCGCCTTGCTCGGTTAACCCGAGCGCGCCCGAACGTCATCATGACGCTGTCGGATTCTCGCGAGGCTCGGATTCTATCGCGAGACTCGGATTCTATATAAGGAGCCGCGCGTCGCCGCCATTTTCACTCGTGCATTGAGATTGATAGGGAGAGGACGTGTCTGGCGTCCTCTCCATTAGAATAGAGATAGATAGATTAGATAGAGAGAGATTGTGCAGAGTCGCAGACAGAGTTAGTTTACCACAGTCAGTGACCAGTGCAGTTGCTAGTTAACTTTTATTTAATATAATATATCCGTTCACTTCTCTCTGCTATATCCGTTCTCTGCCTGAAAAAAAAAACGATACACAGCACAGTCAGTCACACAGTGTGACTCAGTCTGTGTGCACTCAGCTCAGCCCAGTGTGCTGCACAGTCATCAATGTATAAATTAAAAGCTTATAATTAATTGTGGGGGAGACTGGGGAGCACTGCAGGTTGTTAGCAGGAGCCAGGAGTACAATTATATTAATTAACAGTGCACACTTTTGCTGCAGGAGTGGTGACCAGTGCCTGACCACCAGTATAGTATTGTTGTATACTACTAATATCTCTTTAAATATCAACCAGTCTATATTAGCAGCAGACACAGTACAGTGCGGTAGTTCACGGCTGTGGCTACCTCTGTGTCGGCACACGGCAGGCAGTCCGTCCGACCAGAATTGTATTATTTATTATTATATACCTACCACCTAACCGTGGTTTTTTTTTCATTCTTTATACCGTCATAGTGTCATCCTAATTGTTACGAGTATACTACTATCTCTTTATCAACCAGTGTACAGTGCGGTAGTTCACGGCTGTGGCTACCTCTGTGTCGGCACACGGCAGGCAGTCCGTCCGACCAGAATTGTATTATTTATTATTATATACCTACCACCTAACCGTGGTTTTTTTTTCATTCTTTATACCGTCATAGTGTCATCCTAATTGTTACGAGTATACTACTATCTCTTTATCAACCAGTGTACAGTGCGGTAGTTCACGGCTGTGGCTACCTCTGTGTCGGCACACGGCAGGCAGTCCGTCCGACCAGAATTGTATTATTTATTATTATATACCTACCACCTAACCGTGGTTTTTTTTTCATTCTTTATACCGTCATAGTGTCATCCTAATTGTTACGAGTATACTACTATCTCTTTATCAACCAGTGTACAGTGCGGTAGTTCACGGCTGTGGCTACCTCTGTGTCGGCACACGGCAGGCAGTCCGTCCGACCAGAATTGTATTATTTATTATTATATACCTACCACCTAACCGTGGTTTTTTTTTCATTCTTTATACCGTCATAGTGTCATCCTAATTGTTACGAGTATACTACTATCTCTTTATCAACCAGTGTACAGTGCGGTAGTTCACGGCTGTGGCTACCTCTGTGTCGGCACACGGCAGGCAGTCCGTCCGACCAGAATTGTATTATTTATTATTATATACCTACCACCTAACCGTGGTTTTTTTTTCATTCTTTATACCGTCATAGTGTCATCCTAATTGTTACGAGTATACTACTATCTCTTTATCAACCAGTGTACAGTGCGGTAGTTCACGGCTGTGGCTACCTCTGTGTCGGCACACGGCAGGCAGTCCGTCCGACCAGAATTGTATTATTTATTATTATATACCTACCACCTAACCGTGGTTTTTTTTTCATTCTTTATACCGTCATAGTGTCATCCTAATTGTTACGAGTATACTACTATCTCTTTATCAACCAGTGTACAGTGCGGTAGTTCACGGCTGTGGCTACCTCTGTGTCGGCACACGGCAGGCAGTCCGTCCGACCAGAATTGTATTATTTATTATTATATACCTACCACCTAACCGTGGTTTTTTTTTCATTCTTTATACCGTCATAGTGTCATCCTAATTGTTACGAGTATACTACTATCTCTTTATCAACCAGTGTACAGTGCGGTAGTTCACGGCTGTGGCTACCTCTGTGTCGGCACACGGCAGGCAGTCCGTCCGACCAGAATTGTATTATTTATTATTATATACCTACCACCTAACCGTGGTTTTTTTTTCATTCTTTATACCGTCATAGTGTCATCCTAATTGTTACGAGTATACTACTATCTCTTTATCAACCAGTGTACAGTGCGGTAGTTCACGGCTGTGGCTACCTCTGTGTCGGCAGTCGGCAGGCAGTCCGTCCATCCATAATTGTATTATTATTATAATATATACCACCTAACCGTGGTTTTTTTTTCATTCTTTATACCGTCATAGTGTCATACTAGTTGTTACGAGTATACTACTATCTCTTTATCAACCAGTGTACAGTGCGGTAGTTCACGGCTGTGGCTACCTCTGTGTCGGCAGTCGGCAAGCAGTCCGTCCATCCATAATTGTATTATTATTATAATATATACCACCTAACCGTGGTTTTTTTTGCATTCTTTATACCGTCGTCATAGTGTCATACTAGTTGTTACGAGTATACTACTATCTCTTTATCAACCAGTGTACAGTGCGGTAGTTCACGGCTGTGGCTACCTCTGTGTCGGCAGTCGGCAGGCAGTCCGTCCATCCATAATTGTATTATTATTATAATATATACCACCTAACCGTGGTTTTTTTTTCATTCTTTATACCGTCGTCATAGTGTCATACTAGTTGTTACGAGTATACTACTATCTCTTTATCAACCAGTGTACAGTGCGGTAGTTCACGGCTGTGGCTACCTCTGTGTCGGCAGTCGGCAGGCAGTCCGTCCATCCATAATTGTATTATTATTATAATATATACCACCTAACCGTGGTTTTTTTTTCATTCTTTATACCGTCGTCATAGTGTCATACTAGTTGTTACGAGTATACTACTATCTCTTTATCAACCAGTGTACAGTGCGGTAGTTCACGGCTGTGGCTACCTCTGTGTCGGCAGTCGGCAGGCAGTCCGTCCATCCATAATTGTATTATTATTATAATATATACCACCTAACCGTGGTTTTTTTTTCATTCTTTATACCGTCGTCATAGTGTCATACTAGTTGTTACGAGTATACTACTATCTCTTTATCAACCAGTGTACAGTGCGGTAGTTCACGGCTGTGGCTACCTCTGTGTCGGCAGTCGGCAGGCAGTCCGTCCATCCATAATTGTATTATTATTATAATATATACCACCTAACCGTGGTTTTTTTTTCATTCTTTATACCGTCGTCATAGTGTCATACTAGTTGTTACGAGTATACTACTATCTCTTTATCAACCAGTGTACAGTGCGGTAGTTCACGGCTGTGGCTACCTCTGTGTCGGCAGTCGGCAGGCAGTCCGTCCATCCATAATTGTATTATTATTATAATATATACCACCTAACCGTGGTTTTTTTATACCACCTAACCGTGGCAGTCCGTCCATAATTGTATACTAGTATCCAATCCATCCATCTCCATTGTTTACCTGAGGTGCCTTTTAGTTCTGCCTATAAAATATGGAGAACAAAAAAGTTGAGGTTCCAAAATTAGGGAAAGATCAAGATCCACTTCCACCTCGTGCTGAAGCTGCTGCCACTAGTCATGGCCGAGACGATGAAATGCCAGCAACGTCGTCTGCCAAGGCCGATGCCCAATGTCATAGTACAGAGCATGTCAAATCCAAAACACCAAATATCAGAAAAAAAAGGACTCCAAAACCTAAAATAAAATTGTCGGAGGAGAAGCGTAAACTTGCCAATATGCCATTTACCACACGGAGTGGCAAGGAACGGCTGAGGCCCTGGCCTATGTTCATGGCTAGTGGTTCAGCTTCACATGAGGATGGAAGCACTCAGCCTCTCGCTAGAAAACTGAAAAGACTCAAGCTGGCAAAAGCACCGCAAAGAACTGTGCGTTCTTTGAAATCCCAAATCCACAAGGAGAGTCCAATTGTGTCGTTTGCGATGCCTGACCTTCCCAACACTGGACGTGAAGAGCATGCGCCTTCCACTATTTGCATGCCCCCTGCAAGTGCTGGAAGGAGCACCCGCAGTCCAGTTCCTGATAGTCAGATTGAAGATGTCAGTGTTGAAGTACACCAGGATGAGGAGGATATGGGTGTTGCTGGCGCTGGGGAGGAAATTGACCAGGAGGATTCTGATGGTGAGGTGGTTTGTTTAAGTCAGGCACCCGGGGAGACACCTGTTGTCCGTGGGAGGAATATGGCCGTTGACATGCCAGGTGAAAATACCAAAAAAAAAATCTGCTCTTCGGTGTGGAGGTATTTCACCAGAAATGCGGACAACAGGTGTCAAGCCGTGTGTTCCCTTTGTCAAGCTGTAATAAGTAGGGGTAAGGACGTTAACCACCTCGGAACATCCTCCCTTATACGTCACCTGCAGCGCATTCATAATAAGTCAGTGACAAGTTCAAAAACTTTGGGTGACAGCGGAAGCAGTCCACTGACCAGTAAATCCCTTCCTCTTGTAACCAAGCTCACGCAAACCACCCCACCAACTCCCTCAGTGTCAATTTCCTCCTTCCCCAGGAATGCCAATAGTCCTGCAGGCCATGTCACTGGCAAGTCTGACGAGTCCTCTCCTGCCTGGGATTCCTCCGATGCATCCTTGCGTGTAACGCCTACTGCTGCTGGCGCTGCTGTTGTTGCCGCTGGGAGTCGATGGTCATCCCAGAGGGGAAGTCGTAAGCCCACTTGTACTACTTCCAGTAAGCAATTGACTGTTCAACAGTCCTTTGCGAGGAAGATGAAATATCACAGCAGTCATCCTACTGCAAAGCGGATAACTGAGTCCTTGACAACTATGTTGGTGTTAGACGTGCGTCCGGTATCCGCCGTTAGTTCACAGGGAACTAGACAATTTATTGAGGCAGTGTGCCCCCGTTACCAAATACCATCTAGGTTCCACTTCTCTAGGCAGGCGATACCGAGAATGTACACGGACGTCAGAAAAAGACTCACCAGTCTCCTAAAAAATGCAGTTGTACCCAATGTCCACTTAACCACGGACATGTGGACAAGTGGAGCAGGGCAGGGTCAGGACTATATGACTGTGACAGCCCACTGGGTAGATGTATGGACTCCCGCCGCAAGAACAGCAGCGGCGGCACCAGTAGCAGCATCTCGCAAACGCCAACTCTTTCCTAGGCAGGCTACGCTTTGTATCACCGCTTTCCAGAATACGCACACAGCTGAAAACCTCTTACGGCAACTGAGGAAGATCATCGCGGAATGGCTTACCCCAATTGGACTCTCCTGTGGATTTGTGGCATCGGACAACGCCAGCAATATTGTGTGTGCATTAAATATGGGCAAATTCCAGCACGTCCCATGTTTTGCACATACCTTGAATTTGGTGGTGCAGAATTTTTTAAAAAACGACAGGGGCGTGCAAGAGATGCTGTCGGTGGCCAGAAAAATTGCGGGACACTTTCGGCGTACAGGCACCACGTACAGAAGACTGGAGCACCACCAAAAACTACTGAACCTGCCCTGCCATCATCTGAAGCAAGAAGTGGTAACGAGGTGGAATTCAACCCTCTATATGCTTCAGAGGTTGGAGGAGCAGCAAAAGGCCATTCAAGCCTATACAATTGAGCACGATATAGGAGATGGAATGCACCTGTCTCAAGTGCAGTGGAGAATGATTTCAACGTTGTGCAAGGTTCTGATGCCCTTTGAACTTGCCACACGTGAAGTCAGTTCAGACACTGCCAGCCTGAGTCAGGTCATTCCCCTCATCAGGCTTTTGCAGAAGAAGCTGGAGGCATTGAAGAAGGAGCTAACACGGAGCGATTCCGCTAGGCATGTGGGACTTGTGGATGCAGCCCTTAATTCGCTTAACAAGGATTCACGGGTGGTCAATCTGTTGAAATCAGAGCACTACATTTTGGCCACCGTGCTCGATCCTAGATTTAAAGCCTACCTTGGATCTCTCTTTCCGGCAGACACAGGTCTGCTGGGGTTGAAAGACCTGCTGGTGACAAAATTGTCAAGTCAAGCGGAACGCGACCTGTCAACATCTCCTCCTTCACATTCTCCCGCAACTGGGGGTGCGAGGAAAAGGCTCAGAATTCCGAGCCCACCCGCTGGCGGTGATGCAGGGCAGTCTGGAGCGACTGCTGATGCTGACATCTGGTCCGGACTGAAGGACCTGCCAACGATTACGGACATGTCGTCTACTGTCACTGCATATGATTCTCTCAACATTGATAGAATGGTGGAGGATTATATGAGTGACCGCATCCAAGTAGGCACGTCACACAGTCCGTACTTATACTGGCAGGAAAAAGAGGCAATTTGGAGGCCCTTGCACAAACTGGCTTTATTCTACCTAAGTTGCCCTCCCACAAGTGTGTACTCCGAAAGAGTGTTTAGTGCCGCCGCTCACCTTGTCAGCAATCGGCGTACGAGGTTACATCCAGAAAATGTGGAGAAGATGATGTTCATTAAAATGAATTATAATCAATTCCTCCGCGGAGACATTGACCAGCAGCAATTGCCTCCACAAAGTACACAGGGAGCTGAGATGGTGGATTCCAGTGGGGACGAATTGATAATCTGTGAGGAGGGGGATGTACACGGTGATATATCGGAGGGTGAAGATGAGGTGGACATCTTGCCTCTGTAGAGCCAGTTTGTGCAAGGAGAGATTAATTGCTTCTTTTTTGGGGGGGGTCCAAACCAACCCGTCATATCAGTCACAGTCGTGTGGCAGACCCTGTCACTGAAATGATGGGTTGGTTAAAGTGTGCATGTCCTGTTTTGTTTATACAACATAAGGGTGGGTGGGAGGGCCCAAGGATAATTCCATCTTGCACCTCTTTTTTCTTTTCTTTTTCTTTGCATCATGTGCTGATTGGGGAGGGTTTTTTGGAAGGGACATCCTGCGTGACACTGCAGTGCCACTCCTAGATGGGCCCGGTGTTTGTGTCGGCCACTAGGGTCGCTAATCTTACTCACACAGCTACCTCATTGCGCCTCTTTTTTTCTTTGCGTCATGTGCTGTTTGGGGAGGGTTTTTTGGAAGGGACATCCTGCGTGACACTGCAGTGCCACTCCTAGATGGGCCCGGTGTTTGTGTCGGCCACTAGGGTCGCTAATCTTACTCACACAGTCAGCTACCTCATTGCGCCTCTTTTTTTCTTTGCGTCATGTGCTGTTTGGGGAGGGTTTTTTGGAAGGGCCATCCTGCGTGACACTGCAGTGCCACTCCTAGATGGGCCCGGTGTTTGTGTCGGCCACTAGGGTCGCTTATCTTACTCACACAGCGACCTCGGTGCAAATTTTAGGACTAAAAATAATATTGTGAGTTGTGATGTGTTCAGAATAGGCTGAAAATGAGTGTAAATTATGTTTTTTGAGGTTAATAATACTTTGGGATCAAAATTACCCCCAAATTCTATGATTTAAGCTGTTTTTTAGGGTTTTTTTAAAAAAACACCCGAATCCAAAACACACCCGAATCCGACAAAAAAAATTCGGTGAGGTTTTGCCAAAACGCGGTCGAACCCAAAACACGGCCGCGGAACCGAACCCAAAACCAAAACACAAAACCCGAAAAATTTCCGGCGCTCATCTCTAGTATATATATACTTTATCATACTGCATTACATTCAACATAATTTGCATATGCAAATTAGTTTACCCATAATGCATTGTGATTTAAAATGATACAATGCTTGCACTTTATTTATGCGTAATTGACATACAAAAATCAAGAAATATTGATTAGCATATAGTAAGCATTATAAATGAATAAAGTATATATATATTGTATATATAAAAAACAATTTAGAAAAAGGGACCAAACTCTCCATAACCCTTAATGTTCATGAGATAAAGTGACATATAAGGAGACTGAAAACCATTATCATATTGGGGAGGGTGTGTGGCTGTTAAGATGAACATCTGCCATCATACTCCACCATCAGGTGATGGCTCCAAGTCCCCCTCCCTACCTTTTTTTTTTTTTTGTTTTAAATCTTCCCTTTGGAAGATTTTTTTTTGTTTTAAATCTTCCCTTTGGAAGACCAGGGTTGGGGAAAAAATAATAAATCGTTAAAAAATGAAAATGCGTTTCTCACTTAAACAGCTTTTACTTTTATTAGGGTGTTCATTCAGTGTTGCTACATATTGCTTTATTGGCTCAGAGTCCATGAGGGGAGACATTGCATTCTATACAGGAGGCCGGGTTAGGGTTGGACTTGCCCTCAGGTGTACAGGGGAAACCCGCAGTGGGGCCCACCCTAGACTCTTGGGATCAGGTTCCAGACTGTGAACTTACATTATACATATGTTACATTATACTGCAGATGACTATGGTGTATTTTCTACTATACTATATAGCAGTGGTTCTCACACTGTGTGCATGGCACCCTGGGGTGTCTTGGGACACTTGCAGGGGTGCCTTGGATTAGTGGTCCATGACCAATTAAAATTATTTATGGTCAATGTCATAGGCAAACCAGTGCTGGTGGCTGTCAATCATAAAATATGTGGACAAACAGAAGCAAATCTTGTCCTTCACCACACATTGGAACCTGAGGATGACATATAAACACAATTTACTTAATGTAATATTTCTGTCTACATTTCTCAATAAGAAACTTTTGGCCAAGGGGTGCCGTAAAAATTTTTTTAAATTCTAATACTCTAGGGCGCCGGGATTCAAAAAAGTTTGTGAACCACTGCTCTATAGAATTTACTATATATATTTATCAAGAGGCTCATAACATGCATTCTCTAATTGTAACAGCAGATAAGAACCACTTGGCGGCTCAGTTAGTCTGCCCATGTACACACTAGGTGCTACGTTTTTGTTGGGAGACAACCTACCAGGAAACTGGAATACCATTATGTATAAATTCCACACACTGAGGTCCATGGTGGGAATTGAACCTATGACCTTAGTGCCTCAGGGATGCAAGGCAGCAACACTAACCATTACACCATCTGTACTGTGATAACTATGCCCACACTTAAGCATGGGCCACTGCCACTGCATTCTGCCGGTGGGCCTTTCATTCCCTAGTCCAACACTGGGGAGGCTCATTACATTATATACTATAAAGGGGAACATGAGGATAATATACAAACTCCACACAGTTAGGACCATGGTGGGAATCAGTGCTGTGAGGCAGTAATGATAACCATTTCATTATTCACACCGCCATACTGTATATGTATGTTTGAATATATATAAGCAGTTTGTGTGTGTGTGTGTGTGTGTGTATATATATATATATATATATATAGAAATATATATATATACATGTATATATATATATATATATATATATATATATATGTATAATATATATATGTATATATATACTTTATCATACTGCATTACATTCAACATAATTTGCATATGCAAATTAGTTTACCCATAATGCATTGTGATTTTAAATGATACAATGCTTGCACTTTATTTATGCGTAATTGACATACAGAAATCAAGAAATATTGATTAGCATATAGTAAGCATTATAAATGAATAAAGTATATATATATTGTATATATAAAAAACAATTTAGAAAAAGGGACCAAACTCTCCATAACCCTTAATGTTCATGATATAAAGTGACATATAAGGAGACTGAAAACCATTATCATATTGGGGAGGGTGTGTGGCTGTTAAGATGAACATCTGCCATCATATTCCAACATCGCTTCTCGGCCTTTTGGCTAAGATCAAGTGTAGTATCTGTTCTTATCAGTTCACGCTGACTGACGGTGCTACCTTGTTTCTTGGACCGACAATTGTCCTTCTCAGGGCTAAGCTGCACCCGGGCCGAGAAGCCAGAAAAATCGAACGTCGAGACTGCGAGGAGAAGGAGAAGATCGCTTGAAGAGGGTGAAGATTTGCATCGCTCCCCCAGCTACAGCAGAGGGTTAGACTTGTTTGCTCTGCCCTCTGGAGAAGATACCCCCCCTCCGCCAGCAAGACTGCGTGGAGAAAAGGGACTTCGCCGGAGAAGCTCTGCAGCGCCCCCTACCTGCACTGGAGGGTTAGACTTGCTGGCTCTGCCCTCTGAAGCGACCGACCGCCTCTCCTCCTCTCGACGACAGCGCTGATCCTCCGCCCCGCCTCCTACGCCAGGAACCGTGAGTATGGCCACCGCTGCCCCAGCCGCCGCTGCTCCAGCCACCGCTGCTCCAGCCCCAGCTGCTCCAGCCTCTGCCTCCACTCCGGCCACCCTCGCCAAGAAGAGCCAGGCCAAGACGGCGAAAAAAACCGCCAAAGCCCCCACCGGATCGGCCGCACCCAGCGCCACAACCCCCGCAGCAACACCGCCAGCGGCACCCACCCAGGTGAGCACCAAAGACAAACCGTCCCTGGAGCCCTGGATGAGATTCACCGTGGTGATGAAGTTGAAGGAGGTGGATGGACGGATGCCGGACATGACAGTGGAGACCTTTGGGAAGAAGATGATCCTGGACCAGGGCTTCTCGACCGCTGAAACCCTCAGCATCCAGAATTACCTGAAGGGGATCTTTTACGTCACCTTCGCCTCCCTTGCCATCTGCAAGAGGTACTGGGAGGCAGTGAAATCGGCGAGACCCGAATCCCCTTTCTCCCGCTTTGTGGGCAATTGCCCTATTCAAAGAGAGGAAAGGCGGGTGACGGTTTCAATGAGGAACCCACACACGCCCATCAAGGACATTGTCACCTTCCTCAGCCGGTTCTGTACCGTCAAGAAGGACCCCACAAGGGTTCTGGATGGGAACAGCTTCTGGACTGGAAAGTGGGCTGTGATCGTCGTCCTGCAAAAGGACACCTCGTGCCCAGAAGGAGTCAAGCACCTCCCACAGTGCTTCTCCCTGGGGGGATCTCAAGGACTTCTCCACTACGCCGACCAGCCACGCAACTGCAGGAAGTGCGGCGGGACGGGCCACGTGATGAAGGACTGCAAGGTCCCGGCATGCAAGAATTGCCACATGGCCAGCCATGAGACAAAAGACTGCCCCACGAGGAAAACCTGCAACCTGTGCGGCAAAGTGGACCACGTCTACAGGGACTGCCCGAGTAGGTCGAGAACCTACTCAGCTGTGGTGACCGGACGTGCCAACCCTGCCCTCAAGCTGCTGCCCTCTGCTACGCAGAAGGAAAAGAAACCGCAGGAGGGTAAGAAACCTGTCAAACCCACCCCCCTCCCATCCTCCCTCCCCATCTCCACCAGCCCACCCCCTGCGACAGTGACTCCCATCCCTACCACTGTCGCAACCCTCCCTGACCCCCCCTCCGACTCTCCTACCCAGCCCATTGTCTCTCCCAACCCAGCCACCCCTGCCCCACCTGACCTTTCTTCCCAGGAAGATTTCCCCGCCCTCCCCTCCCCTCTTACTCCAACTGCAGGTGCCGAGAAGACGAGGAACTGCAAGAGGAAGGAGCTCGACAGCCCGTCTGCGGACTCCGAATCCTCTAAGAAACTGGCGGTCGAGCTGATCCCGCTGGAAGAAGAAATGGAGGAGCTGGCGGAGGCATTCAGCAGGGCGGAGGAGGAGGAGCTGGATGCCAACGCCGCCGCCTTACTCGACCAGATACTGGGAAACAACTCGCCGCTACCCGAGCAAGGGAACCTGGCATCCGATGCCGAGGAAGCCCCGCCCGACGGAGTGGTAACGTAAATGTAGAACTGTTGCCTAACCTCTCTTTTTTCCCCAACTAATGGCGTCATTTTCAATTTTCACCATTAATGTGAGGAGTATTAAGGACAAGCTTAGAAGACAGTCTGTGTTTACTTTCCTAGATAGTCAGAAATGTGATGTGTACATGTTGCAGGAATGCTCTCTTCCTTTCTCCAGGTCCTACAAACATCTGGGCAGGCAGTGGTCTCACGGCGCCTCCTATTGGTCCGGTGGAGGTGAGTGTAAGTCTGCAGGGGTCGCCATTCTTATTAGGGGGAGCCTCTTCACGCTAGATTCTGTTCAGGAGCTCGTCTGCGGCAGATTGCTTATCGTAGACGGTTCCTGGGCAGGTGAGCCTATTAGGCTTATCTGCGTGTACGCCCCCCCTGGCAAGAATGAGCGCTTGGAGCTTTTCCAGACCCTGCGACCGCAGCTCGCAACCACTAGGGCGGTAGTGATGGCAGGAGACTTCAACTGCACCATGGAAGAGGATGGACGCAGCACCAGCAACTGTACCAAGCTTGACGTGACGTCTAAACTGCTCATAGAAATGGTGACCGAAGCATCACTGCGGGACGCTATGGGCTCCATGGGGTCCGGCTCCGTGAACTTTACATGGAGCCGCCCCGATGGCTCTGTGCGTTCCCGCATTGACTTTGTGTTTACCTCTAGAACAGTGAAGCAGACCAGGCATTCTATGGTCCCCTGCTTCTTCTCAGACCACAGGGCCATTCTCTTCCAAGGAGTCCTGGGTAGCGGCTTTGCGCCTGGCCCAGGCTCCTGGAAGTTGAATTGTGCCCTGCTGGAAAGAGAGGAGGTGCTGGCGGAGCTGAAGGATGCCTACATCACATGGAAAAATGACAAATGTTATTTTGAATGCATGAGCGACTGGTGGGAATATGCTAAGGCTAACATTCGCAGTTTCTTTCAGGTTAAAGGGAGACAACAGGCGTGCGACCGAAAGAGGAACTTCAAGAGACTGCAAAGACACCTGCAGTCCCTGCTGGACCTACAACGGTGCGGCTGGGACGTGAGAGACGAGCTGGATGAGACCAAAGAGGGCCTGAAAGGGCACTTTGAGGAGGAATCCAGACGTATCGTCTTCCGTTCCAAGGTGGAGAACCTTGAGAAGGACGAGAAATGCAATTCTTTCTTTTTCAGGAAACTCCACTCTGGCCACACGCCCCTGACTGAGCTGCGAGATGAGGCCGGCATCCCCAGACAGGGGAAGGAGGGCGTGATGAAAGTCGTCCGCGACTACTACAGCGACCTCTACTCCCCTAAGACCACAGACAGCGAGGAGGCTGATAAGTTCCTGTCAGGTATCACTAACACCGTTGATCCTGCAGGTAAAGCCGCCCTGGATGCTCCCTTGGCGTTGGAGGAGTTGCACTCTGCCGCCAAATCCTTTAGGCAGGGCAGGACCCCGGGCAGTGATGGTCTCCCAGCAGAGCTCTACGTAGCGCTGTGGGACCTCATTGGACCGGACCTGCTCGAGCTGTACGGGGAGATGGTGGTGGAGGGCAAAATGCCCCCATCGCTGAGGGAGGGAATGATCACGATCTTGTATAAGCGTAAGGGGGAGAGATGTGAGCTGAAAAATTGGAGGCCCATCTCTCTCTTAAACGTGGACTACAAGATCCTCGCCAAGGTGCTCGCCAACAGGCTGAAGGCTGTCATCGGACAGATCATTCACCCGGACCAGACCTGCGCCATCCCTGGTCGCAGGATTGCAGACAGCCTCGCCCTCCTCAGAGACACGGTCCATTACATCAAGGATCGGAACGTGCACGCGGCCCTGGTCAGTCTTGATCAGGAGAAGGCCTTTGATCGTGTCTCACATGAGCTGATGGGCAGGGTTCTGCATAAATTTGGTCTCGGTAAAATGTTTTGTACGTATGTTAACCTGATGTACCTTGATATCCACAGCTCGGTGCTGGTGAACGGCTGGAAGACTGACCCCTTTTCCATCTTGTCCGGGGTCAGACAAGGCTGCCCTCTTTCACCTCTTCTTTTTGTTTGTGTTATAGAGCTTATGGCTGTATGCATCAGACGGAATCCAGAGATCAGAGGGATCGCCGCACCGGGTCGTGACCGACGAGAGGCCAAGTGTTCGCTGTACATGGATGACGTCACTGTCTTCTGCGCAGACCAGCGTTCGGTGACAGCACTCGTCCAGACCTGCGAGAACTTCGGCCGAGCCTCAGGGGCTAAAGTCAACTGCGGGAAGTCAGAGGCTATGCTCTTCGGAAAGTGGCACCTGTCATCCTCTGCACCATTTCCTTTTGCCATCAAGCCCGACTTCATCAAGATCCTGGGAGTCTGGTTCGGCGGTGAGGGTGCAGCCCTGAGATGTTGGGAAGAGAGACTGGCGACTGTTCGACAAAAGATTGGATTGTGGAGCCTCAGAGAACTTACCATCGAGGGGAAATCACTTGTGCTGCGCAACGAGATTCTTCCCGTTCTGCAGTACACCGCGCAGGCCTGGCCACCACTGGCAACCGTCTGCAGGGCCATCACAAGGGCAGTGTTTTACTTCATCTGGGGCTCCAAGATGGACAGAGTAAAGCGTGCAGTTATGTACAAGGAGCCCCTCAAGGGTGGAAAGGGTATCCCTGATATCCCCACCATGCTTCGAGCCTTCTTCGTCTGTAACTGCATCCGAAGGACAATGTACGAGAACTTGAACGATTCTGCAGGAAACTCCATGTCCCGTTTCTTCCTCCTGCCTCTTTGGAGGAATCTCGGCTGGGACAAATGGGACAGCTCCATCCCTTACAACTGGAACACCCCGTGGTTCTACCTGGACGTGTCCAAGTTCGTGAGGGAACACCAACTGGAGGGAGTTAAACCTGACTTATGGAAATCAAAGACGATCTACAAGCTCATCAGAGCTAAAGACGATTTGGAGCCGATTCCGGGGCTCCCTTCAGCGACTGCCAAACAGGTCTGGGAGAATGTGGCCTCTAAAAGGCTCACAAACAGACACAAAGACCTGTCGTGGATGGCCATCCAGGGGGGCCTGCCCCTCCGGTCATTCATGCACTCCCGGAACCTGTGCAGGTACAGACATTGCCCCAGGTGCATCATACACGAGGAAACATCTATGCACCTGTTTTGGGACTGTGCCTGGGCCCAGTTGTTGTTGGACGCCCTGGAAAACGAACTGAAAAACTCTGTGCCGAGGAACTGTCTCACGTACTATTCGGTACTCTACGGACTATTCCCTGGCACCCACACCGTTGGGGCGATCCAGGAAGCCTGGCGCCTTATGAACTGTATGAAGGACGCTTCGTGGCTAGCCAGGAACCGCCTCATTCTGAGGAGGGAGAGGATGTCCATCCAGGACTGTTGCAGGCTGGTCCACAGCCTGCTCAGAGACTATTCCACCATGGACAGCCCTGAGGAAGAAGAGGACTAAACCCCCCCTTTTTCTGCCCCTCCCCCCTTGTCCGAACCGAAAATGAGACTTTGGGACCGTGGCCCCTGCCCCCTCACTCACAATGTCTGTTGTTTTATTGATGTCTTCTATTTATTGCCCTTCCCCTTATATGTGTCTGTCTTTCAATAAAGCTTCGGGCTTGTGATTCACCCTCCCTCACCCCCCTACCCTCCACACCCATAGCCTTATTTACTGTTGTGTTATTGTATCGTTTAATTGCATAGGGCAGCCTGAGAACTACAGTGTAGGCTACAGGCCCGCGCCGTAGTTCTTCGACTGCACTATACAGTCTGCATCTGTGCTGTGTTTTGGCCTGTGCTGCGACACGGCACTCATGTTTGTCAATGTTACCGTCTGTTTTTTGCAACTTTATACCAATAAAGACGCTTTTTCAATCAAAAATCTGCCATCATACTCCAACATCGCTTCTCGGCTTTTTGGCTCAGATCAAGGTTTATTGCCTTGGTCTGGGCCAGGGGGTTTGAGTTTGGGGGTCTTTCCGGGGGACTCCTGGGACGTCGAGGAGAGATCGCCTTTTGGATTTGCGGAAGAAGACGGGTGGAGAATCTACAGCATCATGGCTGCTCTGAAGAACTCTATACGCTTGTCAGTGCTGGATGGACGGAGAGAGATAAGTGATCTCAAATTTATTGTGGAGGAATTGCTGTTTAAATTGTGTGGTCTTGAAAAGGAGGACATTTATTGCATACAAGACTTTGCTCGGCAGGGATACTATGATGTGTCGTTAGGTAATAGTGCCAAGTGCATGAATACTTTTGAAATTTTGAGGACAAATGCCTTGCATCCCTCTATGGTGGGTATCATTCCCATGCCTTTATTCGCTGTGAACGAAATCCCTGTAACAGTGCATTTATATAATCCTTGGATGGATTTTGACCTTATTAAGGGTTTTTTGTACAGATACTGTATTTCTGTGAAAGGAGGAGACATGTTGTATAACTCTTTGGGCATTTTTAATGGCAAATTGAAATTTTGGGTAAGACTGAGACCAGATGGCAGATTCATTGGTGGGGTAACGCATCCCCCAGCCAATTTCTCTATTGGCGGAAATAGAGGGTATTTATTTTATCCGAATCAGCCTCAATTTTGCCGTAAATGTCATGAATATGGGCACACAAAAGAAAATTGTAAGAAAGGGAAAGTGTGCAGAAATTGTGGAAGAGAAGGGCATGAGGCAGGTGCATGTCCTAAAGCCAAAACCTGTGATATTTGTGGGGAACAAAACCATACGTGTAAGGGATGCCCACATTGGCAGAATTTAAAGCAACAAGAATGTGTGAGGAAAGAAATATTGAAAAAACAAAGGGAGGAAGTTGAAAAACAAGAGCAAAAAGAGCAGGAAGAAAACTCAGCTCCAAAACAAGCTGCTTCTCCGGGTAATGGTATGGAGGGGGTTAATGCACCTGAGGTGAGACAGAGTGAGGACTCACCTGCACAGGATCATGAATCATCGCAAACAGGTGCTGGTGAGACCACACAGATGACAGCAGTTCCAAGCACCAGCATGCTGGAAGTCCAAGGCACTGCAAATATTCAGGACTGTGAGAGTGTGGAGGGTTCTGAGGATGAAGAAGTGGATATTAGCTGGACTGATACTCAGGAGGAGGCTGCGGGAGGAGATGAAGAGGAGAGTGGCAATAAAAGATCAGTTGAAAGTAAAAGAGCTGCCAAAAAACCACGTATAGAGGATATTAGCAGCCCTGAATCAGTCCCGGTTTTCAGCCTCCTGGATGAAATGGATATCAGCAGCAGTCCTGGTGATAGCATAGGTTATTCACCTGCACGTGATTTAAATCTAGGATCCCTGTTCTCAGATGAAGGAGCAGCCAGAATTGGAGGACTGGCAAAATATGATAATGGCTGATTTTTGGTGTGCTAGATCCTGGACTTTATAAAATAGCATATGAGTGCTATCTCTGCTAAAGGCAGTTTGGGGATTATCTCCTTTAATGCAAGACAAATTAAGAATGCAGCTAGAAGAGTGGCAGTGTTGGAGGATATATGGGAGAATGGAGGGGATATAGTATGCCTGCAGGAGTGTGGGATAGTAGGGGAATTAAAGAGGAAGGAAGGAAAGTTTGAAAAGTGCTTTTGGTCTGGGTCTGGGGAGAATAAAAATGATGGTGTTGGCATATTAATTAAAAATAAGGGTATCAATGTGGAGAATTTTGTGGTGATAGAAGTGGGAAGGTGTGTTTTGGTGACGGTATGTTATAAGGGGTGGCGGGTTAGGATTATGAATATTTATGCACATGTGGATAAGAAGAAAAGGGGGGAATTATTTGATAAGATTAGGGTGTTTCTACCTGGGAGGATTCCGATAATTGTAGCAGGTGACTTTAATTGTTCAATTGATAAGGGGGTTGGGTTTGGTGAAGGGTGTAAAAAAATTGATGTTACAGGGAATGCTTTAAAGCAAATAGTTGCTGATTTTTCACTGTTGGACGTGGCAGGGGAATGTCTAAAGAAACCACTGCCGGTTACTTATTGGGCAGATAGCGGAAAGTCTGCATCCAGATTGGATTATTTGTTTGTATCAAAGGGAGTGGTGTGTAAGAAGTATGAGCAGAGAAAGACTGGATATTCGGATCATGAATGTATTAAGGGGACGATTGAGGGTGAGTATGATGGGACGTATGGGAAAAGCTTTTGGAAATTAAATCAAAAGTTGTTAGAGAATGAAGAGGTGAGAGAGGATTTTGGTCGGTGGTATGAAAGATGGGTGAGGAGGAAAGGGGAATTTGTAAATGTATTGTTTTGGTGGGACTGGGTAAAAAAGCAGTTTAAAAAGTTTTTCAGAAAATGGGGTTATAAGCTTGCGGGAAGGAGGAGAAGGTTGTATGATGAGGCAAATAAAAGATTGATCTATTTGTATAAAATGAAAGAGTTGGGTATGGATATGGATGATGAGATTGTATGTGAGAAAGAAGTGCTGAGGAAGTTTATGTATGAGAAGGGTAGAGAGATTGTGTTTAGAGCGAAAGTGGAGCGAATGGAAAAGGATGAGAAATGTTCAAGATTTTTCTTTAAAAAGGTATGTGAGGGGAAGAAAGATATGGTTGAGGTGGTGGATGGGAATGGATGTGTGAAGAAAGGGGAAAGTATGATAGGAGTGGCTGAGGATTTTTATAGGGAATTATATAAGAGGAGAAAGTGTGATGTCAGTATGGAAGAAGAGGTTTTGAGTGCATTGTGTAGTAAGGTGAATGAAGATGAAAGAGAAGGGTTGATGAGTGATATAGGTGAATGTGAGGTTAAGAGAGTGTTGAAGAGTGCAGGAAGGAATAAGACTCCAGGTTTGGATGGTTTGGTGGTTGAATTTTATTTGGTTATGTGGGAGGTAATTGGGAAGGATATGTTGGAAGTTTTTAAGTATATGTGGAGGGAAGGGTGTGTGTGTGAGTCTATGAAAGAAGGTGTGGTGGTGCTCATTTATAAAAAAGGGGAGAAAAGAGAGTTGAAGAATTGGAGACCTATAACTTTATTAAATACGGATTATAAGTTATATGCCAAATTGATTGCAAACAGAATGAGTGAGGTAGTAGAGCAAGTGGTATGTGAGGAGCAAGTGTGTGCTGTGCCTGGGAGACGAATGGGTGATAATTTATGTTTATTAAGAGATGTGATTGGAGACTGTATGAGAAGAGAGAGAAGATGTATGGTGCTTGCGTTGGATTTTGAGAAGGCGTATGATAGGGTTTCGCATGCTTTTATGTTTCGTGTGTTATTAAGGATGGGTTTTCCGGTTATGTTTGTAGAGAGAATCAGAAGTTTGTATGCGGGTGCAACAAGTAAGATTTTGGTGAATGGTTATGTGAGTAAGGATATCACGGTTGAGTCAGGTGTGAGACAGGGGTGTCCACTGTCCCCAATAGTATTTATTTGTGTGATTGAGCCACTGCTACGAATGATTATTAGGGATAAGGTGGTGAAGGGTTTTTTAATTCCAGGGAGTGGTGGTAGAATGTTAAAGGTGATGGGTTATATGGATGATGTGACACTGGTATGTGAGAGTAAAGCGGCACTGGCTAGGGCACGATTATTAATTGGCTTTTTCTGCGGTGCGTCGGCTTTCAAGGTAAATTGGGATAAAAGTAAATTCAAGTGTTTTGGGGATAGTGGTGTGGAGATTGAGGGGGTGGAATGTGTGAAAGGAGGTTTAAGAGTGCTTGGAGTCACGTTTGAAAGAGATTTAAAAGGTAATGAGTGTTGGAATGAATGTGGTCTGAAAGTGGCGAGAAAGTTAAATTTTTGGCGTTTGAGAGATTTGTCAATGTTAGGAAAAGTTTTGATTATAAAGAGTGTGATTTTGCCATTATTATTGTTTGTAGCAACTGTGTTTCCGATGAATGGGCGATGTATGCAGAAAATGAATAGAATGTTGTTTTTATTCTTTTGGGGGTGTAAAATGGAGAGACTGAGGAGAGAATATGTGATGAGAGATAGATATGCAGGTGGTGTTGGTTTTCCTAATTTAGAGATTTATTTGGGTGTAAATGGAGTGGCAAGTGTGTGTAGATTGATTGAGAAAGATAATATGGCTGCATGTATGTTAAAGTATCTGGCAGGTTGGATGTTGATGGGAGTGGGGTGGGAGAAAAGAGATTTATGTAAGCCTGTGGCTGATTTTTGTCCGAAGTGGTATGAAGGTGTTGAAGTATTCATGAGGAAATTTGATTTAATGGGGTTTAAAATGTGTGAGTTTAAGGAGAAAAAGAAGGTGGTTAGAATGTTGAAAAAGAAAGACAGTATATGTATGATTGAGTGTTTGAATGGTGTGGAGTCGAAAGAGGTGTGGAAGAAAATGAGTATAAATGGAGTGACAAATAGGCAGCGTGATATTGTTTGGATGTGTATGCATGATATTCTTCCGGTGCGTGTGGTGCAAAAGAGGAGAGATTTGGTAAGAATGGAGATATGTCCTAGAGAGCGTTGTGGAATGGATGAAACTGTTAATCATGTTTTTTGGAATTGTGGGTTTGGAAGGAAAGTTTGGAAGGGTTTGAGTGGAATATGTAAGGAAGTAGTGGGGGTTAGTATGGTGACTTGGAAGGTGGCATTGTTTGGATTAGGGGTGAGTGGTAAAGTGAATGAGAGATTGATGTGGGTAATAATGGCATGTGTAAGAGAGGTACTATGGGATGTAAGAAACTTGTATGTGTATAGAAATGAGGTGTTGTCGGTTAAGGATGCGATTAGGATGGTGTTGGGAAAATTATATGTCAGTTATTTATTGGATTGTAAAACCGGCAGTGGTTCAGATGCGGAAGGTTTTTGGAAAACAAAAAAATGGAAGCACCTGGTGATAGTTTAGTTTTGAGGGTGGGAAGGTGGTGGGTTGTATTGTTAAACTGATATTATGGAAAATTATTTTCTTGTGATGTATAAGAACAGATTTTGAGAAAAAGATAAATAAAAAAAGACAAAGACCATGAATGATGAGATGTTTTATAAAGTTATGACAAATTGTCATTTGAGGTGACTAGCTTTGGGTTAGTACTGAAACTTTTAAAACAAACCTGAATGGTTTAAAAAAAAAAAAAAAAAAAATCTGTTCTTATCAGTTCACGCTGACTGACGGTGCTACCTTGTTTCTTGGACCGACAATTGTCCTTCTCAGGGCTAAGCTGCACCCGGGCCGAGAAGCCAGAAAAATCGAAAGTCGAGACTGCGAGGAGAAGGAGAAGATTGCTTGAAGAGGGTGAAGATTTGCATCGCTCCCCAGCTACAGCAGAGGGTTAGACTTGTTTGCTCTGCCCTCTGGAGAAGATACCCTCCTCCGCCAGCAAGACTGCGTGGAGAAAAGGGACTTCGCCGGAGAAGCTCTGCAGCGCCCCCTACCTGCACTGGAGGGCTAGACTTGCTGGCTCTGCCCTCTGAAGCGACCGACCGCCTCTCCTCCTCTCGACGACAGCGCTGATCCTCCGCCCCGCCTTCTACGCCAAAGGAGCTGTGAGTATGGCCACCGCTGCCCCAGCCGCTGCTGTTCCAGCCCCCGCTGCTCCAGCCCCAGCTGCTCCAGCCTCTGCCTCCACTCCGGCCACCCTCGCCAAGAAGAGCCAGGCCAAGACGGCGAAAAAAACCGCCAAAGCCCCCACCGGATCGGCCGCACCCAGCGCCACAACCCCTGCAGCAACACCGCCAGCGGCACCCACCCAGGTGAGCACCAAGGACAAACCGACCCTGGAGCCATGGATGAGGCATACCGTAGTGATGAACCTGAAGGAGGTCGATGGACGGATGCCGGACATGACGGTGGAGACCTTTGGGAAGAAAATGATCCTGGACCAGGGCTTCTCGACCGCTGAAACCCTCAGCATCCAGAACTACCTGAAGGGGATCTTTTACATCACCTTCGCCTCCCTTGCCATCTGCAAGAGGTACTGGGAGGCAGTGAAATCAGCGAGACCCGAATCCCCTTTCTCCCGCTTTGTGGGCAACTGCCCCATTTCACGAGAGGAAAGGCGGGTGACGGTCTCAATGCGGAACCCACACACGCCCATCAAGGACATCGTCACCTTCCTCAGCCGATTCTGTGCCGTCAAGAGAGACCCCACAAGGGTTCTGGATGGGAACGGATTCTGGACTGGAAAGTGGGCGGTGATCGTCGTCCTGCAGAAGGACACCTCGTGCCCAGAAGGAGTCAAGCACCTACCACAGTGCTTCTCCCTGGGGGGATCTCAAGGACTTCTTCACTACGCCGACCAGCCACGCAACTGCAGGAAGTGCGGCGGGACGGGCCACGTGATGAAGGACTGCAAGGTCCCGGCCTGCAAGAATTGCCACATGGCCAGCCATGAGACCAAAGACTGCCCCACGAGGAAAACCTGCAACCTGTGCGGCAAGGTGGACCACGTCTACAGGGACTGCCCGAGTAGGACGAGAACCTACTCAGCTGTGGTGACCGGACGTGCCAACCCTGCCCTCAAGCTGCTGCCCTCTGCTACGCAGAAGGAAAAGAAACCGCAGGAGGGTAAGAAACCTGCCAAAACCACCCCCCTCCCATCCTCCCTCACCACCTCCCTCCCCACCTCCACCAGCCCACCCCCTGCGACAGTGACTCCCATCCCTACCACTGTCGCAACCCTCCCTGACCCCTCCTCCGACTCTCCTACCCAGCCCATTGTCTCTCCCAACCCAGCCACCCCTGCCCCACCTGACCTTTCTTCCCAGGAAGATTTCCCCCCCCTCCCCTCCCCTCTTACTCCAACTGCAGGTGCTGAGAAGACGAGGAACTGCAAGAGGAAGGAGCTCGACAGCCCGTCTGCGGACTCCGAATCCTCTAAGAAACTGGCGGTCGAGCTGATCCCGCTGGAAGAAGAAATGGAGGAGCTGGCGGAGGCAATCAGCAGGGAGGAGGAGGAGGAGCTGGATGCCAACGCCGTCGCCTTACTCGACCAGATACTGGGAGTCAACTCGCCGCTACCCGAACAGGGGAACCTGGCATCCGATGCCGAGGAAGCCCCGCCCGACGGAGTGGTAACGTAAATGTAGAACTGTTGCCTAACCTCTCTTTTTTCCCCAACTAATGGCGTCATTTTCTATTTTCACCATTAATGTGAGGAGTATTAAGGATAAGCTTAGAAGACAGTCTGTGTTTACTTTCTTAGATAGTCAGAAATGTGATGTGTACATGTTGCAGGAATGCTCTCTTCCTTTCTCCAAGTCCTACAAACATCTGGGCAGGCAGTGGTCTCACGGCGCCTCCTATTGGTCCGGTGGGGGCGAGTGTAAGTCTGCAGGGGTCGCCATACTTATTAGGGGGAGCCTCTTCACGCTAGATTCTGTTCAGGAGCTCGTCTGCGGCAGATTACTTGTCGTGGACGGCTCCTGGGCAGGTGAGCCTATCAGGCTTATCTGCGTGTACGCCCCCCCTTTCAAGAATGAGCGTTTGGAGCTTTTCCAGACCCTGCGACCGCAGCTCGCAACCACTAGGGCGGTAGTGATGGCAGGAGACTTCAACTGCACCATGGAAGAGGATGGACGCAGCACCAGCAACTCTACCAAGCTTGATGTGACGTCTAAACTGCTCATAGAAATGGTGACCGAAGCATCACTGCGGGACGCTATGGGCTCCATGGGGTCCGGCTCCGTGAATTATACATGGAGCCGCCCCGATGGCTCTGTGCGTTCCCGCATTGACTTTGTGTTTACCTCTAGAGCAGTGAAACAGACTAGGCATTCTATGATCCCCTGCTTCTTCTCAGACCACAGGGCCATTCTCCTCCAAGGAGTCCTGGGCAGCGGTTTCGCACCTGGCCCAGGCTCCTGGAAGTTGAATTGTGCCCTGCTGGAAAGAGAGGAGGTGCTGGCGGAGCTGAAGGATGCCTACATCACATGGAAAAATGACAAATGTTATTTTGATTGTATGAGTGACTGGTGGGAATATGCTAAGGCTAACATTCGCAATTTCTTTCAGGTTAAAGGGAGACAACAGGCGTGCGACCGAAAGAGGAACTTCAAGAGGCTGCAGAGACTTCTGCAGTCCCTGCTGGATCTCCAACGGTGCGGCTGGGACGTGAGAGACGAGCTGGATGAGACCAAAGGGGGCCTGAAAAGGCACTTTGAGGAGGAATCCAGACGTATCGTCTTCCGTTCCAAGGTGGAGAACCTTGAGAAGGACGAGAAGTGCAATTCTTTCTTTTTCAGGAAACTCCACTCTGGCCACACGCCCCTGACTGAGCTGCGAGATGAGACCGGCATCCCCAGACAGGGGAAGGAGGGCGTGATGAAAGTCGTCCGCGACTATTACAGCGACCTCTACTCCCCTAAGACCACAGACAGCGAGGAGGCGGATAAGTTCCTGTCAGGTATCACTAATTCTATTGATCCTGCAGGCAAAGCCACTCTGGATGCTCCCTTGGCGTTGGAGGAGTTGCACTCTGCCGCCAGATCCTTTAGGCAGGGCAGGACCCCGGGCAGTGATGGTCTCCCAGCAGAGCTCTATGTAGCGCTGTGGGACCTCATTGGACCGGACCTGCTCGAGCTGTACGGGGAGATGGTGGTGGAGGGCAAAATGCCCCCATCGCTGAGGGAGGGAATGATCACGATCTTGTATAAGCGCAAGGGGGAGAGATGTGAGCTGAAAAATTGGAGGCCCATCTCTCTCTTAAACGTGGACTACAAGATCCTCGCCAAGGTGCTCGCCAACAGGCTGAAGGCTGTCATCGGACAGATCATTCACCCGGACCAGACCTGCGCCATCCCTGGTCGCAGGATTGCAGACAGCCTCGCCCTCCTCAGAGACACGGTCCATTACATCAAGGATCGGAACGTTCACGCGGCCCTGGTCAGCCTTGACCAGGAGAAGGCCTTTGATCGTGTCTCACATGAGCTGATGGGCAGGGTTCTGCATAAATTTGGCCTCGGTAAAATGTTTTGTACGTATGTTAACCTGATGTACCTTGATATCCACAGCTCGGTGCTGGTGAACGGCTGGAAGACTGACCCCTTCTCCATCTTGTCTGGGGTCAGACAAGGCTGCCCTCTTTCACCTCTTCTTTTTGTTTGTGTTATAGAGCTCATGGCTGTATGCATCAGACGGAATCCAGAGATCAGAGGGATCGCCGCACCAGGTCGTGACCGACGAGAGGCCAAGTGTTCGCTGTACATGGATGATGTCACTGTCTTCTGCGCGGATCAACGTTCGGTGACAGCGCTCGTCCAGACCTGCGAGAACTTCGGCCGAGCCTCAGGGGCTAAAGTCAACTGCGGGAAGTCAGAGGCTATGCTCTTCGGAAAGTGGCACCTGTCATCCTCTGCACCATTTCCTTTTGCCATCAAGCCCGACTTCATCAAGATCTTGGGAGTCTGGTTCGGCGGCGAGGGTGCAGCCCTGAGATGTTGGGAAGAGAGACTGGCAACTGTTCGACAAAAGATTGGATTGTGGAGCCTCAGAGAACTTACCATCGAGGGGAAATCACTTGTGCTGCGCGACGAGATCCTTCCCGTTCTGCAGTACACCGCGCAGGCCTGGCCACCTCTGGCAACCGTCTGCAGGGCCATCACAAGGGCAGTGTTTCACTTCATCTGGGGCTCCAAGATGGACAGAGTAAAGCGTGCAGTTATGTACAAGGAGCCCCTCAAGGGTGGAAAGGGTATCCCTGATATCCCCACCATGCTTCGAGCCTTCTTCGTCTGTAACTGCATCCGAAGGACAATGTACGAGAACTTGAACGATTCTGCAGGAAACTCCATGTCCTGTTTCTTCCTCCTGCCTCTTTGGAGGAACCTCGGCTGGGACAAATGGGACAGCTCCATCCCTTACAACTGGAACACTCCGTGGTACTACCTGGACGTGTCCAAGTTCGTGAGGGAACACCAACTGGAGGGAGTTAAACCTGACTTATGGAAGCCGAAGACCATCTACAAGCTCATCAGAGCTAAAGACGATTTGGAGCCGATTCCGGGGCTCCCTTCAGCGACTGCCAAACAGGTCTGGGAGAATGTGGCCTCCAAAAGGCTCACAAACAGACACAAAGACCTGTCGTGGATGGCCATCCAAGGGGGCTTGCCCCTCCGGTCATTCATGCACTCCCGGAACCTGTGCAGGTACAGACATTGCCCCAGGTGCATCATAAATGAGGAAACATCTATGCACCTGTTTTGGGACTGTGCCTGGGCCCAGTTGTTGTTGGACGCCCAGGAAAACGAACTGAAAAACTCTGTGCCAAGGAACTGTCTTACGTACCATTCGGTACTCTACGGACTATTCCCTGGCACCCACACCGTTGGGGCGATCCAGGAAGCCTGGCGCCTTATGAACTGTATTAAGGACGCTTCGTGGCTTGCCAGGAACCGCCTCATTCTGAGGAGGGAGAGGATGTCCATCCAGGACTGTTGCAGGCTGGTCCACAGCCTGCTCAGAGACTATTCCACCATGGACAGCCCTGAGGAAGAAGAGGACTAAAGCCCCCCTTTTTCTGCCCCTCTCCCCTTGTCCGAACCGAAAATGAGACTTTGGGACCGTGGCCCCTGCCCCCTCACTCACAATGTCTGTTGTTTTATTGATGTCTTCTATTTATTGCCCTTCCCCTTATGTGTCTGTCCTTCAATAAAGCTTCGGGCTTGTGATTCACCCTCCCTCACCCCCCTACCCTCCACACCCATAGCCTTATTTACTGTTGTGTTATTGTATCGTTTAATTGCATAGTGCAGCCTGAGAACTACAGTGTAGGCTACAGGCCCGCGCCGTGGTTCTTCGACTGCACTATACAGTCTGCATCTGTGCTGTGTTTTGGCCTGTGCTGCGACACGGCACTTATGTTTGTCAATGTTACCGTCTGTTTTTTGCAACTTTATACCAATAAAGACGCTTTTTCAATCAAAAATCTGCCATCATACTCCACCATCAGGTGATGGCTCCAAGTCCCCCTCCCTACCTTTTTTTTTTTTTTTTTTTAAATCTTCCCTTTGGAAGACCAGGGTTGGGGAAAAAATAATAAATCGTTAAAAAAATGAAAATGGGTTTCTCACTTAAACAGCTTTTACTTTTATTAGGGTGTTCATTCAGTGTTGCTACATATTGCTTTATTGGCTCAGAGTCCATGAGGGGAGACATTGCATTCTATACAGGAGGCCGGGTTAGGGTTGGACTTGCCCTCAGGTGTACAGGGGAAACCCGCAGTGGGGCCCACCCTAGACTCTTGGGATCAGGTTCCAGACTGTGAACTTACATTATACATATGTTACATTATACTGCAGATGACTATGGTGTATTTTCTACTATACTATATAGCAGTGGTTCTCACACTGTGTGCATGGCACCCTGGGGTGTCTTGGGACACTTGCAGGGGTGCCTTGGATTAGTGGTCCATGACCAATTAAAATTATTTATGGTCAATGTCATAGGCAAACCAGTGCTGGTGGCTGTCAATCATAAAATATGTGGACAAACAGAAGCAAATCTTGTCCTTCACCACACATTGGAACCTGAGGATGACATATAAACACAATTTACTTAATGTAATATTTCTGTCTACATTTCTCAATAAGAAACTTTTGGCCAAGGGGTGCCGTAAATTTTTTTTTAAATTCTAATACTCTAGGGCGCCGGGATTCAAAAAAGTTTGAACCACTGCTCTATAGAATTTACTATATATATTTATCAAGAGGCTCATAACATGCATTCTCTAATTGTAACAGCAGATAAGAACCACTTGGCGGCTCAGTTAGTCTGCCCATGTACACACTAGGTGGTACGTTTTTGTTGGGAGACAACCTACCAGGAAACTGGAATACCATTATGTATAAATTCCACACACTGAGGTCCATGGTGGGAATTGAACCTATGACCTTAGTGCCTCAGGGATGCAAGGCAGCAACACTAACTATTACACCATCTGTACTGTGATAACTATGCCCACACTTAAGCATGGGCCACTGCCACTGCCACTGCATTCAGCCGGTGGGCCTTTCATTCCCTAGTCCAACACTGGGGAGGCTCATTACATTATATACTATAAAGGGGAACATGAGGAGAATATACAAACTCCACACAGTTAGGACCATGGTGGGAATCAGTGCTGTGAGGCAGTAATGATAACCATTTCATTATCCACACCGCCATACTGTATATGTATGTTTGAATATATATAAGCAGTTTGTGTGTGTGTATGTATATATATATATATATATATATATATATATACATGTGTGTATATATATATATATATATATATATATATATACATGTATATATATATATATGTATAATATATATATGTATATATATACTTTATCATACTGCATTACATTCAACATAATTTGCATATGCAAATTAGTTTACCCATAATGCATTGTGATTTTAAATGATACAATGCTTGCACTTTATTTATGCGTAATTGACATACAGAAATCAAGAAATATTGATTAGCATATAGTAAGCATTATAAATGAATAAAGTATATATATATTGTATATATAAAAAACAATTTAGAAAACGGGACCAAACTCTCCATAACCCTTAATGTTCATGATATAAAGTGACATATAAGGAGACTGAAAACCATTATCATATTGGGGAGGGTGTGTGGCTGTTAAGATGAACATCTGCCATCATACTCCAACATCGCTTCTCGGCCTTTTGGCTAAGATCAAGTGAAGTATCTGTTCTTATCAGTGGAGAAAAACCGGCCGGTCATCCCTACTTCATGGGGGGAGCGTGAACTCCCCATGTTGTGTGGGTGGCACGGTTTGGTGGAGATCCCTACTGCATAGGGGAATAATTCAACCCTATGTGGTACAGGGAGCCACCCGGTGAAGTACCTGCGGTAGAGAAACATGGGGTGGAGTACCTGTTCTTACACTAGGAGCGTGAGAGGTTTCTAGATGTGGAATGGAGAAACACCCTGTGGAGTACCGTGTCGGGGTGAGGAAGGCTCCGGTCGAGGATGGAGAAAAACCAGGCTCAGTTCCCTACAGCGTTACGGCTATTTTCCTGCGACTGTTAGGGTAAATGGCCTGGTCTAGTACCCACCCTTGACGGGGGCTGGCGAGTCTCCTAGTCGGGATGGGAGGACCGCCGGGCTTAGTACCCCTACCTCGTAAGGTGTAGTAAGCCTTACGATGGATAGGGAACGGCCCGGGGTGTCACCCACTCTCGTACTGGGGGTTCACCCTGGCATAGAGCAGTACGAAACTTGGTCCGGCTGAGAGGCCGGGAGCTGCTTAGAAGCCCGGGGTGACATGTGCCCTTGGGGTGAAAACCCCAAGGGTGCCTTAACCTGCACTGGTCCTAACCTTTGCACTTTAAGAGCACTTGCACAGTCACTTCTTCCCAACTTCTGGAGCACCACATCCTTTGCCCTGGCCTTTTGGCTAGGGCAAGGATAATTTTTTACCCCCCCCCCGGCCTTCTGGCTGGGGTTTATTTATTTATTTATGCCCACATATGAGTTTTTGCACTTGCACCTGCACTTGCACAAACTTTAGCACTTTTATTCGTTTTTTGTAGTTTGTAGTGTGTCACGGTCACGTTTTTCGTTTGGGGTTAAGGTGAGACCCTTATGGGCCGCCCTCTCCTCTAAAGTTGCTGAGGTCCTCTCCACGGGGGGAGGACCAGACGCAGTTATCGGTCCCCAGGGGGACGCTTCGGCTAACCTTGGGGACACCCGAGGGTTCCCCTGCGCTTTGGCAAAGGGGGACCCACAGTCCTTTTTTTCCCTCAGGGCCTTTTGGCTCTGAGGGTTAGAGGAGTAACGGGGCCCTTCTCCTTTGGGAGAGGGTCCAAGTACCTATGCCCCCAGCACGTTTGGTCACAGACACTGGGTGATGAAGCACCGCACCTCGGGCTTCAATTAAAAAAAAAAAACAAAAAAAAAAATCTGTTCTTATCAGTGGAGAAAAACCGGGCCGGTTATCCCTTTTCCTCATGGGGGAGTAGCAGCCTGGTGAAGTATCTACTGTAGAGAAACACAGGGTGGAGTACCTGTTCTTACACTAGGAGCGTGAGAGGTTCCTAGATGTGGAATGGAGAAACACCCTGTGGAGTATCTAGCCGGGGTGTGGCGGGCCCCTGGTTGAGAGTGGAGAAAAACCGGGCTGAGTATTCCTATCTTCTAAGGGCCCAAAGCACCATTATGTTGTTTAGGAACAGCCTGGTCTAGTACCTACTCTTACTGGGGGTTGACCCTGGGATAGGAGCAGTACGAAGCTTGGTCTGGCTGAGAGGCCGGGGGGCTGCTTAGAAGCCCGAGGTGACATGTGCCCTTGGGGTGAAAACCCTAAGGGTGCCTTAACTTGCACTGGCCCTTAAACCTTTGCACTTTAAGAGCACTTGCACAGTCACTTCCCCCAACTTCTGTTGCACCACATCCTTTGCCCTGGCCTTTTGGCTAGGGCAAGGATAATTTTTTAACCCCCCCCGGCCTTCTGGCTTGGGTTTATTTATTTATTTATGCCCACATTTGAGTTTTTGCACTTGCACCTGCACTTGCACAAACTTTAGCACTTATATTTGTTTTTCGTAGTGTGTAGTGTGTCACGTTCACGTTTTTCGTTTGGGGTTAAGGTGAGACCCTTATGGGCCGCCCTCTCCTCTAAAGTTGCTGAGGTCCTCTCCACGGGGGGAGGACCAGACGCAGTTATCGGTCCCCAGGGGGACGCTTCGGCCAACCCTGGGGACATCCGAGGGTTCCCCTGCGCTTTGGCAAAGGGGGACCCACAGTCCCTTTTTTCCCTCAGGGCCTTTTGGCTCTGAGGGTTAGAGGAGTAACGGGGCCCTTCTCCTTTGGGAGAGGGTCCAAGAACCTTCGCCCCCAGCACGTTTGGTCACAGACACTGGGTGATGAAGCACCGCACCTCGGGCTTCAATAAAAAAAAAAAAAAAAAATCTGCCATCATACTCCACCATCAGGTGATGGCTCCAAGTCCCCCTCCCTACCTTTTTTTTTTTTTTGTTTTAAATCTTCCCTTTGGAAGATTTTTTTTTTTGTTTTAAATCTTCCCTTTGGAAGACCAGGGTTGGGGAAAAAATAATAAATCGTTAAAAAATGAAAATGCGTTTCTCACTTAAACAGCTTTTACTTTTATTAGGGTGTTCATTCAGTGTTGCTACATATTGCTTTATTGGCTCAGAGTCCATGAGGGGAGACATTGCATTCTATACAGGAGGCCGGGTTAGGGTTGGACTTGCCCTCAGGTGTACAGGGGAAACCCGCAGTGGGGCCCACCCTAGACTCTTGGGATCAGGTTCCAGACTGTGAACTTACATTATACATATGTTACATTATACTGCAGATGACTATGGTGTATTTTCTACTATACTATATAGCAGTGGTTCTCACACTGTGTGCATGGCACCCTGGGGTGTCTTGGGACACTTGCAGGGGTGCCTTGGATTAGTGGTCCATGACCAATTAAAATTATTTATGGTCAATGTCATAGGCAAACCAGTGCTGGTGGCTGTCAATCATAAAATATGTGGACAAACAGAAGCAAATCTTGTCCTTCACCACACATTGGAACCTGAGGATGACATATAAACACAATTTACTTAATGTAATATTTCTGTCTACATTTCTCAATAAGAAACTTTTGGCCAAGGGGTGCCGTAAATTTTTTTTAAAATTCTAATACTCTAGGGCGCCGGGATTCAAAAAAGTTTGTGAACCACTGCTCTATAGAATTTACTATATATATTTATCAAGAGGCTCATAACATGCATTCTCTAATTGTAACAGCAGATAAGAACCACTTGGCGGCTGAGTTAGTCTGCCCATGTACACACTAGGTGCTACGTTTTTGTTGGGAGACAACCTACCAGGAAACTGGAATACCATTATGTATAAATTCCACACACTGAGGTCCATGGTGGGAATTGAACCTATGACCTTAGTGCCTCAGGGATGCAAGGCAGCAACACTAACTATTACACCATCTGTACTGTGATAACTATGCCCACACTTAAGCATGGGCCACTGCCACTGCCACTGCATTCTGCCGGTGGGCCTTTCATTCCCTAGTCCAACACTGGGGAGGCTCATTACATTATATACTATAAAGGGGAACATGAGGAGAATATACAAACTCCACACAGTTAGGACCATGGTGGGAATCAGTGCTGTGAGGCAGTAATGATAACCATTTCATTATCCACACCGTCATACTGTATATGTATGTTTGAATATATATAAGCAGTGTGTGTGTGTGTGTGTGTGTGTGTGTGTGTGTGTGTGTGTGTGTGTGTGTATATATATATAGAAATATATATATATATATACATGTATATATATATGTATAATATATATGTATATTTATATACTTTATCATACTGCATTACATTCAACATAATTTGCATATGCAAATTAGTTTACCCATAATGCATTGTGATTTTAAATGATACAATGCTTGCACTTTATTTATGCGTAATTGACATACAGAAATCAAGAAATATTGATTAGCATATAGTAAGCATTATAAATGAATAAAGTATATATATATTGTATATATAAAAAACAATTTAGAAAAAGGGACCAAACTCTCCATAACCCTTAATGTTCATGATATAAAGTGACATATAAGGAGACTGAAAACCATTGTCATATTGGGGAGGGTGTGTGGCTGTTAAGATGAACATCTGCCGTCATACTCCACCATCAGGTGATGGCTCCAAGTCCCCCTCCCTACCTTTTTTTTTGTTTGTTTTAAATCTTCCCTTTGGAAGATTTTTTTTTTGTTTTAAATCTTCCCTTTGGAAGACCAGGGTTGGGGAAAAAATAATAAATCGTAAAAAAATGAAAATGCGTTTCTCACTTAAACAGCTTTTACTTTTATTAGGGTGTTCATTCAGTGTTGCTACATATTGCTTTATTGGCTCAGAGTCCATGAGGGGAGACATTGCATTCTATACAGGAGGCCGGGTTAGGGTTGGACTTGCCCTCAGGTGTACAGGGGAAACCCGCAGTGGGGCCCACCCTAGACTCTTGGGATCAGGTACCAGACTGTGAACTTACATTATACATATGTTACATTATACTGCAGATGACTATGGTGTATTTTCTACTATACTATATAGCAGTGGTTCTCACACTGTGTGCATGGCACCCTGGGGTGTCTTGGGACACTTGCAGGGGTGCCTTGGATTAGTGGTCCATGACCAATTAAAATTATTTATGGTCAATGTCATAGGCAAACCAGTGCTGGTGGCTGTCAATCATAAAATATGTGGACAAACAGAAGCAAATCTTGTCCTTCACCACACATTGGAACCTGAGGATGACATATAAACACAATTTACTTAATGTAATATTTCTGTCTACATTTCTCAATAAGAAACTTTTGGCCAAGGGGTGCCGTAAAATTTTTAAAAAATTCTAATACTCTAGGGCGCCGGGATTCAAAAAAGTTTGTGAACCACTGCTCTATAGAATTTACTATATATATTTATCAAGAGGCTCATAACATGCATTCTCTAATTGTAACAGCAGATAAGAACCACTTGGCGGCTCAGTTAGTCTGCCCATGTACACACTAGGTGCTACGTTTTTGTTGGGAGACAACCTACCAGGAAACTGGAATACCCATGGAAGAGCATTATGTATAAATTCCACACACTGAGGTCCATGGTGGGAATTGAACTTATGACCTTAGTGCCTCAGGGATGCAAGGCAGCAACACTAACCATTACACCATCTGTACTGTGATAACTATGCCCACACTTAAGCATGGGCCACTGCCACTGCATTCAGCCGGTGGGCCTTTCATTCCCTAGTCCAACACTGGGGAGGCTCATTACATTATATACTATAAAGGGGAACATGAGGAGAACATACAAACTCCACACAGTTAGGACCATGGTGGGAATCAGTGCTGTGAGGCAGTAATGATAACCATTTCATTATCCACACCGCCATACTGTATATGTATGTTTGAATATATATAAGCAGTTTGTGTGTGTGTGTGTGTGTGTGTGTGTGTGTATATATATATAGAAATATATATATATACATGTATATATATATATATATATATATATATGTATAAATAAGAATTTACTTACCGATAATTCTATTTCTCGTAGTCCGTAGTGGATGCTGGGACTTCCGTAAGGACCAGGGGGAATAGCGGCTCCGCAGGAGACTGGGCACAAAGTAAAAGCTTTAGGACTAGCTGGTGTGCACTGGCTCCTCCCCCCATGACCCTCCTCCAAGCCTCAGTTAGGATACTGTGCCCGGACGAGCGTACACAATAAGGAAGGATTTTGAATCCCGGGTAAGACTCATACCAGC
Source organism: Pseudophryne corroboree (assembly GCF_028390025.1). Classification (NCBI taxonomy): domain Eukaryota; kingdom Metazoa; phylum Chordata; class Amphibia; order Anura; family Myobatrachidae; genus Pseudophryne; species Pseudophryne corroboree. The sequence goes on from NC_086448.1 coordinate 775,690,160, forward strand.
CACACCAATCACACCGTACAACCTGTGATCTGAACCCAGTTAACAGTATGATAAAACTTAGGAGCCTCTAAAAAGATGGCTCACAGCAATAAACAACCCGATTTTTTGTAACAATAACTATATACAAGTATTGCAGACAATCCGCACTTGGGATGGGCGCCCAACATCCACTACGGACTACGAGAAATAGAATTATCGGTAAGTAAATTCTTATTTTCTCTGACGTCCTAGTGGATGCTGGGACTTCCGTAAGGACCATGGGGATTATACCAAAGCTCCCAAACGGGCGGGAGAGTGCGGATGACTCTGCAGCACCGAATGAGAGAACTCCAGGTCCTCCTCAGCCAGGGTATCGAATTTGTAAAATTTTGCAAACGTGTTTGCCCCTGACCAAGTAGCTGCTCGGCAAAGTTGTAAAGCCGAGACCCCTCGGGCAGCCGCCCAAGATGAGCCCACTTTCCTTGTGGAATGGGCTTTAACAGATTTTGGCTGTGGCAGTCCTGCCACAGAATGTGCAAGCTGAATTGTACTACAAATCCAACGAGCAATCGTCTGCTTAGAAGCAGGAGCACCCAGCTTGTTGGGTGCATACAGGATAAACAGCGAGTCAGATTTTCTGACTCCAGCCGTCCTGGAAACATATATTTTCAGGGCCCTGACTACGTCCAGTAACTTGGAGTCCTCCAAGTCCCTAGTAGCCGCAGGTACCACCAGGGCCGAAACTAGGGGGGGGCTAGGGGGGCAGGCGACCTGGGCGCCAGATTGGAGGGGGCGCCGAGACCCCCTAACACCCGCCGCGGCACTTACTTTTAAAAACCCCCTTCTCCCGAGTGCCCAGCTCGGGGGGCGGGGTTTCGCGGAATGACGCGATTGCGTCGTGACGTCACGGCGCAAACGCGTCATTCCACGAAACTCCGCCGGAGGAGGGAGAAGGGGGAGCCCGGAGCCGCGCAGACGAGGAGGGAGAGGCGGATGAAGAGCGGCGAGAACCGCTTCAAATGTAAGTCAGCCCCTCTCCCTTCCTCTCTCTCTCTCTCCCTCCACCACCTGTCGCAATGTGTAAAATGGGGACCTGTGCCTGCCGCTATGTGTAAAATGGGGACCTGTGCCTGCCGCTATGTGTAAAATGGGGACCTGTGCCTGCCGCTATGTGTAAAATGGGGACACTTGCCAGCGTACTGTGTAAAATGGGGACCTGTGCCTGCCGCTATGTGTAAAATGGGGACACTTGCCAGCGTACTGTGTAAAATGGGGACCTGTGCCTGCCGCAATGTGTAAAATGGGGACACTTGCCAGCGTACTGTGTAAAATGGGGACCTGTGCCTGCCGCTATGTGTAAAATGGGGACACTTGCCAGCGTACTGTGTAAAATGGGGACCTGTGCCTGCCGCAATGTGTAAAATGGGGACACTTGCCAGCGTACTGTGTAAAATGGGGACCTGTGCCTGCCGCTATGTGTAAAATGGGGACACTTGCCAGCGTACTGTGTAAAATGGGGACCTGTGCCTGCCGCAATGTGTAAAATGGGGACACTTGCCAGCGTACTGTGTAAAATGGGGACCTGTGCCTGCCGCTATGTGTAAAATGGGGACACTTGCCAGCGTACTGTGTAAAATGGGGACCTGTGCCTGCCGCAATGTGTAAAATGGGGACACTTGCCAGCGTACTGTGTAAAATGGGGACCTGTGCCTGCCGCAATGTGTAAAATGGGGACACTTGCCAGCGTACTGTGTAAAATGGGGACCTGTGCCTGCCGCAATGTGTAAAATGGGGACACTTGCCAGCGTACTGTGTAAAATGGGGACCTGTGCCTGCCGCTATGTGTAAAATGGGGACACTTGCCAGCGTACTGTGTAAAATGGGGACCTGTGCCTGCCGCAATGTGTAAAATGGGGACACTTGCCAGCGTACTGTGTAAAATGGGGACCTGTGCCTGCCGCTATGTGTAAAATGGGGACACTTGCCAGCGTACTGTGTAAAATGGGGACCTGTGCCTGCCGCAATGTGTAAAATGGGGACCTGTGCCTGCCGCAATGTGTAAAATGGGGACACTTGCCAGCGTACTGTGTAAAATGGGGACCTGTGCCTGCCGCTATGTGTAAAATGGGGACACTTGCCAGCGTACTGTGTAAAATGGGGACCTGTGCCTGCCGCAATGTGTAAAATGGGGACACTTTTTCCTGCCGCAATGTGTAAAATGGGGACACTTTTTCCTGCCGCAATGTGTAAAATGGGGACACCTGTCTGCCGCAATGTGTAAAATGGGGAATGGGGACACTTGCCTGTCGTACTGTGTAAAATGGGGACACTTTTTCCTGGATATGAAATTTATGTTAGAAAAGGCAGTTTCTCAGGTAAAAAAGTTCTGAAAGAGATATATATATATATATATATATATATATAATATTTTTATTCATTTATTTTTTATTTTTTTTATTTTTTTTTATTATTTTTATTTATTTCTTGTAAAATATTTTTTTTTTTTTGCGGGGGGGGGGGGGGGGGGGAGGGGGGTGTCAAATGACTACCTTGCCCCGGGTGACAAAAATCCTAGTTTCGGCCCTGGTACCACAATAGGTTGGTTCATGTGAAACGCTGAAACCACCTTAGGGAGAAATTGAGGACGAGTCCTCAATTCTGCCCTGTCTGAATGAAAAATTAGGTAAGGGCTTTTATATGATAAAGCCGCCAATTCTGAGACACGCCTGGCTGAAGCCAGGGCTAACAGCATTACCACTTTCCATGTGAGATATTTCAAGTCCACAGTGGTGAGTGGTTCAAACCAATGTGATTTTAGGAACCCTAAAACTACATTGTGATCCCAAGGTGCCACTGGTGGCACAAAAGGAGGCTGTATATGCAGTACCCCCTTGACAAACGTCTGAACTTCAGGCACTGAAGCCAGTTCTTTCTGGAAGAAGATCGACAGGGACGAAATTTGAACCTTAATGGATCCTAATTTTAGGCCCATAGACAGTCCTGCTTGCAGGAAATGTAAGAAACGACCCAGTTGAAATTCCTCTGTGGGGGCCTTCTTGGCCTCACACCACGCAACATATTTTCGCCAAATGCGGTGATAATGTTTCGCGGTTACATCCTTCCTGGCTTTGATCAGGGTAGGGATGACTTCATCTGGAATGCCTTTTTCCATAAGGATCCGGCGTTCAACCGCCATGCCGTCAAACGCAGCCGCGGTATGTCTTGGAACAGACAAGGTCCCTGCTGGAGCAGGTCCTTTCTTAGAGGTAGAGGCCACGGATCCTCCGTGAGCATCTCTTGCAGTTCCGGGTACCAAGTTCTTCTTGGCCAATCCGGAGCCACGAGTATAGTTCTTACTCCTCTCTTTCTTATGATTCTCAGTACTTTTGGTATGAGAGGCAGAGGAGGGAACACATACACCGACTGGTACACCCACGGTGTTACCAGAGCATCCACCGCTATTGCCTGAGGGTCCCTTGACCTTGCGCAATATCTGTCCTGTTTTTTGTTGAGACGGGACGCCATCATGTCCACCTTTGGTTTTTCCCAACGGTTTACAATCAGTTGGAAGACTTCGGGATGAAGTCCCCACTCCCCCGGGTGGAGGTCGTGTCTGCTGAGGAAGTCTGCTTCCCAGTTGTCCACTCCCGGAATGAACACTGCTGACAGTGCTACCACATGATTTTCCGCCCAGCGGAGAATCCTTGCAGCTTCTGCCATTGCCCTCCTGCTTCTTGTGCCGCCCTGTCTGTTGACGTGGGCGACTGCCGTGATGTTGTCCGATTGGATCAATACCGACTGACCCTGAAGCAGAGGCCTTGCTTGACTTAGGGCATTGTAAATGGCCCTTAGTTCCAGGATATTTATGTGAAGAGACGTTTCCATGCTTGACCACAAGCCCTGGAAATTTCTTCCCTGTGTGACTGCTCCCCAGCCTCTCAGGCTGGCATCCGTGGTCACCAGCATCCAATCCTGAATGCCGAATCTGCGGCCCTCTAGAAGATGAGCCCTCTGTAACCACCACAGGAGAGACACCCTTGTCCTTGGAGATAGGGTAATCCGCTGATGCATCTGAAGATGCGATCCGGACCATTTGTCCAGCAGATCCCACTGAAACGTTCTTGCATGGAATCTTCCGAATGGAATCGCTTCGTAAGAAGCCACCATTTTTCCCAGGACTCTCGTGCATTGATGCACTGACACCTGGCCTGGTTTTAGGAGGTTCCTGACTAGCTCGGATAACTCCCTGGCCTTCTCCTCCGGGAGAAACACCTTTTTCAGGACTGTGTCCAGAATCATCCCCAGGAACAGTAGACGTGTTGTTGGAATCAGCTCTGATTTTGGGATATTTAGAATCCACCCGTGCTGACGTAACACTACCTGAGACAGTGCTACTCCGAACTCTAACTGTTCCCTGGACCTTGCCCTTATCATGGAGATAAGCATCTTTGATGTCCAGAGATACCATATAGTCCCCTTCTTCCAGATTCGCTATCACTGCTCTGAGTGATTCCATCTTGAACTTGAACCTTTTTATGTAAGTGTTCAAGGATTTTAGATTTAAAATTGGTCTCACCGAGCCGTCCGGCTTCGGTACCACAAACAGCGTGGAATAATACCCCTTTCCCTGTTGTAGGAGGGGTACCTTGATTATCACCTGCTGGGAATACAGCTTGTGAATAGCTTCCAATACTGCCTCCCTGTCGGAGGGAGACGTTGGTAGAGCAGACTTCAGGAATCTTCGATGGGGAGACGTCTCGAATTCCAATTTGTACCCCTGTGATACTACCTGCAGGATCCAGGGGTCCACTTGCGAGTGAGCCCACTGCGCGTTGAAATTTTTGAGACGGGCCCCCACCGTGCCTGAGTCCGCTTGTAAAGCCCCAGCGTCATGCTGAAGACTTGGCAGAAGCGGGGGAGGGCTTCTGCTCCTGGGAAGAGGCTGCCTGGTGCAGTCTTTTTCCTCTTCCACTGCCCCGGGGCAGAAATGAGTGGCCTTTTGCCCGCTTGTTCTTATGGGAACGAAAGGACTGAGTTTGAAAAGACGGTGTCTTTTTCTGCTGAGCGGTGACCTGGGGTAAAAAGGTGGACTTTCCAGCCGTTGCCGTGGCCACCAGGTCTGATAGACCGACCCCAAATAACTCCTCCCCTTTATACGGCAATACTTCCATATGTCGTTTGGAATCTGCATCACCTGACCACTGTCGCGTCCATAACGCCCTTCTGGCAGAAATGGACATCGCACTCACTCTTGATGCCAGGGTGCAAATATCCCTCTGTGCATCACGCATATATAGTAATGCATCCTTTAAATGCTCTATAGTTAATAATATACTGTCCCTATCCAGGGTATCAATATTTTCAGTCAGGGAATCCGACCAAGCCACTCCAGCGCTGCACATCCAGGCTGAGGCGATTGCTGGTCGCAGTATAACACCAGTATGTGTGTATATACCTTTTAGGATATTTTCCAGCCTTCTATCAGCTGGTTCCTTGAGGGCGGCCGTATCAGGAGACGGTAACGCCACTTGTTTTGATAAGCGTGTGAGCGCCTTATCTACCCTAGGGGGTGTTTCCCAACGTGCCCTAACCTCTGGCGGGAAAGGGTATAGTGCCAATAATTTGTTAGAAATCAGCAGTTTTTTATCGGGAGAAACCCACGCCTTATCACACACCTCATTTAATTCATCTGATTCAGGAAAAACTACTGGTAGTTTTTTCACACCCCACATAATACCCTTTTTTGTGGTACTTGTAGTGTCAGAAATGTTCAATGCCTCCTTCATCGCCGTGATCATGTAACGTGTGGCCCTACTGGACATTACGTTCGTCTCCTCACCGTCGACACTGGATTCAGTATCCGTGTCTGGGTCTGTGTCGACCATCTGAGGTAACGGGCGTTTTAGCGCCCCTGACGGTGTCTGAGACGCCTGAATAGGCACTAACTGATTTGCCGGCTGTCTCATGTCGTCAACAGTTTTTTGCAAAGTGCTGACATTGTCACGTAATTCTTTAAATACAACCATCCAGTCAGGTGTCGACTCCCTCGGGGGTGACATCACTAACACAGGCAATTGCTCTGCTTCCACATCATTTTCCTCCTCATACATGTCGACACAATCGTACCGACACCCAGCACACACACAGGAAATGCTCTGACAGAGGATAGGACCCCACTAGCCCTTTGGGGAGACAGAGGGAGAGTTTGCCAGCACACACCAGAGCACTATATATATTCTAGAGATGAGCGCCTGAAATTTTTCGGGTTTTGTGTTTTGGTTTTGGGTTCGGTTCCGCGGCCGTGTTTTGGGTTCGAACGCGTTTTGGCAAAACCTCACCGAATTTTTTTTGTCGGATTCGGGTGTGTTTTGGATTCGGGTGTTTTTTTCAAAAAACACTAAAAAACAGCTTAAATCATAGAATGTGGGGGTCATTTTGATCCCAAAGTATTATTAACCTCAAAAACCATAATTTACACTCATTTTCAGTCTATTCTGAATACCTCACACCTCACAATATTATTTTTAGTCCTAAAATTTGCACCGAGGTCGCTGTGTGAGTAAGATAAGCGACCCTAGTGGCCGACACAAACACCGGGCCCATCTAGGAGTGGCACTGCAGTGTCACGCAGGATGTCCCTTCCAAAAAACCCTCCCCAAACAGCACATGACGCAAAGAAAAAAAGAGGCGCAATGAGGTAGCTGTGTGAGTAAGATTAGCGACCCTAGTGGCCGACACAAACACCGGGCCCATCTAGGAGTGGCACTGCAGTGTCACGCAGGATGGCCCTTCCAAAAAACCCTCCCCAAACAGCACATGACGCAAAGAAAAAAAGAGGCGCAATGAGGTAGCTGTGTGAGTAAGATTAGCGACCCTAGTGGCCGACACAAACACCGGGCCCATCTAGGAGTGGCACTGCAGTGTCACGCAGGATGTCCCTTCCAAAAAACCCTCCCCAAACAGCACATGACGCAAAGAAAAAAAGAGGCGCAATGAGGTAGCTGTGTGAGTAAGATTAGCGACCCTAGTGGCCGACACAAACACCGGGCCCATCTAGGAGTGGCACTGCAGTGTCACGCAGGATGTCCCTTCCAAAAAACCCTCCCCAAACAGCACATGACGCAAAGAAAAAAAGAGGCGCAATGAGGTAGCTGACTGTGTGAGTAAGATTAGCGACCCTAGTGGCCGACACAAACACCGGGCCCATCTAGGAGTGGCACTGCAGTGTCACGCAGGATGTCCCTTCCAAAAAACCCTCCCCAATCAGCACATGATGCAAAGAAAAAGAAAAGAAAAAAGAGGTGCAAGATGGAATTGTCCTTGGGCCCTCCCACCCACCCTTATGTTGTATAAACAAAACAGGACATGCACACTTTAACCAACCCATCATTTCAGTGACAGGGTCTGCCACACGACTGTGACTGATATGACGGGTTGGTTTGGACCCCCCCCAAAAAAGAAGCAATTAATCTCTCCTTGCACAAACTGGCTCTACAGAGGCAAGATGTCCACCTCATCTTCACCCTCCGATATATCACCGTGTACATCCCCCTCCTCACAGATTATCAATTCGTCCCCACTGGAATCCACCATCTCAGCTCCCTGTGTACTTTGTGGAGGCAATTGCTGCTGGTCAATGTCTCCGCGGAGGAATTGATTATAATTCATTTTAATGAACATCATCTTCTCCACATTTTCTGGATGTAACCTCGTACGCCGATTGCTGACAAGGTAAGCGGCGGCACTAAACACTCTTTCGGAGTACACACTTGTGGGAGGGCAACTTAGGTAGAATAAAGCCAGTTTGTGCAAGGGCCTCCAAATTGCCTCTTTTTCCTGCCAGTATAAGTACGGACTGTGTGACGTGCCTACTTGGATGCGGTCACTCATATAATCCTCCACCATTCTATCAATGTTGAGAGAATCATATGCAGTGACAGTAGACGACATGTCCGTAATCGTTGTCAGGTCCTTCAGTCCGGACCAGATGTCAGCATCAGCAGTCGCTCCAGACTGCCCTGCATCACCGCCAGCGGGTGGGCTCGGAATTCTGAGCCTTTTCCTCGCACCCCCAGTTGCGGGAGAATGTGAAGGAGGAGATGTTGACAGGTCGCGCTCCGCTTGACTTGACAATTTTGTCACCAGCAGGTCTTTCAACCCCAGCAGACTTGTGTCTGCCGGAAAGAGAGATCCAAGGTAGGCTTTAAATCTAGGATCGAGCACGGTGGCCAAAATGTAGTGCTCTGATTTCAACAGATTGACCACCCGTGAATCCTTGTTAAGCGAATTAAGGGCTGCATCCACAAGTCCCACATGCCTAGCGGAATCGCTCCCTTTTAGCTCCTTCTTCAATGCCTCCAGCTTCTTCTGCAAAAGCCTGATGAGGGGAATGACCTGACTCAGGCTGGCAGTGTCTGAACTGACTTCACGTGTGGCAAGTTCAAAGGGCATCAGAACCTTGCACAACGTTGAAATCATTCTCCACTGCACTTGAGACAGGTGCATTCCACCTCCTATATCGTGCTCAATTGTATAGGCTTGAATGGCCTTTTGCTGCTCCTCCAACCTCTGAAGCATATAGAGGGTTGAATTCCACCTCGTTACCACTTCTTGCTTCAGATGATGGCAGGGCAGGTTCAGTAGTTTTTGGTGGTGCTCCAGTCTTCTGTACGTGGTGCCTGTACGCCGAAAGTGTCCCGCAATTCTTCTGGCCACCGACAGCATCTCTTGCACGCCCCTGTCGTTTTTTAAAAAATTCTGCACCACCAAATTCAAGGTATGTGCAAAACATGGGACGTGCTGGAATTTGCCCATATTTAATGCACACACAATATTGCTGGCGTTGTCCGATGCCACAAATCCACAGGAGAGTCCAATTGGGGTAAGCCATTCCGCGATGATCTTCCTCAGTTGCCGTAAGAGGTTTTCAGCTGTGTGCGTATTCTGGAAACCGGTGATACAAAGCGTAGCCTGCCTAGGAAAGAGTTGGCGTTTGCGAGATGCTGCTACTGGTGCCGCCGCTGCTGTTCTTGCGGCGGGAGTCCATACATCTACCCAGTGGGCTGTCACAGTCATATAGTCCTGACCCTGCCCTGCTCCACTTGTCCACATGTCCGTGGTTAAGTGGACATTGGGTACAACTGCATTTTTTAGGACACTGGTGAGTCTTTTTCTGACGTCCGTGTACATTCTCGGTATCGCCTGCCTAGAGAAGTGGAACCTAGATGGTATTTGGTAACGGGGGCACACTGCCTCAATAAATTGTCTAGTTCCCTGTGAACTAACGGCGGATACCGGACGCACGTCTAACACCAACATAGTTGTCAAGGCCTCAGTTATCCGCTTTGCAGTAGGATGACTGCTGTGATATTTCATCTTCCTCGCAAAGGACTGTTGAACAGTCAATTGCTTACTGGAAGTAGTACAAGTGGGCTTACGACTTCCCCTCTGGGATGACCATCGACTCCCAGCGGCAACAACAGCAGCGCCAGCAGCAGTAGGCGTTACACGCAAGGATGCATCGGAGGAATCCCAGGCAGGAGAGGACTCGTCAGAATTGCCAGTGACATGGCCTGCAGGACTATTGGCATTCCTGGGGAAGGAGGAAATTGACACTGAGGGAGTTGGTGGGGTGGTTTGCGTGAGCTTGGTTACAAGAGGAAGGGATTTACTGGTCAGTGGACTGCTTCCGCTGTCACCCAAAGTTTTTGAACTTGTCACTGACTTATTATGAATGCGCTGCAGGTGACGTATAAGGGAGGATGTTCCGAGGTGGTTAACGTCCTTACCCCTACTTATTACAGCTTGACAAAGGGAACACACGGCTTGACACCTGTTGTCCGCATTTCTGGTGAAATACCTCCACACCGAAGAGCTGATTTTTTTGGTATTTTCACCTGGCATGTCAACGGCCATATTCCTCCCACGGACAACAGGTGTCTCCCCGGGTGCCTGACTTAAACAAACCACCTCACCATCAGAATCCTCCTGGTCAATTTCCTCCCCAGCGCCAGCAACACCCATATCCTCCTCATCCTGGTGTACTTCAACACTGACATCTTCAATCTGACTATCAGGAACTGGACTGCGGGTGCTCCTTCCAGCACTTGCAGGGGGCGTGCAAATGGTGGAAGGCGCATGCTCTTCACGTCCAGTGTTGGGAAGGTCAGGCATCGCAACCGACACAATTGGACTCTCCTTGTGGATTTGGGATTTCGAAGAATGCACAGTTCTTTGCTGTGCTGCTTTTGCCAGCTTGAGTCTTTTCATTTTTCTAGCGAGAGGCTGAGTGCTTCCATCCTCATGTGAAGCTGAACCACTAGCCATGAACATAGGCCAGGGCCTCAGCCGTTCCTTGCCACTCCGTGTGGTAAATGGCATATTGGCAAGTTTACGCTTCTCCTCCGACAATTTTATTTTAGGTTTTGGAGTCCTTTTTTTTCTGATATTTGGTGTTTTGGATTTGACATGCTCTGTACTATGACATTGGGCATCGGCCTTGGCAGACGACGTTGCTGGCATTTCATCGTCTCGGCCATGACTAGTGGCAGCAGCTTCAGCACGAGGTGGAAGTGGATCTTGATCTTTCCCTAATTTTGGAACCTCAACATTTTTGTTCTCCATATTTTAATAGGCACAACTAAAAGGCACCTCAGGTAAACAATGGAGATGGATACTAGTATACAATTATGGACTGCCTGCCGACTGCAGACACAGAGGTAGCCACAGCCGTGAACTACCGTACTGTACTGTGTCTGCAGCTAATATAGACTGGTTGATAAAGAGAAGATGTCTATGTAACTATGTATGTATAAAGAAGACTGAAAAAAATCCACGGTTAGGTGGTATACAATTATGGACGGACTGCCTGCCGAGTGCAGACACAGAGGTAGCCACAGCCGTGAACTACCGTACTGTACTGTGTCTGCAGCTAATATAGACTGGTTGATAAAGAGAAGATGTCTATGTAACTATGTATGTATAAAGAAGAATGAAAAAAAACCACGGTTAGGTGGTATACAATTATGGACGGACTGCCTGCCGAGTGCAGACACAGAGGTAGCCACAGCCGTGAACTACCGTACTGTACTGTGTCTGCAGCTAATATAGACTGGTTGATAAAGAGAAGATGTCTATGTAACTATGTATGTATAAAGAAGAATGAAAAAAATCCACGGTTAGGTGGTATTACAATTATGGACGGACTGCCTGCCGAGTGCAGAGACACAGAGGTAGCCACAGCCGTGAACTACCGTACTGTGTCTGCTGCGACTGGATGATAAATGATATAAAAAATATATATATATCACTACTGCAGCCGGACAGGTATATATTATATATTATATAATGACGGACCTGCTGGACACTGTCTGTCAGCAGAATGAGTTTTATTTTTATAGAATAAAAAAAAAAAAAACACACAAGTGAAGTCACACGACGAGTGTTTAACTTTTTCAGGCAATCACAATATAAGTATACTACTAACTATACTGGTGGTCAGTGTGGTCAGGTCACTGGTCAGTCACACTGGCAGTGGCACTCCTGCAGCAAAAGTGTGCACTGTTTAATTTTAATATAATATGTACTCCTGGCTCCTGCTATAACCTATAACTGGCACTGCAGTAGTGCTCCCCAGTCTCCCCCACAATTATAAGCTGTGTGAGCTGAGCAGTCAGACAGATATATAATATATATAGATGATGCAGCACACTGGCCTGAGCCTGAGCAGTGCACACAGATATGGTATGTGACTGACTGAGTCACTGTGTGTATCGCTTTTTTCAGGCAGAGAACGGATATATTAAATAAACTGCACTGTGTGTCTGGTGGTCACTCACTATATAATATATTATGTACTCCTGGCTCCTGCTATAACCTATAACTGGCACTGCAGTAGTGCTCCCCAGTCTCCCCCACAATTATAAGCTGTGTGAGCTGAGCAGTCAGACAGATATATATAATATTATATATAGATAATAGATGATGCAGCACACTGGCCTGAGCCTGAGCAGTGCACACAGATATGGTATGTGACTGACTGAGTCACTGTGTGTATCGCTTTTTTCAGGCAGAGAACGGATATATTAAATAAACTGCACTGTGTGTCTGGTGGTCACTCACTATATAATATATTATGTACTCCTGGCTCCTGCTATAACCTATAACTGGCACTGCAGTAGTGCTCCCCAGTCTCCCCCACAATTATAAGCTGTGTGAGCTGAGCAATCAGACAGATATATATAATATTATATATAGATAATAGATGATGCAGCACACTGGCCTGAGCCTGAGCAGTGCACACAGATATGGTATGTGACTGACTGAGTCACTGTGTGTATCGCTTTTTTCAGGCAGAGAACGGATATATTAAATAAACTGCACTGTGTGTCTGGTGGTCACTCACTATATAATATATTATGTACTCCTGGCTCCTGCTATAACCTATAACTGGCACTGCAGTAGTGCTCCCCAGTCTCCCCCACAATTATAAGCTGTGTGAGCTGAGCAGTCAGACAGATATATATAATATTATATATAGATAATAGATGATGCAGCACACTGGCCTGAGCCTGAGCAGTGCACACAGATATGGTATGTGACTGAGTCACTGTGTGCTGTGTATCGCTTTTTTCAGGCAGAGAACGGATTATAAAGTAAACTGCACTGTCCTCACTAGTAAACTCTCTCCACTCAGTCTCTACACTTCTACAGTAACAGTACTCCTCCTAGTCAGCTCCAGTAAATCTCTCTCAGTCTCTTATAATCTAAATGGAGAGGACGCCAGCCACGTCCTCTCCCTATCAATCTCAATGCACGTGTGAAAATGGCGGCGACGCGCGGCTCCTTATATAGAATCCGAGTCTCGCGATAGAATCCGAGCCTCGCGAGAATCCGACAGCGTCATGATGACGTTCGGGCGCGCTCGGGTTAACCGAGCAAGGCGGGAAGATCCGAGTCGCTCGGACCCGTGAAAAAAAACATGAAGTTCTGGCGGGTTCGGATTCAGAGAAACCGAACCCGCTCATCTCTAATATATTCAGGGATAACCTTATATAAGTGTTACTCCCTTTATAGCTGCTGTATTATATATTAGCTGCCAATAGTGCCCCCCTCTCTTGTTTTACCCTGTTTCTGTAGTGTAGTCTGCAGGGGAGAGTCAGGGAGCCGTCCTTCCAGCGGAGCTGTGAAAGAAAATGGCGCTTGTGTGCTGAGGAGATAGGCTCCGCCCCCTTCACGGCGGCCTTTTCTCCCGCTTTTTTCTGGAAAACTGGCAGGGGTTAAATGCATCCATATAGCCCAGGAGCTATATGTGATGCATTTCTTTAGCCACATAAGGTTTTTATCAAGTTTTATTGCGTCTCAGGGCGCTCCCCCCCAGCGCCCTGCACCCTCAGTGACCGGAGTGTGAAGTGTGCTGAGAGCAATGGCGCACAGCTGCAGTGCTGTGCGCTACCTTATCTGAAGACAGGAACGTCTTCTGCCGCTGCTTTCTCCGGACCTCTTCGCTTTTCTGGCTCTGTAAGGGGGCCGGCGGCGCGGCTCCGGGACCCATCCAGGCTGAACCTGTGATCGTCCCTCTGGAGCTAATGTCCAGTAGCCAAGAAGCCCAATCCACTCTGCACGCAGGTGAGTTCGCTTCTTCTCCCCTTAGTCCCGCGCTGCAGTGAGCCTGTTGCCAGCAGGACTCACTGAAAATAAAAAACCTAAGTATACTTTTACTTCTAAGCAGCTCAGGAGAGCCACCTAGATTGCACCCTTCTCGGCCGGGCACAAAATCTTAACTGAGGCTTGGAGGAGGGTCATGGGGGGAGGAGCCAGTGCACACCAGCTAGTCCTAAAGCTTTTACTTTGTGCCCAGTCTCCTGCGGAGCCGCTATTCCCCATGGTCCTTACGGAAGTCCCAGCATCCACTAGGACGTCAGAGAAATATATATATGTATATATATACTTTATCATACTGCATTACATTCAACATAATTTGCATATGCAAATTAGTTTACCCATAATGCATTGTGATTTTAAATGATACAATGCTTGCACTTTATTTATGCGTAATTGACATACAGAAATCAAGAAATATTGATTAGCATATAGTAAGCATTATAAATGAATAAAGTATATATATATTGTATATATAAAAAACAATTTAGAAAAAGGGACCAAACTCTCCATAACCCTTAATGTTCATGATATAAAGTGACATATAAGGAGACTGAAAACCATTATCATATTGGGGAGGGTGTGTGGCGGTTAAGATGAACATCTGCCATCATACTCCACCATCAGGTGATGGCTCCAAGTCCCCCTCCCTACCTTTTTTTTTGTTTGTTTTAAATCTTCCCTTTGTAAGATTTTTTTTTGTTTTACATCTTCCCTTTGGAAGACCAGGGTTGGGGAAAAAATAATAAATCGTAAAAAAATGAAAATGCGTTTCTCACTTAAACAGCTTTTACTTTTATTAGGGTGTTCATTCAGTGTTGCTACATATTGCTTTATTGGCTCAGAGTCCATGAGGGGAGACATTGCATTCTATACAGGAGGCCGGGTTAGGGTTGGACTTGCCCTCAGGTGTACAGGGGAAACCCGCAGTGGGGCCCACCCTAGACTCTTGGGATCAGGTTCCAGACTGTGAACTTACATTATACATATGTTACATTATACTGCAGATGACTATGGTGTATTTTCTACTATACTATATAGCAGTGGTTCTCACACTGTGTGCATGGCACCCTGGGGTGTCTTGGGACACTTGCAGGGGTGCCTTGGATTAGTGGTCCATGACCAATTAAAATGATTTATGGTCAATGTCATAGGCAAACCAGTGCTGGTGGCTGTCAATCATAAAATATGTGGACAAACAGAAGCAAATCTTGTCCTTCACCACACATTGGAACCTGAGGATGACATATAAACACAATTTACTTAATGTAATATTTCTGTCTACATTTCTCAATAAGAAACTTTTGGCCAAGGGGTGCCGTAAATTTTTTTAAAAATTCTAATACTCTAGGGCGCCGGGATTCAAAAAAGTTTGTGAACCACTGCTCTATAGAATTTACTACATATATTTATCAAGAGGCTCATAACATGCATTCTCTAATTGTAACAGCAGATAAGAACCACTTGGCGGCTCAGTTAGTCTGCCCATGTACACAGTAGGTGCTACGTTTTTGTTGGGAGACAACCTACCAGGAAACTGGAATACCATTATGTATAAATTCCACACACTGAGGTCCATGGTGGGAATTGAACCTATGACCTTAGTGCCTCAGGGATGCAAGGCAGCAACACTAACCATTACCCCATCTGTACTGTGATAACTATGCCCACACTTAAGCATGGGCCACTGCCACTGCATTCTGCCGGTGGGCCTTTCATTCCCTAGTCCAACACTGGGGAGGCTCATTACATTATATACTATAAAGGGGAACATGAGGAGAATATACAAACTCCACACAGTTAGGACCATGGTGGGAATCAGTGCTGTGAGGCAGTAATGATAACCATTTCATTATCCACACCGCCATACTGTATATGTATGTTTGAATATATATAAGCAGTTTGTGTGTGTGTGTATATATATATATATATATATATAGAAATATATATATATACATGTATATATATATATATATGTATAATATATATATGTATATATATACTTTATCATACTGCATTACATTCAACATAATTTGCATATGCAAATTAGTTTACCCATAATGCATTGTGATTTTAAATGATACAATGCTTGCACTTTATTTATGCGTAATTGACATACAGAAATCAAGAAATATTGATTAGCATATAGTAAGCATTATAAATGAATAAAGTATATACATATTGTATATTTAAAAAACAATTTAGAAAAAGGGACCAAACTCTCCATAACCCTTAATGTTCATGATATAAAGTGACATATAAGGAGACTGAAAACCATTAGCATGTTGGGCAGGGTCTGTGACTGTTAAGATGAACATCTGCCATCATACTCCACCATCAGGTGATGGCTCCAAGTCCCCCTCCCTATTTTTTTTTTTTTTTTGTTTTAAATCTTCCCTTTGGAAGATTTTTTTTTTGTTTTAAATCTTCTCTTTGGAAGACCAGGGTTGGGGAAAAAAATAATAAATCATAAAAAAATGAAAATGCGTTTCTCACTTAAACAGCTTTTACTTTTATTAGGGTGTTCATTCAGTGTTGCTACATATTGCTTTATTGGCTCAGAGTCCATGAGGGGAGACATTGCATTCTATACAGGAGGCCGGGTTAGGGTTGGACTTGCCCTCAGGTGTACAGGGGAAACCCGCAGTGGGGCCCACCCTAGACTCTTGGGATCAGGTTCCAGACTGTGAACTTACATTATACATATGTTACATTATACTGCAGATGACTATGGTGTATTTTCTACTATACTATATAGCAGTGGTTCTCACACTGTGTGCATGGCACCCTGGGGTGTCTTGGGACACTTGCAGGGGTGCCTTGGATTAGTGGTCCTTGACCAATTAAAATTATTTATGGTCAATGTCATAGGCAAACCAGTGCTGGTGGCTGTCAATCATAAAATATGTGGACAAACAGAAGCAAATCTTGTCCTTCACCACACATTGGAACCTGAGGATGACATATAAACACAATTTACTTAATGTAATATTTCTGTCTACATTTCTCAATAAGAAACTTTTGGCCAAGGGGTGCCGTAAAAAAAATTAAAAATTCTAATACTCTAGGGCACCGGGATTCAAAAAAGTTTGTGAACCACTGCTCTATAGAATTTACTATATATATTTATCAAGAGGCTCATAACATGCATTCTCTAATTGTAGCAGCAGATAAGAACCACTTGGCGGCTCAATTAGTCTGCCCATGTACACACTAGGTGCTACGTTTTTGTTGGGAGACAACCTACCAGGAAACTGGAATACCCATGGAACTGCAGTATGTATAAATTCCACACACTGAGGTCCATGGTGGAAATTGAACCTATGGGATGCAAGGCAGCAACACTAACCATTACACCATCTGTACTGTGATAACTATGTCCACACTTAAGCATGGGCCACTGCCACTGCATTCTGCCGGTGGGCCTTTCATTCCCTAGTCCAACACTGGGGAGGCTCATTACATTATATACTATAAAGGGGAACATGAGGAGAATATACAAACTCCACACAGTTAGGACCATAATGGGAATCAGTGCTGTGAGGCAGTAATGATAACCATTTCATTATCCACACCGCCATACTGTATATGAATATATATAAGCAGTTTGTGTGTGTGTGTGTGTGTGTGTGTGTGTGTGTGTGTGTGTGTGTATATATATATATATATATATATATATAAAAAAATATATATATACATGTATACATATATATATATATGTATAATATATATATCAGGGACGTGCAGTCAGGGGAGGCAGTGCCTCCCCTGTCATTAAAGGGATTTAAAAAATATAGAGACATGTTCTGTGTCATAAGTATCTTCTTATAGTAACCTAATGTGCTTTAGCATTAAAAAAACGATTGCGGAGGCACCTTGAACGGTGCCTCTCGCTGCTAATTGTAAATTGCCGGAAGCAGGGGGCGGGCAGGGGCGTGGCCATGCAGGGGGCTCTAAAAGCCCATTAAAAAAAGCATTAGAAGCGGCACCCATAGAGGTGCAGCAGTGCAGCAGGGACGTGCTTTCAGCCATGAAAGCACGCCCCTGTCATAGTGATTGGGCAGCAGCAGCAGCACTGACAGTGACCTGCATGCGGCTGTCACCGTCAGTGCTGCTGCTGTTACAGGGAGAGAGGAGAGAGCTAGTGCCTTAACAGTATCTTCTTCTGCAGTCAGTGTCAGTGCATGTAAGTGTTTAGTTTACACAGTTACACACACTGTCACATCACTGCTTTATTTATTCTTGATGTACACTTACACTGTCCACTTGTCCAGGTCTTTCATTAACTTATTAGCGCCACAATCGCGGCGCTGCTAAGTTAATGAAATCACTGAACAGTGAACAACACAGTCAGTACTAGTACATTAATTTCTCCTACCCCCCCCCCCCTTCCCCACTCCAATTTCAACTTTATTCATTAAATAACTAAATAATTAATATTGAATATTCCCAATCCCTAGTACACGGTGCACAGTCACATCTAGTTTGTAAATTTGCCTGCTCATCACGTTTGATGAGCAGGCACATTGATTGCGGTTCTGAACCCGGCGTTGGGCTGTTGCAGCGGCGGCCGGCGGGAATTATACGGCGACGTAGCCAGGAGTTATGCGGGGCGGCGGCGGCGGGCGGCCGGCAGCGGCGGGGCTTGTGTGGCGGAGGTGGGCCGGGACTTTAGCGGCGGCGGTGAGCGTCAGGACTTCACGGCGGGTGGCGGCCGGCGGGACTTCTGCGGCGGGCAGCGGAACTCGGCAGGCATTTTGGCTGCAGGTCTGGATCATGGATCCAGTCCCTGCAGCCATTAAGGCAACATGGTTGACGGCTTTGCCCCTAACAAAAATGGCGCTGCTGTGCAGAGCCATTTTTGGAATCCAAGATGGCCGCCGCGAGCCAATCACGGCTCGCCGCGTCATCGCCCCGCCCACCCGGGGCTGGCTTATAGAAGCCAGCACGAGCCCGGAGCAGACAGTTCGACGGCGGTGCAGGAGCAGAGAAGAGCTCCACAAGAAAGAAGTCCTGGTGGGCGGTGGCCATGCAAAAGAGCTTAAAGGCTACCGCCCACCAGGTGAAGACGTCAGAAGGCCTGGGTGAGGGCAGCAGCCATGTAAGAGCTTACAGGCTGCTGCCACCCAGGTGAAGACGTCAGAAATCCTGGGTGAGGGCAGCAGCCATGTAAGAGCTTACAGGCTGCTGCCACCCAGGCGAAGTCGACGGAAGCCCTGGTGTGTCGGCGGCCGCGCAAAAGAGCTATATGGCCGCCGACCCGCCAGGCGAAGACGGCGGAAGCCCTGGTGGGCGCTGTGCCACCAGGCGAAGTCGGTGGAAGCCCTGGTGTGTCGGAGGCCACGCAAAAGAGCTATATGGCCGCCGACCCGCCAGGCGAAGACGGCGGAAGCCCTGGTGGGCGCTGTCCCACCAGGCGAAGTCGGTGGAAGCCCTGGTGTGTCGCGGCCACGCAAAAGAGCTATATGGCCGCCGACCCGCCAGGCGAAGACGGCGGAAGCCCTGGTGGGCGCTGTCCCACCAGGCGAAGTCGGCGGAAGCCCTGGTGTGTCGGCGGCCACGCAAAAGAGCTATATGGCCGCCGACCCACCAGGCGAAGACGGCGAAAGCCCTGGTGTGTCGGCGGCCACGCAAAAGAGCTATATGGCCGCCGACCCGCCAGGCGAAGACGGCGGAAGCCCTGGTGGGCGCTGTCCCACCAGGCGAAGTCGGCAGAAGCCATGGTGTGTCGGCGGCCACGCAAAAGAGCTATATGGCCGCCGACCCGCCAGGCGAAGACGGCGGAAGCCCTGGTGGGCGCTGTCCCGCCAGGCGAAGACGGCAAAAGCCCTGGTGGGTCGGCGGCCGTGCAAAAGAGCTATATGGCCGCCAACCCGCCAGGCAAAGCTGCAGATAAATAAAATATTTTAAAAAGCCAGTGTATTGTTTTTATTTTAATATTTCCATTACAGGGGGACTATAGGTACCAGCGGGCCTTTAATGCCTTGCATGCTGGTACTTGTGGTTCTCCAAGTACCAGCATGAGTGGCAGGCTTGCTGGGACTTGTAGTCCCATTGTAAAGGACAATATTGCTTTTACATAAGCTATCAACCCTGCACCCACCGCCCAGGGGTGTGGGGGATAGCACCGGGCTTCAGCAAAGGCCTGGGGGGGTACCCTGGAGAGGGGGACCCCTGTATTGGGGGGTCCCTACTTCACTAGGAACCTGTGGCCTTTGCTGACTAGTTAGGGGGGGTCTGAATGCTTTGGCCACGGGACCCCGTAAAGTGTGTCCCCTGGCTGTGGCATTACCCTCCCTTACTGGAGGAGCCTGGTGCTGGTTCTAAAAATATGGGGGATCCATACAATTTTTCCCCCCCATATTTTTTAGAATCAGGCTGGCTCCTAGGGCTCGGTGCTGGTCCATTAAATAGGGGGGACCCCTACATATTTTTTTTCCCTTTAATTTAGTTTTCACCTGGACGGTGTGCATAGCGAATATGTGTATTCGGTGTACATAGCAGCGGCACTCTCAGGTCATTATCATACAAGTGAACCACTAACGTCCCACTGATGCAACAGTTTTGTTTTATTTCAACTGTCGTCAGGCTCAAAAATGCCTGACGTTTGAAATAAACCAAAACGTTGCATCAATGAGATGTTAGCCAGTTCACTTGTATGATAATGACCTGAGAGTGCCGCGGCTATGTACACCGAATATAAAATTTTATATATATATATATATATATATATGTATATGTTCAAAAGAACCAACACTCATCCCTCAAATACAGTTTGCTCCGGTGCCCTCTGATATTAACAGAATTCCATTTGCACAAAACAGCGGCACTCGGAGAAGTCCATAAGTGAAAACAGTATATATGAACCGAAAACCAACGTTTCGGTGGTCTCTGGCCCCTTTGTCAAGTTGAATAAGAACAATAACAACATTTAAATACCTTTCTGTAAAGAAGAAGCCAGCCAGTGTCTTGCGTCCATCCGTCAGTGCAGCCGCCCGTGTGACCGGAAATGGAACGGGCTGCTGCACTGACGGATGGACGCAAGACACTGGCTGGCTTCTTCTTTACAGAAAGGTATGTAAATGTTTTAATTGTTCTTATTACCTTGACAAATGGGCCAGAGACCACCGAATCGTTGGTTTTCGGTTCATAACTATATACCATTTTCACTTCTGTACGTCTCTGAGTGCCGCTGTGTTTTGCGAGTGGAATTGTGTGTGTATATATATATATATATATATACTGTATATACATATACACACATGCTATATATATATATATACATACATACATACACACACACATACTGTAGATTCATTTTCCAATGTCTTAAACAACAGATATATCCGCAGATTGATCTGCAGATATATATTTAGGTGTATATCCACCTTAACACTTTTATTTCATAAAACGTGCATCCACCCACTGCCATTCTGGGGTGCGGGGCATAGCACAGGACTGAAAGGTTATTGCTTGGGAGGTGGGGATCCTATGTTGAATCCCCGCTTTTCCAGGAAATTCCTGGAACTAGTTTGGGTCTGGTTAATGTAATAGTAAGGGACGTCTATGCTGTGTGTTCCCACAGATATGGCATTATCAACATGGCTGGTTCATTAGGAAAAAAGGGATACCCC
Source organism: Pseudophryne corroboree (assembly GCF_028390025.1). Lineage (NCBI taxonomy): Eukaryota > Metazoa > Chordata > Amphibia > Anura > Myobatrachidae > Pseudophryne > Pseudophryne corroboree. Next base: position 775,711,432 of record NC_086448.1, read on the forward strand.
ATGTTGCCTTCCCCCCCAATTCCACCCCCCCCCCCCCCCACACACACACACACTTTGCTGACTGACTTAGTAGTATTCAAAATCATACCGTTTTTGTTAAAACCAGAAAGGAGTCCAATCCAATTAGGTGCAAGCCTGCAAATCATTTTCAGCTTTCACTTGAATATATGCTCACCTGCAGCTCGGGTTTGCAAACTATGCCAAATGCGATGTGAGAAAAGTGGGGAGACTTTCATAGACCCCAAAAAGGTGGAATCATAGAGAAGGATTTAAGTGGGGATCAGGAAAGTACTGGATACTTTTAAAAGGTGTCAAATGTGTAGGTTTTTGCATTTGTTTCTTTAAATTAAAGAAATCTAACACAAATGAATTTCATTCAAATATAAAGGAATTAAATGGAAATGCCAAAAGAAAAGGAAAAAAGCTTTTGGGGTAGTTTGAGGTGACTTTAAAAGATATTTTTCTATTTATTTTATTTAATACTTTTCATGAAATTGTGGGTGCATGATTTAACGAATAAGGGTTTGAGGCCATGTTATTATTCTAAAAAATGTCATGTTATTATTGGCTCAGTTAAGCTAATTTAAACATTTCTAAAATGCCTAACTAGTCATGGGGATAGGGTGGTGTCAAAGAGGTTCTGAAGCAAGTCCAGACATTTTTAACATCAAATAAAGATTTTACACCTCAGGGTAGTGAACGAAAAAAATGTGAGTTTACTCTGATTAAGTTCCTAATTGGATTGCAAAATTAATTTACAGTGCAAATTTTCAGAGAAAATCGCACTCATACAATGCTACTTGCACGTACTTGGATTGACCCCATAGATGTATGTGTGCGTACATGTCATTTTTTCATATTATTTATTTTTTTGGTCAGGATATATTGTATATATTTTATTTATATAACTTTCTAGTAAATCATGTGTCCTACATCAGTGCTCTCTCTTTTTTGTTAGATTTGATAGCTGACTTCAAGCTAGTTTGAAAAAATGGAAAACGACATCATAACAAACCTTAAACAGTTTTCCAAGTTGGACTTTCTGGCAAAGCGGGGACTGATAACTAATGGAAGACCAATGCCTGAGCTTAAGGGCCTTCTTCAAACGGCAGGACGGAAGAAAATTACACGGACATTCCAAGTGGAGTGGTACCAACGAAAAGACTGGTTGTGTGGCTGTGCTACGAGGAATCGCCTGTACTGCTTTCCCTGCCTTCTGTTTACCACCGTCGACAATGTTTGGACTAACACAGGATTTTGTGACTTGAAAAATCTGCCAAGGAGCCTCAGCAAGCATGAAAAGTCAGTAGTTCATATCCAAAGCCAAATTACTTTAAAGACTTTTGGAATCACAAGGATAGATCTGGCTTTGAGTGAACAGCGGAGATTAAATATCAGCATGCATAATACTAAAGTAAAGGAAAACCGGGAGATTTTAAAATCCCTTATTAATGCCACTTGTTTCCTTGCGAAACAGGAGTTAGCATTTCGTGGAAACGATGAGAGTGCAAGCTCTTCTAATCGTGGCAACTATGTGGAGCTAGTACAAGCTTTTGCTGTGGAAAATGAGAAGTTAGCTAAGCATTTGGAGACATCCACTGTGTTTTCTGGCTTATCTAACAGAATCCAGAATGATTTAATTGAAGCAATTGGTGATGTGATCCGAAATGATATGAAAGAGGAGATTAATGCCGCCCCATTTGTAGCAGTTGAAGTAGACGAGACAACAGATGTCACAAGCAAAGCCCAGCTCTCTGTGATTTTGCGTTGTTGCTAAAAGTGAGGTGAAGGAGGCATTTTTGGGTTTCGATGATGTGAGTGAAGATAGACGAGCACCAGCGATTGGTGAATATCTTATGGGAGTGTTAGAGAAATATAACTGTGTTGAAAAGCTGGTATCTCAGACTTATGATGGAGCCTCTGTGATGGCATCAGATCTCAATGGGGTGCAGGCCAAGAGTAAAGAGAAGATACCTGAAGCGATGTTTAACCATTGTTATGCGCACAAATTAAATCTGGTTCTCTTGCATTCAGCAAAATGTATGCCTCAGTGTAACACTTTTTTTAAAACACTTGAGGGACTTTCAGGATTTTTCAATAAGTCGACCAAGCGCACTCACCTACTTGATGATGTTGTGAAGCGACGTTTGCCAAGAGCAGCGCCCATGAGATGGAGCTCAAATTCCAGACTAGTGCAGACAATCAGCATGTTCCAGTCTGATATACGTGCTATGTTTAAGATTATGAAAGAAAATCCTCGAGACTGGGACAATGACACCCTGTACATGGCCAATGGATATGATCTCTGGCTGTCAAAAGCATCCACATGCTTCTTCGTTATGGCATATGAGGGCATTTTCAATGAAACCGATGCACTCTTTCGTGTGCTACAGAATAAAAATAAGAATTTACTTACCGATAATTCTATTTCTCATAGTCCGTAGTGGATGCTGGGGACTCCGTAAGGACCATGGGGAATAGCGGCTCCGCAGGAGACTGGGCACATCTAAAGAAAGCTTTAGGACTATCTGGTGTGCACTGGCTCCTCCCCCTATGACCCTCCTCCAAGCCTCAGTTAGGATACTGTGCCCGGACGAGCGTACACAATAAGGAAGGATTTTGAATCCCGGGTAAGACTCATACCAGCCACACCAATCACACCGTATAACCTGTGATCTGAACCCAGTTAACAGCATGATAACAGAGGAGCCTCTGAAAGATGGCTCACAACAATAATAACCCGATTTTTGTAACAATAACTATGTACAAGTATTGCAGACAATCCGCACTTGGGATGGGCGCCCAGCATCCACTACGGACTATGAGAAATAGAATTATCGGTAAGTAAATTCTTATTTTCTCTAACGTCCTAAGTGGATGCTGGGGACTCCGTAAGGACCATGGGGATTATACCAAAGCTCCCAAACGGGCGGGAGAGTGCGGATGACTCTGCAGCACCAAATGAGAGAACTCCAGGTCCTCCTCAGCCAGGATATCAATTTTGTAGAATTTTACAAACGTATTTGCTCCTGACCAAGTAGCTGCTCGGCAAAGTTGTAAAGCCGAGACCCCTCGGGCAGCCGCCCAAGATGAGCCCACCTTCCTTGTGGAGTGGGCATTTACAGATTTTTGGCTGTGGCAGGCCTGCCACAGAATGTGCAAGCTGAATTGTACTACAAATCCAACGAGCAATAGTCTGCTTAGAAGCAGGAGCACCCAGCTTGTTGGGTGCACACAGGATAAACAGCGAGTCAGATTTCCTGACTCCAGCCGTCCTGGAAACATATATTTTCAGGGCACTGACAACGTCTAGCAACTTGGAGGCCTCCAAGTCCCTAGTAGCCGCAGGCACCACCAATAGGTTGGTTCAGGTGAGACGCTGAAACCACCTTGGGGAGAAACTGAGGACGAGTCCTCAATTCCGCCCTGTCCGAATGGAAAATCAGATAAGGGCTTTTTCAGGATAAAGCCGCCAATTCTGACACGCGCCTGGCCCAGGCCAGGGCCAACAGCATGACCACTTTCCATGTGAGATATTTTAACTCCACAGATTTAAGTGGTTCAAACCAATGTGACTTTTGGAACCCAAAACTACATTGAGATCCCAAAGTGCCACTGGAGGCACAAAAGGAGGCTGTATATGCAGTACCCCTTTTACAAACGTCTGAACTTCAGGGACTGAAGCTAGTTCTTTTTGGAAGAAAATTGACAGGGCCGAAATTTGAACCTTAATGGACCCCAATTTCAGGCCCATAGACACTCCTGTTTGCAGGAAATGTAGGAATTGACCCAGTTGAATTTCCTCCGTCGGGCCTTACTGGCCTCGCACCACGCAACATATTTTCGCCAATTGCGGTGATAATGTTTTTGCGGTTACATCCTTCCTGGCTTTGATCAGGATAGGGATGACTTCATCCGGAATGCCTTTTTTCCTTCAGGATCCGGCGTTCAACCGCCATGCCGTCAAACGCAGCCGCGGTAAGTCTTGGAACAGACAGGGTCCTTGCTGGAGCAGGTCCCTTCTTAGAGGTAGAGGCCACGGATCCTCCGTGAGCATCTCTTGAAGTTCCGGTTACCAAGTCCTTCTTGGCCAATCCGGAACCACGAATATAGTGCTTACTCCTCTCCATCTTATCAATCTCAGTACCTTGGGTATGAGAGGCAGAGGAGGGAACACATACCCTGACTGGTACACCCACGGTGTTACCAGAGCGTCTACAGCTTATTGCCTGAGGGTCCCTGGACCTGGCGCAATACCTGTCGAGTTTTTAATCATGTGGAAGACTTCTGGGTGAAGTCCCCACTCTCCCGGGTGGAGGTCGTGCTGAGGAAGTCTGCTTCCCAGTTGTCCACTCCCGGAATGAATACTGCTGACAGTGCTATCACATGATTTTCCGCCCAGCGAAGAATCCTTGCAGCTTCTGCCATTGCCCTCCTGCTTCTTGTGCCACCCTGTCTGTTTACGTGGGTGACTGCTGTGATGTTGTCCGACTGGATCAACACCGGCTGACCTTGAAGCAGAGGTCTTGCTAAGCTTAGAGCATTGTAAATGTCCCTTAGCTTCAGGATATTTATGTGAAGTGATGTCTCCAGGCTTGACCATAAGCCCTGGATATTCCTTCCCTGTGTGACTGCTCCCCAGCCTCGCAGGCTGGCATCCGTGGTCACCAGGACCCAGTCCTGAATGCCTAATCTGCGGCCCTCTAGAAGATGAGCACTCTGCAACCACCACAGGAGGGACACCCTTGTCCTTGGTGACAGGGTTATCCGCTGATGCATCTGAAGATGCGACCCGGACCATTTGTCCAGCAGGTCCCACTGGAAAGTTCTTGCGTGGAATCTGCCGAATGGGATTGCTTCGTAGGAAGCCACCATTTTACCCAGAACCCTTGTGCATTGATGCACTGAGACTTGGCTCGGTTTTAGGAGGTTCCTGACTAGCTCGGATAACTCCCTGGCTTTCTCCTCCGGGAGAAACACCTTTTTCTGGACTGTGTCCAGGATCATCCCTAGGAACAGAAAACACGTCGTCGGAACCAGGTGCGATTTTGGAATATTGAGAATCCAATCGTGCTGCCGCAACACTACCTGAGATAGTGCTACACCGACCTCCAACTGTTCCCTGGATCTTACCCTTATCAGGGAATTGTCCAAGGAAGGGATAACTAAAATTCACTTCCTTCGAAGGAATATCATCATTTCGGCCATTACCATCCATACGGCAGCGTCTGAACTGATAGTGACAGTTCTGTACCATAAACCTGAGGTACCCTTGGTGAGAAGGGTAAATTTTGACATGAAGGTAAGCATCCTTGATGTCCCGAGACATCATGTAGTCCCCTTCTTCCAGGTTCGCAATCACTGCTCTGAGTGACTCAATCTTGAATTTGAACCTCTGTACGTAAGTGTTCAAAGATTTTAGATTTAGAATCGGTCTCACCGAGCCGTCCGGCTTCGGTACCACAACAGTGTGGAATAATACCCCGTTCCCTGTTGCAGGAGGGGTATCTTGATTATCACCTGCTGGGAATACAGCTTGTGAATGGCTTCCAAAACTGTCTCCCTGTCAGAAGGAGACATCGGTAAAGCCGACTTTAGGAAACGGCGAGGGGGAGACGTCTCGAATTCTAATTTGTACCCCTGAGATATCACCTGAATGATCCAGGGGTCTACTTGCGAGTGAGCCCACTGCGCGCTGAAATTCATTGAGACGGGCCCCCCACCGTGCCTGATTCTGCTTGTAAAGCCCCAGCGTATACTGAGGGCTTGGCAGAGGCGGGAGAGGGTTTCTGTTCCTGGGAACTGGCTGATTTCTGCAGCCTTTTTCCTCTCCCTCTGTCACGGGGCAGAAATGAGGAACCTTTTGCCCGCTTGTCCACGAAAAGACTGCGCCTGATAATACAGCGTCTTCTCATGTTGAGAGGCGACCTGGGGTACAAACGTGGAATTTCCAGCTGTTGCCGTGGCCACCAGGTCTGAAAGACCGACCCCAAATAACTCCTCCCTTAATAAAGCAATACTTCCAAATGCCATTTGGAATACGCATCACCTGACCACTGACGTGTCCATAACCCTCTACTGGTAGAAATGGACAACGCGCTTAGACTTGATGCCAGTCGGCAAATATTCCGCTGTGCATCACGCATATATAAAAATGCATCTTTTAAATGCTCTATAGGCAAAAATATACTGTCCCTATCTAGGGTATCAATATTTTCAGTCAGGGAATCCGACCACGCCAACCCAGCACTGCACATCCAGGCTGAGGCGATTGCTGGTCGCAGTATAACGCCAGTATGTGTGTAAATACCTTTTAGGATACCCTCCTGCTTTCTATCAGCAGGATCCTTAAGGGCGGCCATCTCAGGCGAAGGTAGAGCCCTTACAAGCGTGTGAGCGCTTTATCCCCCCTAGGGGGTGTTTCCCAACGCACGCTAACCTCTGGCGGGAAAGGATATAATGCCAATAACATTTTAGAAATTATCCGTTGTTATCGGGGGAAACCCACGCATCATCACACACCTCATTTAATTTCTCAGATTCAGGAAAACTACAGGTAGTTTTTCCTCACCGAACATAATACCCCTTTTTTTGGTGGTACTCGTATTATCAGAAATGTGTAAAACATTTTTCATTGCCTCAATCATGTAACGTGTGGCCCTACTGGAAGTCACATTCGTCTCTTCACCGTCGACACTGGAGTCCGTATCCGTGTCGGCGTCTATATCTGCCATCTGAGGTAACGGGCGCTTTAGAGCCCCTGATGGCCTATGAGACGTCTGGACAGGCACAAGCTGAGTAGCCGGCTGTCTCATGTCAACCACTGTCTTTTATACAGAGCTGACACTGTCACGTAATTCCTTCCAACAGTTCATCCACTCAGGTGTCGACCACCTAGGGGGTGACATCACTATTACAGGCAATCTGCTCCGTCTCAACATCATTTTTCTCCTCATACATGTCGACACAAAAGTACCGACATACAGCACACACACACAGGGAATGCTCTGATAGAGGACAGGACCCCACTAGCCCTTTGGGGAGACAGAGGGAGAGTTTGCCAGCACACACCAGAGCGCTATATATATACAGGGATAACCTTATATAAGTGTTTTTCCCCTTATAGCTGCTGTATAGTTAATACTGCGCCCAATTAGTGCCCCCCTCTCTTTTTTTAACCCTTTCTGTAGTGTAGTGACTGCAGGGGAGAGACAGGGAGCTTCCCTCCAACGGAGCTGTGAGGGAAAATGGCGCCAGTGTGCTGAGGAGATAGGCTCCGCCCCTTTTTCGCGGACTTTTCTCCTGCTTTTTTATGGTTTCTGGCAGGGGTTAAATGCATCCATATAGCCCAGGAGCTATATGTGATGCATTTTTTTTGCCATCCAAGGTGTTTTTATTGCGTCTCAGGGCGCCCCCCCCCCAGCGCCCTGCACCCTCAGTGACCGAAGTGTGAAGTGTGCTGAGAGCAATGGCGCACAGCTGCAGTGCTGTGCGCTACCTTGTTGAAGACAGGACATCTTCTGCCGCCGATTTTCCGGACCTCTTCTGCCTTCTGGCTCTGTAAGGGGGCCGGCGGCGCGGCTCTGGGACCCATCCAAGCTGGGCCTGTGATCGTCCCTCTGGAGCTAATGTCCAGTAGCCTAAGAAGCCCAATCCACTCTGCACGCAGGTGAGTTCGCTTCTTCTCCCCTTAGTCCCTCGATGCAGTGAGCCTGTTGCCAGCAGGTCTCACTGAAAATAAAAAACCTAATCTAAAACTTTCACTAAGAAGCTCAGGAGAGCCCCTAGTGTGCACCCTTCTCGTTCGGGCACAGAGATCTAACTGAGGCTTGGAGGAGGGTCATAGGGGGAGGAGCCAGTGCACACCAGATAGTCCTAAAGCTTTCTTTAGATGTGCCCAGTCTCCTGCGGAGCCGCTATTCCCCATGGTCCTTACGGAGTCCCCAGCATCCACTTAGGACGTTAGAGAAATAATGGACATTGGATTCTGCTGTGCACGAATCCGTGACACGATGGGAGCAGTAGAACGCCAGAGACAAGAGTTTGATCGTTTTTATAGCCGATTTGAGCAGAAATGTGTCACCCTTGGCCTGACAGACAATGCCCGAAGCAACCAGGTGATGAGAGATGAGAGGAAAAGAATGTTTTATAACATTCTGGACAATGTCAGTGTTCAAATGAAAGCTAGGTTTGACCATTTCGCTGAGCTAAGTTTCCTAGGTTTGGTTGATTGCACAAAATTTTATGATATGTCCCAACATTTTGACGACACCAAACTGCAGAGTCTATCAAAATATGCAAAATACTTTGACTTTGTTAGACTAAAGACTGATCTTAGTGGCTTGTATAGCTCAGAAATGGTGAGGAACGAATGCAAATCACCCACAGAGCTCCTCAGCTTTGTGACCGAGAATAATCTTGTGCAAACAGTTCCCGAAGCAACAAAGTTACTCCAACTGGTGCTCACTATACCAGCAACAACAGCGTCTGTTGAAAGGTCATTCTCTGCTTTGAAACGACTCAAAACATACACCAGGAATAAGACTGATCAAGGGCGACTTTCATCCCTGGCAATCATCTCTATTGAGACAAAGAGACTTTTAAAACTAAAAGAAAATAGAGAGGACTTCTACAGCAAAGTCACTGATAGCTTTGTCCAGAAGGATAGGCGAATGGACTTCATTTACAAGTAAAGGTCAGGCCATACAATGTATGTTTTCGTTTGAAAGACTTTGAATAGTGGAACTGCATTTCTAAAGCTGTATGCTCGTTTAAATATGTGTTACTGTTTTTTTTTCAACTGGAATAAATTAGATTCTTTGCAGGACTATAACCACCTATTGCAAAAATCAATAAATCTTGAGTTGTTCAAGTACAGGTTAATGTATTTCTAGTTATTGTGCTGTTGGCTTTCAGTATTCCTGTGCTGTAAATCCTATTTAGATACAGGAAAATGTATGTACCTAGGCAACCTGCCAATCGAATGGTGGAGTTAAGGTACCTCTTTCGGGTCCATAGTATATACGTGTGTAAATCTGGCTCTGGTACCAGCCAGTGCCTCACCAGCAACTGACCTCACCGCACGCCACTGATATATATGTATATATATACTTTATCATACTGCATTACATTCAACATAATTTGCATATGCAAATTAGTTTACCCATAATGCATTGTGATTTTAAATGATACAATGCTTGCACTTTATTTATGCGTAATTGACATACAGAAATCAAGAAATATTGATTAGCATATAGTAAGCATTATAAATGAATAAAGTATATATATATTGTATATATAAAAAACAATTTAGAAAAAAGGACCAAAATCTCCCTAACCCTTCTTGTTCATGATATAAAGTGACATATAAGCAGAATGAAAACCATTAGCATGTTGGGGAGGGTGTGTGGCTGTTAAGATGAACATCTGCCATCATACTCCACCATCAGGTGATGGCTCCAAGTCCCCCTCCCTACCTTTTGGCTAAGATCAAGTGGTTTATCAGTGGAGAAAAACCGGCCGGTTATCCCTACTTCATGGGGGAGTAATATGCCCCTATGTTGTATAGGGAACGGCTCGGTGAAGTATCTGCGGTAGAGAAACATGGGGTGGAGTACCTGTTCCCACACTATGAGCGTGAGAGGTTCCTAGATGTGGAATGGAGAAACACCCTGTGGAGTACCGTGCCGGGGTGTGGCGGGCCCCTGGTCGAGAGGGGAGAAAAACTGGGCTGAGTATTCCTACTTCATGGGGGCGTAAAGTACCTTTATGTTGCTTAGGAACAGCCTGGTCTAGTATCTACTCTTGTACTGGGGGTTGACCCTGGCATAGAATGGGTATGGCGCTGGTCTGGTCGAGAGGCCGGGAGCTGCTTAGAAGCTCGAGGTGAAACGTGCCCCTGGTATTCTGGGTGCCAGGGGTGCCTGAACCTGCACTGGTGAACGGTTTCCCACCATGTGCACAGTAAGGCACTTTGCACCGCTCACCTCCCAGATTTCTGGCGCACCATGTCCTTTGCCCTGGCCTTTTGGCTAGGGCAAGGATAATTTTTTACCCCCCCCCCCCCCCCGGCCTTCTGGCTGGGGCTTATTTATTTATTTATGCCCACATATGTTTTGCACTTGCACTTGCACAGCATTAGCACTTATATTTGTTTTTTATAGTGTGTCACGTTCACGTTTTTCGATTGGGGTTTAGGTGAGACCCTTATGGGCCGCCCTCTCCTCTTCGTTGCTGAGGTCCTCTCCACGGGGGGAGGACCAGATGCAGTTTTCGGTCCCCAGGGGGACGCTTCGGCCAACCCTGGGGACACACGAGGGTCCCTCTGCGCTTCGGCAAGGGGGGACCCACAGTCCCTTTGTTCCCTCAGTAGGCCTTTTGGCTCTGAGGGTTAGAGGAGTAACGGGGCCCTTCTCCTTTGGGAGAGGGTCCAAGAACCTATGCCCCCAGCACGTTTGGCCACAGACACTGGGTGATGAAGCACCGCACCTCGGGCTTCAAGTAAAAAAAAAAAAAAAATCTGCCATCATACTCCACCATCAGGTGATGGCTCCAAGTCCCCCTCCCTACTTTTTTTTTGTTTGTTTTAAATCTTCCCTTTGGAAGATTTTTTTTTTGTTTTAAATCTTCCCTTTGGAAGACCAGGGTTGGGGAAAAAAGTAATAAATCATAAAAAAAGGAAAACATAATGAGAATATACAAACTCCACACAGTTAGGACCATGGTGGGAATCAGTGCTGTGAGGCAGTAATGATAACCATTTCATTATCCACACCGCCATACTGTATATGTATGTTTGAATATATATAAGCAGTTTGTGTGTGTGTGTGTGTATATATATATATATATATATATATATACAGGTTGAGTCTCCCTTATCCAAAATGCTTGGGACCGGAGGTATTTTGGATATGGGATTTTTCCGTATTTTGGAATAATTGCATACCATAATGAGATATCATGGTGATGGGACCTAAATCTAAGCACAGAAGGCATTTATGTTACATATACACCTTATACAGACAGCCTGAAGGTAATTTTAGCCAATATTTTTTATAACTTTGTGCATTAAACAAAGTGTGTCTACATTCACACAATTCATTTATGTTTCATATACACCTTATACACACAGCCTGAAGGTAATTTAATACAATATTTTTAATAACTTTGTGTATTAAACAAAGTTTGTGTACATTGAGCCATCAAAAAACAAAGGTTTCACTATCTCACTCTCACTCAAAAAAGTCCGTATTTCGGAATATTCCGTATTTCGGAATATTTGGATATGGGATACTCAACCTGTATATATAAATATATATATATACATGTATATATATATGTATAATATATATATGTATATATATACTTTATCATACTGCATTACATTCAACATAATGTGCATATGCAAATTAGTTTACCCATAATGCATTGTGATTACCCATAATGCATTGTGATTTTAGAAAAAGGGACCAAACTCTCCCTAACCCTTAATGTTCATGATATAAAGTGACATATAAGGAGACTGAAAACCATTATCTTATTGGGGAGGGTGTGTGGCTGTTAAGATGAACATCTGCCATCATACTCCACCATCAGGTGATGGCTCCAAGTTCCCCTCCCTACCTTTTTTTTTTTGTTTATTTTAAATCTTCCCTTTGGAAGATTTTTTTTTGTTTTAAATCTTCCCTTTGGAAGATTTTTTTTTTTGTTTTAAATCTTCCCTTTGGAAGACCAGGGTTGGGGGAAAAATGATAAATAATAAAAAAAATTAGAAAGCGTTTCTCACTTAAACAGCTTTTACTTTTATTAGGCTGTTCATTCAGTGTTGCTACATATTGTTTTATTGGCTCAGAGTCCATGAGGGGAGACATTGCATTCTATACAGGAGGCCGGTTTAGGGTTGGACTTGCCCTGAGGTGTACAGGGGAAACCCGCAGTGGGGCCCACCCTAGACTCTTGGGATCAGGTTCCAGACTGTGAACTTACATTATACATATGTTACATTATACTGCAGATGACTATGGTGTATTTTCTACTATACTATATAGCAGTGGTTCTCACACTGTGTGCATGGCACCCTGGGGTGTCTTGGGACACTTGCAGGGGTGCCTTGGATTAGTGGTCCATGACCAATTAAAATTATTTATGGTCAATGTCATAGGCAAAACCAGTGCTGGTGGCTGTCAATCATAAAATATGTGGACAAACAGAAGCAAATCTTGTCCTTCACCACACATTGGAACCTGAGGATGACATATAAACACAATTTACTTAATGTAATATTTCTGTCTACATTTCTCAATAAGAAACTTTTGGCCAAGGGGTGCCGTAAAAAAAATTAAAAAATTCTAATACTCTAGGGTGCCGGGATTCAAAAAAGTCTGTGAACCACTGCTCTATAGAATTTACTATATATATTTATCAAGAGGCTCATAACATTCATTCTCTAATGGTGACAGCAGATAAGGACCACTTGGCGGCTCATGTAGGAATGTTTCAAAAGGCTTCTATAGGTGCGGCACATGTATCATGAGTGAAATCAGCGAGACCCGAATCCCCTTTCTCCCGCTTTGTGGGCAACTGCCCTATTTCACGAGAGGAAAGGCGGGTGACGGTCTCAATGCGGAACCCGCACACGCCCATCAAGGACATCGTCACCTTCCTCAGCCGTTTCTGCGCCGTCAAGAGAGACCCCACAAGGGTTCTGGACGGGAACGGATTCTGGACTGGAAAGTGGGCGGTGATCGTCGTCCTGCAGAAGGACACCTCGTGCCCAGAAGGAGTCAAGCACCTCCCCCAGTGCTTCTCCCTGGGTGGATCCCAAGGACTTCTCCACTACGCCGACCAGCCACGCAACTGCAGGAAGTGCGGCGGGACGGGCCACGTGATGAAGGACCGCAAGGTCCCGGCCTGCAAGAATTGCCACATGGCCAGCCATGAGACAAAAGACTGCCCCACGAGGAAAACCTGCAACCTGTGCGGCAAGGTGGACCACGTCTACAGGGACTGCCCGAGTAGGGCGAGAACCTACTCAGCTGTGGTGACCGTACGTGCCATCCCTGCCCTCAAGCTGCTGCCCTCTGCTACGCAGAAGGAAAAGAAACCGCAGGAGGGTAAGAAACCTGCCAACCCCACCCCCCTCCCATCCTCCCTCACCACCTCCCTCCCCACCTCCACCAGCCCACCCCCTGTGACAGTGACTCCCATCCCTACCACTGTCACAACCCTCCCTGACCCCTCCTCCTCCGACTCCCCTACCCAGCCCATTGTCTCTCCCAACCCAGCCACCCCTGCCCCCCCTGTCCTCTCTTCCCTGGTAGAGTTTCCCCCTCTTACGCCCACTGCAGGTGCAACGAGGAATTGCAAGAGGAAGGGGCTCGACAGTCCGTCTGCGGACCCCGAATCCTCCAAGAAGCTGGCGGTCGAGCTGATCCAGCTGGAAGAAGAAATGGAGGCGCTGACGGAGGCAATCAGCAGGGAGGAGGAGGAGGAGCTTGACGCCAACGCCGCCTTACTCGACCAGATACTGGGAGACAACCCACCGCCACCCGAGCAGGGGGACCTGGCATCCGATGCCGAGGAAGCCCCGCCCGACGGAGTGGTAACGTAAACGTAGAATTGTAACTGTTGCCTAGCCTTTCTTTTTTCCCCAACTAATGGCGTCATTTTCTATTTTCACCATTAATGTGAGGAGTATTAAGGATAAGCTTAGAAGACAGTCTGTGTTTACTTTCCTAGATAGTCAGAAATGTGATGTGTATATGTTGCAGGAATGCTCTCTTCCCTTCTCCAAGTCCTACAAACATCTGGGCAGGCAGTGGTCTCACGGCGCCTCCTATTGGTCCGGTGGGGGTGAGTGTAAGTCTGCAGGGGTCGCCATTCTTATTAGGGGGAGCCTCTTCACGCTAGATTCTGTTCAGGAGCTTGTCTGCGGCAGATTACTTGTCGTAGACGGCTCCTGGGCAGGTGAGCCTATTAGGCTTATCTGCGTGTACGCCCCCCCTGGCAAGAATGAGCGTTTGGAGCTTTTCCAGACCCTGCGACCGCAGCTCGCAACCACTAGGGCGGTAGTGATGGCAGGAGACTTCAACTGCACCATGGAAGAGGATGGACGCAGCACCAGCAACTCTACCAAGCTTGATGTGACGTCTAAACTGCTTATAGAAATGGTGACCGAAGCATCACTGCGGGACGCTATGGGCTCCATGGGGTCCGGCTCCGTGAATTATACATGGAGCCGCCCCGATGGCTCTGTGCGTTCCCGCATTGACTTTGTGTTTACCTCTAGAGCAGTGAAGCAGACCAGGCATTCTATGGTCCCCTGCTTCTTCTCAGACCACAGGGCCATTCTCTTCCAAGGAGTCCTGGGTAGCGGTTTCGCACCTGGCCCAGGCTCCTGGAAGTTGAATTGTGCCCTACTGGAAAGAGAGGATGTGCTGGCGGAGCTGAAGGATGCCTACATCACATGGAAAAATGACAAATGTTATTTTGATTGTATGAGCGACTGGTGGGAATATGCTAAGGCTAACATTCGCAGTTTCTTTCAGGTTAAAGGGAGACAACAGGCGTGCGACCGAAAGAGGAACTTCAAGAGACTGCAGAGACTTTTGCAGTCCCTGCTGGACCTCCAACGGTGCGGCTGGGACGTGAGAGACGAGCTGGAGGAGACCAAAGGGGGCCTGAAAAGGTACTTTGAGGAGGAATCCAGACGTATCGTCTTCCGTTCCAAAGTGGAGAACCTTGAGAAGGACGAGAAATGCAATTCTTTCTTTTTCAGGAAACTCCACTCTGGCCACACGCCCCTGACTGAGCTGCGAGATGAGACCGGCATCCCCAGACAGGGGAAGGAGGGCGTGATGAAAGTCGTCAGAGACTACTACAGCAACCTCTACTCCCCTAAGACCACAGACAGCGAGGAGGCTGATAAGTTCCTGTCAGGTATCACTAATTCTATTGATCCTGCAGGCAGAGCTGCCCTGGATGCTCCCTTGGCGTTGGAGGAGTTGCACTCTGCCGCCAGATCCTTTAGGCAGGGCAGGACCCCGGGCAGTGATGGTCTCCCAGCAGAGCTCTATGTAGCGCTGTGGGACCTCATTGGACCGGACCTGCTCGAGCTGTATGGGGAGATGGTGGTGGAGGGCAAAATGCCCCCATCGCTGAGGGAGGGAATGATCACGATCTTGTATAAGCGTAAGGGGGAGAGATGCGAGCTGAAAAATTGGAGGCCCATCTCTCTCTTAAACGTAGACTACAAGATCCTCGCCAAGGTGCTCGCCAACAGGCTGAAGGCTGTCATCGGACAGATCATTCACCCGGACCAGACCTGCGCCATTCCTGGTCGCAGGATTGCAGACAGCCTCGCCCTCCTCAGAGACACGGTCCATTACATCAAGGATCGGAACGTTCACGCGGCCCTGGTCAGCCTTGACCAGGAGAAGGCCTTTGATCGTGTCTCACATGAGCTGATGGGCAGGGTTCTGCATAAATTTGGCCTCGGTAAAATGTTTTGTACGTATGTTAACCTGATGTACCTTGATATCCACAGCTCGGTGCTGGTGAACGGCTGGAAGACTGACCCCCTCTCCGTTTTGTCTGGGGTCAGACAAGGCTGCCCTCTTTCACCTCTTCTTTTTGTTTGTGTTATAGAGCTTATGGCTGTATGCATCAGACGGAATCCAGAGATCAGAGGGATCGCCGCACCGGGTCGTGACCGACGAGAGGCCAAGTGTTCGCTGTACATGGATGATGTCACTGTCTTCTGCGCGGATCATCGTTCGGTGACAGCACTCGTCCAGACCTGCGAGAACTTCGGCCGAGCCTCAGGGGCTAAAGTCAACTGCGGGAAGTCAGAGGCTATGCTCTTCGGAAAGTGGCACCTGTCATCCTCTGCACCATTTCCTTTCACCATCAAGCCCGACTTCATTAAGATTCTCGGAGTCTGGTTCGGCGGCGAGGGTGCAGCCCTGAGATGTTGGGATGAGAGACTGGCGACTGTTCGCCAAAAGATTGGATTATGGAGCCTTAGAGATCTTACCATCGAGGGGAAATCACTTGTGCTGCGTAACGAGATCCTTCCCGTTCTGCAGTACACCGCGCAGGCCTGGCCACCACTGGCAACCGTCTGCAGGGCCATCACAAGGGCAGTGTTCCACTTCATCTGGGGCTCCAAGATGGACAGAGTAAAGCGATCAGTTATGTACAAGAAGCCCCTCAAGGGTGGGAAGGGTATCCCAGATATCCCAACCATGCTTCGAGCCTTCTTCGTGTGTAACTGCATCCGCAGGACAATGTACGAGAACTTGAACGATTCTGCAGGAAACTCCATGTCCCGTTTCTTCCTCCTGCCTCTTTGGAGGAACCTTGGCTGGGACAAATGGGACAGCTCCATCCCTTACAACTGGAACACTCCGTGGTACTACCTGGACGTGTCCAAGTTCGTGAGGGAACACCAACTGGAGGGAGTTAAACCTGACTTATGGAAATCGAAGACCATCTACAAGCTCATCAGAGCTAAAGACGATTTGGAGCCGATTCCTGGGCTCCCTTCAGCGACTGCCAAACAGGTCTGGGAGAATGTGGCCTCCAAAAGGCTCACAAACAGACACAAAGACCTGTCGTGGATGGCCATCCAAGGGGGCTTGCCCCTCCGGTCATTCATGCACTCCCGGAACCTGTGCAGGTACAGACATTGCCCCAGGTGCATCATACATGAGGAAACATCTATGCACCTGTTTTGGGACTGTGCCTGGGCCCAGTTGTTGTTGGACGCCCTGGAAAACGAACTGAAAAACTCAGTGCCAAGGAACTGTCTCACGTACCATTCGGTACTCTACGGACTATTCCCTGGCACCCACACCGTTGGGGCGATCCAGGAAGCCTGGCGCCTTATGAACATTGTTAAGGACGCTTCGTGGCTAGCCAGGAACCGCCTCATTCTGCGGAGGGAGAGGATGTCCATCCAGGACTGTTGCAGGCTGGTTCACAGCTTGCTCAGAGACTATTCCATCACGGACAGCCCTGAGGAAGAAGAGGACTAAAACCCCCCTTTTTCTGCCCCTCTCCCCTTGTTCGAACTGAAAATGAGACTTTGGGACCGTGGCCCCTTCCCCCTCACTCACAATGTCTGTTGTTTTATTGATGTCTTTCTATTTATTGCCCTTCCCCTTATATGTGTCTGTCTTTCAATAAAGCTTCGGGCTTGTGATTCACCCTCCCTCACCCCCCTACCCTCCACACCCACAGCCTTATTAACTGTTGTGTTATTGTATCGTTTAAATGCATAGTGCAGTCTGAGAACTATAGTCTAGGCTACAGGCCTGCGCCGTAGTTCTTCGACTGCACTTTACAGTCTGCATCTGTGCTGTGTTTTGGCCTGTGCTGCGACACGGCACTTATGTTTGTCAATGTAACCGTATGTTTTTTGCTACTTTATGCCAATAAAGACGCTTTTTCAATCAAAAAATCTGCCATCATACTCCACCATCAGGTGATGGCTCCAAGTCTCCCTCCCTACCTTTTGGCTAAGATCAAGTGTAGTATCTGTTCTTATCAGTGGAGAAAAACCGGCCGGTTATCCCTACTTCATGGGGGAGTAATATGCCCCTATGTTGTATAGGGAACGGCTCGGTGAAGTATCTGCGGTAGAGAAACATGGGGTGGAGTACCTGTTCCCACACTAGGAGCGTGAGAGGTTCCTAGATGTGGAATGGAGAAACACCCTGTGGAGTACCGTGCCGGGGTGTGGCGGGCCCCTGGTCGAGAGGGGAGAAAAACTGGGCTGAGTATTCCTACTTCATGGGGGCGTAAAGTACCCTTATGTTGCTTAGGAACAGCCTGGTCTAGTATCTACTCTTGTACTGGGGGTTGACCCTGGCATAGAATGGGTATGGCACTGGTCTGGCCGAGAGGCCGGGAGCTGCTTAGAAGCTCGAGGTGAAACGTGCCCCTGGTATTCTGGGTGCCAGGGGTGCCTGAACCTGCACTGGTGAACGGTTTCCCACCATGTGCACAGTAAGGCACTTTGCACCGCTCACCTCCCAGATTTCTGGCGCACCATGTCCTTTGCCCTGGCCTTTTGGCTAGGGCAAGGATAATTTTTTACCCCCCCCCCGGCCTTCTGGCTGGGGCTTATTTATTTATTTATGCCCACATATGTCGTGCACTTGCACAGCATTAGCACTTATATTTGTTTTTTGTAGTGTGTCACGTTCACGTTTTTCGATTGGGGTTTAGGTGAGACCCTTATGGGCCGCCCTCTCCTCTTCGTTGCTGAGGTCCTCTCCACGGGGGGAGGACCAGACGCAGTTTTCGGTCCCCAGGGGGAAGCTTCGGCCAACCCTGGGGACACACGAGGGTCCCTCTGCGCTTCGGCAAGGGGGGACCCACAGTCCCTTTGTTCCCTCAGTAGGCCTTTTGGCTCTGAGGGTTAGAGGAGTAACGGGGCCCTTCTCCTTTGGGAGAGGGTCCAAGAACCTATGCCCCCAGCACGTTTGGCCACAGACACTGGGTGATGAAGCACCGCACCTCGGGCTTCAAGTAAAAAAAAAAAAAAAATCTGCCATCATACTCCACCATCAGGTGATGGCTCCAAGTCCCCCTCCCTACTTTTTTTTTGTTTGTTTTAAATCTTCCCTTTGGAAGATTTTTTTTTTGTTTTAAATCTTCCCTTTGGAAGACCAGGGTTGGGGAAAAAAGTAATAAATCATAAAAAAAGGAAAACATAATGAGAATATACAAACTCCACACAGTTAGGACCATGGTGGGAATCAGTGCTGTGAGGCAGTAATGATAACCATTTCATTATCCACACCGCCATACTGTATATGTATGTTTGAATATATATAAGCAGTTTGTGTGTGTGTGTGTGTGTGTGTATATATATATATATATATATATATATAAATATATATATATATACATGTATATATATATGTATAATATATATATGTATATATATACTTTATCATACTGCATTACATTCAACATAATGTGCATATGCAAATTAGTTTACCCATAATGCATTGTGATTACCCATAATGCATTGTGATTTTAGAAAAAGGGACCAAACTCTCCCTAACCCTTAATGTTCATGATATAAAGTGACATATAAGGAGACTGAAAACCATTATCTTATTGGGAGGGTGTGTGGCTGTTAAGATGAACATCTGCCATCATACTCCACCATCAGGTGATGGCTCCTAGTCCCCCTCCCTACCTTTTTTTTTTGTTTGTTTTTAATCTTCCCTTTGGAAGATTTTTTTTTGTTTTAAATCTTCCCTTTGGAAGACCAGGGTTGGGGGAAAAATGATAAATAATAAAAAAAATTAAAATGCGTTTCTCACTTAAACAGCTTTTACTGTTATTAGGCTGTTCATTCAGTGTTGCTACATATTGCTTTATTGGCTCAGAGTCCATGAGGGGAGACATTGCATTCTATACAGGAGGCCGGTTTAGGGTTGGACTTGCCCTGAGGTGTACAGGGGAAGCCCGCAGTGGGGCCCACCCTAGACTCTTGGGATCAGGTTCCAGACTGTGAACTTACATTATACATATGTTACATTATACTGCAGATGACTATGGTGTATTTTCTACTATACTATATAGCAGTGGTTCTCACACTGTGTGCATGGCACCCTGGGGTGTCTTGGGACACTTGCAGGGGTGCCTTGGATTAGTGGTCCATGACCAATTAAAATTATTTATGGTCAATGTCATAGGCAAAACCAGTGCTGGTGGCTGTCAATCATAAAATATGTGGACAAACAGAAGCAAATCTTGTCCTTCACCACACATTGGAACCTGAGGATGACATATAAACACAATTTACTTAATGTAATATTTCTGTCTACATTTCTCAATAAGAAACTTTTGGCCAAGGGGTGCCGTAAAAAAATTAAAAAATTCTAATACTCTAGGGTGCCGGGATTCAAAAAAGTCTGTGAACCACTGCTCTCTAGAATTTACTATATATATTTATCAAGAGGCTCATAACATGCATTCTCTAATGGTGACAGCAGATAAGGACCACTTGGCGGCTCATGTAGGAATGTTTCAAAAGGCTTCTATAGGTGCGGCACATGTATCATGTGCCGGACGTGCAGAAGCAAAGAGAATAAAATTACTCATTATAAGTCCACTCAAACTAAAAAGAGCTATATTATTAGAGACTTCATCACGTGTAATACAAAAAACTGCGTGTATCTGTTGGAGTGCTCGTGTGGCTCTCAATATGTAGGGCGAACAACCCGCATGCTGAAAACCCGCATGGCAGAACACGTCAGAAATATTAGAAAGGGTTTAGAAACCCACAATGTTTCACTCCATTTCAAAAAAGATCACAAATGTAATATAGAACATCTAGTAAATTTTTGTGGAATAAAAGCGGTTACCCCAAATTGGAGAACAAATGATGGGGAAGTACAGCTAGCAAAAGCTGAGATGCGTCTGATTTATGATTTGAGGACCCTAGATCCTAGAGGGCTCAATATCGAATTCGAAATGAAGTGGTTCCTATAATACATCAAAATATGGTGGTTTTGTGAAAGGATAGAGTCTCGAAAGATCTAATTTTTATTAGTTTGAAATTTACCAATCTCTAGAGATATAGACATGTGTACTTTTTTATAATTTCAAGATAAAGATTAAAAAAGGACATATAACTCATAAAGGTTATTTGCGTTTGATCTATAGACTATGGAAATGGATTATATTTAAGTAAAGTAATCTTTCTTTTATTACTTTTTTCTATTTTCTGTGAGTACTAAGAACAATATATCCCGGAAAGGGAAGATGTCCGTGCGTTCCATGAGTATCCGGAGTTTGCGTTCCATCTACCGGAAGTGGACGGACGTCACTTCCGGTCACGAACGAACGGACCGGAAAAGATCAAAAATCCCATAGAGGAACGTTTGAAGACGCACATAGAGTGTGGAGGGACAAGATATTAAGTGACAAAGTGATACCTCATTTCCGGGGGAAATGAGAGGGACGGGCTTCAACCATATGGAAGCAAAAAGGAAAAAATGGATTGAAAGTCCGGACTGCACGAACATCTAAAGAATGATTATGTGGAAGTTTTGTAATCCAGTGAATCCAATACAGGATATCGTGATAACCAATTTAGGAATGTACTTGATTTTTCTTAATGTTTTAATGTAATTTTTTAGAATGGAAATGTCTAAATGTTAAACTTTTAATGTCCTATGTAGATAAAGTGGAGAGGTTTGAATATAGGTATATAATGTATAAGTTAGACGTCCCTGAACTGTGATTGGTTTATGGATACACAGGAAGAGACCAGTGGGTATAAAAAGGGCCACTGTGTTTGTTCTGCAATATGCCCTGAGGAAGGATAGCTAATCCGAAACGCATTGGTTTTTCTGCTGATCCCTGCCTGTAAGTTTGATTCTAGCCCTTACCAGTTATTAAGGTCCATTGTTTCATGATAACTCAATTTGTTTACAATTGGTTCCTGAGGGTATAGTGCAGAACAAACACAGGAACAGTGGGATCTCCAGTGTTGTTTTATATTTTTTTGATGTTTTTAATTTATCATTTGTTTTATGCTGGAATAAATACATTCCTTTTTGGAAAGAATATCACCATCTGGTTTTTTGGCCTCCTGTCCCATTAATTGATGTGGTGAACAATATTAGGACTTCTGAGAGAATTAGGACGGTGCTACGGCCAAAGAAACCTTTCAAGGAACATAGGGAACATAATAGAGGTGAGTGTCCCCTGCAAGGGACGTGATGATGTCCATTTGATGCAATGTTGAGAAGCTGTGGAGAAAAAGCGTAAAAGAAACCTTTATATGTACATCCCGCACTGAATGGAGGTCAGTCCAAAGGTGCGAACTTAAGTGTGGAAGGAAAAGAACTTTATGATATTGAGGGACAACAAGTCTGTTATCAGACAGAGAGAACATTTGGGCAGGATTCAACCAGAGACCCCCCTGAAATACAGTCGCGCTTGTGGATTACTCTATTCTTTTTTGTATACACATGTACACACTAGATGCTACGTTTTTGTTGGGAAACAACCTACCAGGAAACTGGAATACCCATGGAAGTGCAGTATGTATAAATTCCACACACTGAGGTCCATGATGGGAATTGAACCTATGACCTTAGTGCCTCAGAGATGCAAGACAGCAACACTAACCATTACACCATCTGTACTTTGATAACTGTGCCCACACTTAAGCATGGGCCACTGCCACTGCATTCTGCCGGTGGGCCTTTCATTCCCTAGTCCAACACTGGGGAGGCTCATTACATTATATACTATAAAGGGGAACATGAGGAGAATATACAAACTCCACACAGTTAGGACCATGATGGGAATCAGTGCTGTGAGGCAGTAATGATAACCATTTCATTATCCACACCGCCATATTGTATATGTATGTTTGAATATATATAAGCAGTTTGTGTGTGTGTGTGTGTGTGTGTGTGTGTGTGTATATATATATATATATATATATATAAATATATATATATATATACACATGTATATATATATATATTCCATAGACAAAAAACCTTACGGTTTCACATGTCCCATTAAGGCTTCTTAGACATGATCGAAATTTCAGAAACCTGTTGTAACTCTTCCACTCAAACTCCAAAAAGCTGACGCCTTAATGGACGTGTTCTTTGCGCAATACAGATATGGTATGCCATCACAGCCTGTGGGTAAGTGCAGATTCAGCACTCTCACAGAGTGAGATTGCTGTCACTCACACAATGGTGGAGCTGCTAATTCACAGATTTGTGTGCTCATTGGAATACACATATGCAGTCTATGCAACTGAAGGTCTGAGCAGTTTTGTGGTGCTCCCATCCCACACAGTGCCCACAACCATCCCATTCGGTCACCACAACCATCCCACCTTGTTACAACATCCTTCTGACTCCATACATCCATCTCACATAGTATACACATTTAGCTCCCTCAAACATCTTGGTTAATTGCTAAAACTATAATACCCTATCTACGGTCTATGCATCTACACTTACTTCCCCTATACACCCCCATGCTGCCCTGTCTTCCCCAATCCCTACTGCTGTGTTCTCCCATCTGTGCTAGTCTGTACTAACTTATCTGCACCATCTGTCTTTCCCCACCTGTGCCTTGTCTGTACCACCGTTTCCTTCTCTCTGTGCTGCTCAGTGTTTCCTTCTTCAACGTCACTCTGCCTCCTTCAGTACATGGCACACTATCTTCTCTCCCATCTGCACCAGTTTTCTACCCAACCATGCCAGTGTTTTCAACCCATCTGCACCGCTCTGTCTCCCTTCCCATACTTGCTGCTTAATCTACCCCCTATCCACACCACTCTTACCCCATTCATGTAGCTGACATCCTGAAGGTAAATTTCGTGGATCATGCGCTCTTGGCAGGGGGATAACCGCTACAGCCCACCCCCCAGTGGTCCGGAAACGCCTCCGTTGTGCAGACCATGCCCTGCCTATGGCATGCTATCGCTGTTTGCACGCCCCCCTCCTTCCCCGCAACCACCTCTGCCTATCAATCAGGCAGGGTGATCGCAGCCAGTGAGATGCTGATAGCATCTCACTGGGCTCCTGGGGTACGCACGCACAGTGCGGCCATTGCACGTGCGCACCTCACAAACTAATTCAGACTGCGATTGCTGCTGCTGCGGTCTGAATTAACCCCTGTGTTTCTTTGTCCCCCCCATCAGTGCTGCTTAGTGTTCAACTCTATCCACACACTTCTGTTCCCCCATCCACACCGCTCTCCTCCCTCCAATCAACAACACTCTTACCTCATCTGAGCAGCTTTGTCTTCCGCTCAGACCTTCAGTTGCATAGACTGCATGTGTGTATTCCAATGAGCACACAAATCTGTGAATTAGCAGCTCCACCATTGTGTGAGTGACAGCAATCTCACTCTGTGAGAGTGCTGAATCTGCACTTACCCACAGGCTGTGATGGCATACCATATCTGTATTGCGCAAGGAACACGTCCATTAAGGCGTCAGCCTTAATGATCGGAATTTCATTGCTTTTTGGAGTTTGAGTGGAAGAGTTACAACAGGTTTCTGAAATTTCGATCATGTCTAAGAAGCCTTAATGGGACATGTGAAACCGTAAGGTTTTTTGTCTATGGAATTTCATCGCTTTTTTTAAATTTATTTTTTTTATTCAGAAATGTAAAATTTCACTGTAAGAATAAACATTTGATTTTTTAAATGTTTAATGAAAATGTTCGTATAACATCACTGTTCTGTGCAAAATTATTTTATTAACCAAACCGAAATGTTTAAGGTCCATACGCACTTAACGATTTAATGAGCAATGTCGCTCATTTTCCCCCTCCTTGAGCGACGTCGCTCGTTTTATCGTTAAGTGTGTATGCCGCCAGCGACGAACGATGCGCGGCCCCGCGGGTCGGCAACAATCGTCGCTGTCGGTAGGTCATGCATGAAGGATGTGGACTGTCGTCCACGACCTTCATGCAGGGCTGGCGGGGGCGTGACGTCACTGAGCGATATGAGCGGTCATATCGCTCAGTGTGTACAGTCGGCCACCGGCCGGCCCGGGAGGGGGAAAAATTAGACGATGTCGCTCACAGAGCGACATCGTTTAATGTGTATGGGCCTTTAGACTTTGGTCAAAATATTTTGCTGCCTTTGCAGCAGATGCAGGGAGGGGGGTAGGCGGCAGCAGCCTGTGACTGAGGCTGGAGGTAGGCGTGAAATGCATTGCTTGTACGTGTGAGTGCGTGGTGTCAGGTGCTGCGCGTGTATATGTGTGTGTGTGTGTGTGTGTGTGTCAGGTGCTGCCTGTGTATCAGCTCCTGTGTGTGTGTGTGTATGTGTGTGTCAGGTGCTGCGTGTATATACGAGTGTGTCTGATGGTGCGTGTGTATGTGTCAGCTGCCGCACGTGTATGTGTGTCAGGTGTTGCGGGTGTATATGTGTGTGAGTATCAGGTGCTCCGCGTGTGTACAAGTGTAGGTCTGGTGCTGTGCATGAATACGTATGTCTGTGTCAGGTGCTGCGCGTGTACATGTGTGCATCAGGTGCTGCGCGTGTACATGAGTGTGCATTAGGTGCTGCGCGTGTACATGAGTGTGCGTCGGGTGCTGCGTGTGTACATGAGTGTGCATTAGGTGCTGCGCGTGTACATGAGTGTGCGTCAGGTGCTGCGCGTGTACATGTGTGTGCGTCAGGTGCTACACGTGTCTATGTGTGTGTGAGTAAGGTGCTGCATGTGTATGTGTGTGTCTGATGGTGTGCGTGTATATGTATGTGTCAGGTGCTGCGTGTATATGCATGTGTCAGGTGCTGCATGTTTATTTTATTGTGTCTGATGCTACGTGTGTTAGTCAGGTGCCGCACGTGTATATGTGTGTGTGTCAGGTGTTGCGCGTGTATGTGTGGGTCAGGTGCTGCATGTTTATTTTATTGTGTCTGATGCTACGTGTGTGTGTGTCAGGTGCCGCACGTGTATGTGTGTGTGTGTCAGGTGTTGCGCGTGTATGTGTATGTCAAGTGCCGTTCCCCTTCTTCCCATCCCAGCTCTCTCTGTAGAATACAGCTCTGCACCCAGAGAGAGGGAAAGACTAGGGGGCTGATCACTGCACTGCTCACTTTTTGGTCATGAGTTCGGCCTCCTGTTTCTTCCAGTGCTGTGTTCCTGCAGCCCAGCCCTCCCTGTTGTGCCAGAGAATCAGCCCTTCCTTCCCCTGCCAGAGAGAGAGAGCCCGAGGCAGAGACACTCTTCCCGTAGCTGGCTTACCCCCAGTACTTCAGCACTGGCCATGCGGCAGTCAACAAAGGAGACCAGCAGGGGGTTCTGGCAGCATCAGCTGTGGCCGCAGCTGGATCGGGGAGGCCTGTAGTGTCTGAGGTGGGCAGAACTTCCTCCGCCGCTGTCACCTTCCCCTGCCAGAGAGAAAGCCAGAGACATACCCTTCCCGCAGCTGGGCTACCCCTAGTACCTCAGCGCTGGCCAGGCGGAAGTCTATGGAGGGGACCGGCAGGGGTTTCAGGCCGCAGCAGCAACGGCCGCAGCCAGATCAGGGAGGCCTGCAGGGTCAGAGCTGGGCAGCACTTCTACCAACACTGTCACCTCTGTGCTGGGCATGTACACCAGTCCGTACGGACGGAGGTGTCCACAACAGGCAGCAGTATAATGAGTCAGACAAACTCATTACACGCTGCCCACTGCTGCGCCGCATGCACTTGATGGAGGAAGCCTAGATGCAGTCCCCAGCGGCAGCGAGGGAGAAGGGTGATCACATCACCCTTCAACCCGGTACCTCACAATCAGCTGGGGATCTGCAGTAGCTTCATCTCTCTCTTCCTCTCCCTCTCCCTCTCTGACAGCACAGCAGCCCCTCTGGGTCCCATGTAGCTCTGCCCCCCTGCTCACAGTTCACTCGGCCTCTCCTGATTAAAAAGAAAATAAGAGACTGACCTGCTGCTCAGATGCGAGGAGGGGACGGGCGGTAGGTCCTCTGTGAGTACACTACACAGTCAAAATTAACTCTGACTCCTCACAACAGTGTGGACTGCGGGCGACGTCAGACGCCAATTTGGGTGTGCTTGCCGCACTACCTGCCCATCAAGCCCAACGTGGTGCCATGGTGCCAGCCCCGCCCACTATACGGATTCCATTTTGTATTAGGAACCCTATAACAGCATTCCGACATCCCTCCCTATGACGCTGCCATCCATACACTGCCGCTCTCATACATCCGCACACTGCCGCTCTCACACAACTGTACACTGCTGCTCTCATACATCCATACACTGCCACTCTCATACATCCGTACAACCCCGCTCTCATACATCCGCACAGTGCCGCACTCTTACAGCCGCACACTGCCGCACTCTTACAGCCGCACACCATCGCACTCTTACAGCCGCACACCATCGCACTCTTACAGCCGCACACCATCGCACTCTTACAGCCGCACACCATCGCACTCTTACAGCCGTACATTGCCGCTCTCATACATCCGCACACTGCCGCTCTCATACATCCGCACACTGCCGCTCACATCTATACAAACATAGCCTCCATACATCTACACATCCAATCCCCGCGCAAGGGAACACTGAAATCACTATCACTTTTGCCCGGGGTGTGACCACAGCCAGCCACTACTCCGGCCACCTTCTTGTGACACCAAAATGCATCTTACCTATCATCAGGGTGGTGCTGCTGCTGGGGGTGGGTTGCTGCCTCAGTCTCCAGGTTGGTGCTGCGATTGGAGTGGGTACTGCTTCCCTGTGCTGCCACTGTCTCCCGGATCATCGTGCCGCTGGCTGAATTGCAGCTTGATGCTACTGCTGCCGGGAGTAACAGCTTCCTGGCTGTTGTTGCTGGTGGCTGCCTACTGCTCATTGCCACCGGAACACTGACCGGCTCGGCAGTGATGCTGGCGGAGGAGTAGTGGCGGTGGGGTGGGGGGGGGGGTGCCTGCTCCCTTCCCTCGAGCATGCTGCAGTGTACAAAAATAAATAATAAATAGAGAGCATACCAGGGTGAGAGTCTGTATGGATCACAGTGATTACATGGGGCACAGCATAAGGACACCTTGCTGTGAGGGGCTCTGCCCACACAGATTGCTGCACCCTCTCTGATGTCAGCCGCTGCCCTCTCGTTCTCTGGGCGGCTAGTTCCAGTGTGAAGTAGGAGAGGAAGAGAACACACAGGAGAGCAGCCCTGATATATAACAGAGGTGGAAGTTCTATAGGCAGCAGAGACGGAGACCAGCCAGCCAGTCTCCCAGTGCCCTGATCACTACACGCCGCCAGCACAGCATTACAGGAGGGTCCTATAGTGCTGCCCTGAGCTAACAGGTGTGTGTACCAAGTGTACCCCGTACAGTGTGCTGCGCCCTGGTGTCTCTAAGAGGGGTGAGGTCACCGTGCCGCTTTAGTATATGGCTTTTCCTTAGTACTGTATGTTACAGCCCTGCACTAGTGGTGGCAACTCTGCCCTATGTGAACCTGTGAGGTTATTTTCCTATTTACAGAATAACCGGGGAGAAGGCGGCCATATTGCGGCTCTCAAGTGAAGGCACTCTAATACACCCCCTGCTGGCGGCCACTGTGCAGGCGCAACAAATTGAAATGCCCGATCTCTATAATGGGGCATATTTCTCTTAATTAAAAAAAACCTGTAACTTTCTGAAAAACCACAACCCCAAAAGGCACTTCACTGGGACATGCTCTATCTAATAAAACAAACCCCAAGTAATATACATATATATATATATATATATATATATATATATATATATCAAGAAATAGTATATCTCTGTGGAGCGCACTTAATGACTGAAATAAATATATTTATGTATAATACAATATAATATGGTTATATTGGTTTCTGACAAAGAGAGGATGACATCACACAAACACCCTTTAAACTTTAAAACATCTGTTGCTTTTTATTGCTAAAATAATTAAATTTCAATACTGATAAAAATGATGTACACTTTTACAATGTGTTATTGTTCATTACAGCCAAAAAATTGAATAACAACTTTTCCAAACAATAAAAGATTTTTTCACTCAACGCGTTTCGTCGTATGTCGACTTCTTCAGGAGTGTTTTTTATGAAAAGGTAATTAATTAGTTTGAAACAGCTGTATTTTCACAAAATTATAATCCATATTTTACCTACAATACTTTCATATGTCCAAAAAATATATATGAGGATCCGGCAATGGGATAAATAATATTAAGCTTCTTTTATTTCCCAGCAATAAAAAGCAACAGATGTTTTAAAGTTTAAAGGGTATTTGTGTGATGTCATCCTCGCTTTGTCAGAAACCAATATAACCATATTATATTGTATTATACATAAATATATTTATTTCAGTCATTAAGTGCGCTCCACAGAGATATACTATTTCTTGATTTCTATTTTTGGTCTTGTTCGACAGGGGACCATCTCTGTGTAGAAGCTTGCCCCTTAATAAAATTATTGAGTACAATTAAAGGTATAGGTCCAATTTTAGAGCGCAAAAAGGATCTCCTATTCTATATATATATATATATATATATATACACACACACACACACACTCATGTATATACATGTATACACAAATACACGTATGTCCATGTTTATGTATGTATAATACATTGATAGAGTACATTATATTTATGAATTAATTGCTTCCCGATTCTGCAGCAGCATCATCAGCACCACCAGTGTTACTCACAGTCACTTCACACTGACTGCTGCACAACACATCACTTAATTTCCGGGCCGCCCGCCACCTGGTGAAGAGACATGGGAGATGAAGGACCAGCAGTGCCACGTTGAGCGGAAGTATTGTGAATTAGTTACCCACACACTCCTTGTGACACCTGCTCCCCGTCTGCCCTCCCACCCGCCGCCTGCCGTCCGGAACCCGCACTGACAAGTAAGTCTCAGCAGAATGTGTCTGCCGGCGGCTCCCAGTCCCCAGTGGTGTGGCGGCCGCGGCACACTAGGACTGAGAGACCGCAGCGGGAGGAAAGCACAGGTGGGCGGGAGGAGAGCATGGGCGGACATCACCACGTCACATTGCAAGGTGACGCCAGTCCCCCCAGTGAGGCCGCCGACGAATGCACTCAGCATAGTATTAGCAGCAGGCAGAGGGGGGGCGGGCGCATCGGTGGTGGGAGGTACGGAAATGAGCTGCAGGCTAGGCTCCACCGATCACACACTCAGCGATCACTGTGCTACAGCAAGCGTGGCGTGCAGCGGTGCTGGACATTAGGGAGTGCCTGTGCGCACCAGGCACCCCCTGTACGCACGCCTATGCGCTACCACCCCCCCATATGCCACACTACATCACTATGCTATAGCCCTCCCATATGCTGCACTTCATAATTACACTATACCCCCCATACAACATACTACATCACCACACTACACTACTCACAATAAAATTAAAACATCCCAGTTCCTCATTCTTAATGAGCTCACGTGAGTTCTCTCCCCAACGGAGCTCCAGACCAAGTAACAATGAAGACACCAGCAGCGTGTAGGGGGCAGGCCTGGTCCACTTGTCAGGAGAGAGCAGTCACTGGAGGGTAAGAAGGGGGCGGGGCCTAGTCCTACAGACCGGAGAGAGCACAGACAGGAGAGAGCAAGGTACAGGGGTAGAAGGGGACGGCTGATGTGAAGAAGGGGGCGGGGCCTATTCTTACAGGCTTTCAAAATTCGATTTTTTTTAAAATTCGACATTTGACAAATTCTACTTTTCTGCAATGGTACAAATGCGGCAATTCGACAAAAGTATATTCAATTGAAGTTTGTAAATTCGACAACAGTGCTTTTAAATAGTAAATTCGTCATTTTCAATCCGCCACACTTTGCTGGCGGAATCTAATAAAAAAATGTAAAAACATGTTTTTTTTGCAGTTTTCTTTTTTGGTAATAGCATATCTATTTATATTAGAAGGGATTAGGTACTTGGTTTGTCTTTTTTGGAGGCACAAGTATTATTTATATATTTTTTAAAAGATTATTATTATTTTTTAAATGGAATGTGAAAAACCCGGAAAAAAAATTGCGTGGGGTCCCCCCTTAAAGCATAACCAGCCTCGGGCTCTTCGAGCCGGTCCTGGTTCTAAAAATCCGGGGGAAAAACGGACAGGGGATCCCCTGTATTTTTAAAACCAGCACCGGGCTCTGCGCCTGGTGCAAAAAATACGGGGGACAAAAAGAGTAGGGGTCCTCCGTATTTTTTACACCAGCATCGGGCTCCACTAGCTGGACAGATAATGCCACAGCCGGGGGTCACTTTTATACAGTGCCCTGCGGCCGTGGCATTAAATATCCAACTAGTCACCCCGAGGCTGTCCCCCCCATCCAAGGGCTGCGGATGGGAGGCTGATAGCCTTGAGAAAATTGAAAGAATATTGTTTTTTCCAGTAGTACTACAAGTCCCAGCAAGCCTCCCCCGCAAGCTTTGAGAACCACAAGTACCAGCATGCGGGAGAAAAACGGGCCCGCTGGTACCTGTAGTTCTACTGGGGAAAAAATACCCAAATAAAAACAGGACACAGACACCGTGAAAGTATAACTTTATTTCACACCTGCTGACACACACATACTTACCTATGTTGACACGAAGCAGTCGGTCCTCTTCTCCAAGTAGAATCCACGGGTAACTGAAAATAAAAGATAATTATACTCACCTGATCCAGGTTCCAGATTAAATCCACGTACTTGGCAAAACAACAAACCGAACACCCGGACCAGACGGACTGAAAGGGGTCCCATGTCCACGAATGCAGACATCCGAATCTCGCGAGAATCCGACAGCGGGATGACAACGTTCGGGCGCGCTTGGGTTAGCCGAGCGAGGCGGGAAGGTTCGAACGTGCCTCGGACCCGTGTAAAATGGGTGAAGTTCGGGGGGTTCGGATTCCGACGAACCGAACCCACTCATCACTAGTATGTACGTGTGCGT
Source organism: Pseudophryne corroboree (assembly GCF_028390025.1). Lineage (NCBI taxonomy): Eukaryota > Metazoa > Chordata > Amphibia > Anura > Myobatrachidae > Pseudophryne > Pseudophryne corroboree. The sequence continues at coordinate 775,742,886 of NC_086448.1, forward strand.
CAGGTGCCGTGCGTGCACGTACGTGTGTGTCAGGTGCCGTGCGTGTACGTACGTGTGTCAGGTGTCGTGCGTGTACGTGTGTGTGTGTCAGGTGGCGCGTACCTACATGTGTGTATGTCAGGTGCTGTGCATGTGTGTACGTACACGCGTGTATGTGTCAGGTGCCGCACGTGTACGTGTGTGTGTGCCAGGAGCCGTGCATGTACATGTGTGTGGGTGTCAGGAGCCGCGCGTGTACGTACATACGTGTAGGTGTCAGGTGCCGCGCGTATACGTACATATATGTGTATGTGTGTGTGTCAGGAGCCGCGCGTGTACGTACATGTGTGTATGTGTGTCAGGAGCCACGCGTGTGCATACGTGTGTGTGTGTCAGGTGCCACACGTGTACGTACCTACGTACGTACGTACGTACGTACGTACGTACGTACGTGTGTGTGTGTCAGGTGCCGCGCGTGTACGTGTGTGTGTGTGTGTCAAGTGCCACGTGTGTACGTACGTATGTGTGTGCCTGGAGCCGCGCGTGCACATACATGTGTGTGTGTGTGTCTCAGGTGCTGCACGTGTATATGTGTGTATCTCAGGTGCTGCATTTGTATGCGTCAGCTGCCACGTGGGTGTCAGGTGTTGAGCGTGTATGTGTTTGTGTCAGGTGTCGCATCTGTATGTGTGCGACTGTCAGGTGCTGCGCGTGTATGTGTGTGTCAGGTGCTGCATGTATATATGTGTGTGTTAGGTGCTGTTCATGTATGTGGGAGTGGCAGGTGCTGCATGTGTATATATGTGTGAGTAGCAGGTGCTGCGTGTGTATATGATTGTGTGTCAGGTGCTGTGCGTGTGTGCGTTAAATGCCACATGTATATATGTGTCAGGTGCTGCCTGTGTGTGTGTGTGTGTGTGTGTGTCAGGTGCTGCATGTCTGTATGTGTGTGGGTGTGTCAGGTGCTGCATGTCTGTGTGTGTCTGTCAGGTGCTGCATGTGTGTGTCAGGTGCTGCATGTCTGCGTGTGTCAGGCGCTGCATGTCTGTGTGTCAGGTGCTGCGTGTCTTTGTGTGTGCGTGTGTCTGTCAGGTGCTGCATGTGTGTGTGTCAGGTGCTGCGTGTGTGTGTCAGGTGCTGCGTGTCTTTGTGTGTGCGTGTGTCTGTCAGGTGCTGCATGTGTGTGTCAGGCGCTGCATGTCTTCGTGTGTGTGTGTGTCAGGCGCTGCATGTCTGTGTGTCAGGTGCTGCGTGTGTGTGTGTGTGTGTGTGTGTGTCAGGTGCTGCGTGTGTGTGTGTGTGTCAGGTGCTGCGTGTGTGTGTGTGTCAGGTGCTGCGTGTCTGCGTGTGTGTCAGGTGCTGCGTGTCTGCGTGTGTGTCAGGTGCTGCATGTCTGCGTGTGTGTCAGGTGCTGCGTGTCTGCGTGTGTGTCAGGTGCTGCGTGTCTGCATGTGTGTCAGGTGCTGCGTGTCTGCGTGTGTGTCAGGTGCTGCGTGTCTGCGTGTGTGTCAGGTGCTGCGTGTCTGCGTGTGTCAGGTGCAGCGTGTGTGTGTGTGTGTGTGTGTGTGTGTCAGGTGCTGCGTGTCTGTGTGTGTCAGGTGCTGCGTGTGTGTGTCAGGTACTGCGTGTGTCAGGTGCTGCGTGTCTGCGTGTTTGTGTGTCAGGTGCTGCGTGTGATTATGTCAGGTGCTACGTGTGAGTGCGTGTGTCAGGTGCGTGTGAGTGTCAGGTGCGTGTGAGTGTCAGGTGCGTGTGAGTGCGTCAGGTGCGTGTGAGTGCGTCAGGTGCGTGTGAGTGCGTCAGGTGCTGCGTGTGCGTATGTGTCAGGTCCGTGTGAGTGTCAGGTGCTGCGTCTGTGTGTGTCAGGTGCTGCGCGTGTGTCAGGCGCTGCATGTCTGGAGGGGGGGGCCGGAAACACAGCAGGGAGGGGGGGTGGCCGGACACACAGCAGGGAGGGGGGGGGGTGGCCGGACACACAGCAGGGAGGGGGGGGGTAGCCGGACACACAGCAGGGAGGGGGGGGGGCGGACACACAGCAGGGAGCGGGGGGGGGAGTGGCCGGACACACAACAGGGAGGGGGCGGTGGCCGGACACACAACAGGGGGGGGGTGGCCGGACACACAACTGGGAGGAGGGGTGTGGCCGGACACACAACAGGGAGGGGTGGCCGGACAGAGCAGGGAGGAAAGGGGGGGGAGGGTGGCCTAACACACAGCAGGGGAGTGGAGGGTGGCCGGACACACAGCAGGGGAGGTGGCCGGACACACAGCAGGGGAGGAGAGGGTGGCCGGACACACAGCAGGGAGGGGAGGGGATGGGCGGACATAGCGGGAGGAGTGGGGCTGGACGAATACACAGCAGGGGAGGGGAGGGTGACCGGACACACAGCAGGGAGGAGGGGGGTAGGCCGGACACACGGCAGGGAGGGGAGGGTGGCCGGACACACGGCAGGGAGGGGAGGGGGGTGGCCGGCTGCATGCTAGGCTCCACCGATCACACACTCAGCGATCACTGTGCTACAGCAAGCGTGGCGTGCAGCGGTGCTGGACATTAGGGAGTGCCTGTGCGCACCAGGCACCCCCTGTACGCACGCCTATGCGCTACCACCCCCCCATATGCCACACTACATCACTATGCTATAGCCCTCCCATATGCTGCACTTCATAATTACACTATACCCCCCATACAACATACTACATCACCACACTACACTACTCACAATAAAATTAAAACATCCCAGTTCCTCATTCTTAATGAGCTCACGTGAGTTCTCTCCCCAGCGAAGCTCCAGACCAAGTAACAATGAAGACACCAGCAGCGTGTAGGGGGCAGGCCTGGTCCACTTGTCAGGAGAGAGCAGTCACTGGACGGTAAGAAGGGGTGGGGCCTAGTCCTACAGACGGGAGAGAACACAGACAGGAGAGAGCAAGGTACAGGGGTAGAAGGGGACGGCTGATGTGAAGAAGGGGGCGGGGCCTATTCTTACAGGCTTTCAAAATTCGACTTTTTAAAATTCGACATTTGACAAATTCGACTTTTCTGCAATGGTACAAATGCAGCAATTCGACAAAAGTATATTCAATTGAAGTTTGTAAATTCGACAACAGTGCTTTTAAACAGTAAATTCGTCATTTTCAATTCGCCACACTTTGCAGGCGGAATCTAATAAATTAAAATAAGAATTTACTTACCGATAATTCTATTTCTCGTAGTCCGTAGTGGATGCTGGGACTTCCGTAAGGACCATGGGGAGTAGCGGCTCCGCAGGAGACTGGGCACAAAAGTAAAAGCTTTAGACTAGCTGGTGTGCACTGGCTCCTCCCCCTATGACCCTCCTCCAAGCCTCAGTTAGGATACTGTGCCCGGACGAGCGTACATAATAAGGAAGGATTTTGAATCCCGGGTAAGACTCATACCAGCCACACCAATCACACCGTACAACCTGTGATCTGAACCCAGTTAACAGTATGATAAACGTAGGAGCCTCTGAAAAGATGGCTCACAACAATAAACAACCCGATTTTTTTGTAACAATAACTATATACAAGTATTGCAGACAATCCGCACTTGGGATGGGCGCCCAGCATCCACTACGGACTACGAGAAATAGAATTATCGGTAAGTAAATTCTTATTTTCTCTGACGTCCTAGTGGATGCTGGGACTTCCGTAAGGACCATGGGGATTATACCAAAGCTCCCAAACGGGCGGGAGAGTGCGGATGACTCTGCAGCACCGAATGAGAGAACTCCAGGTCCTCCTCAGCCAGGGTATCGAATTTGTAAAATTTTGCAAACGTGTTTGCCCCTGACCAAGTAGCTGCTCGGCAAAGTTGTAAAGCCGAGACCCCTCGGGCAGCCGCCCAAGATGAGCCCACTTTCCTTGTGGAATGGGCTTTAACAGATTTTGGCTGTGGCAGTCCTGCCACAGAATGTGCAAGCTGAATTGTACTACAAATCCAACGAGCAATCGTCTGCTTAGAAGCAGGAGCACCCAGCTTGTTGGGTGCATACAGGATAAACAGCGAGTCAGATTTTCTGACTCCAGCCGTCCTGGAAACATATATTTTCAGGGCCCTGACTACGTCCAACAACTTGGAGTCCTCCAAGTCCCTAGTAGCCGCAGGCACCACAATAGGTTGGTTCATGTGAAACGCTGAAACCACCATAGGGAGAAATTGAGGACGAGTCCTCAATTCTGCCCTGTCTGAATGAAAAATTAGGTAAGGGCTTTTATATGACAAAGCCGCCAATTCTGAGACACGCCTGGCTGACGCCAGAGCTAACAGCATGACCACCTTCCATGTGAGATATCTTAATTCCACAGTGGTGAGTGGTTCAAACCAATGTGATTTTAGGAACCCTAAAACTACATTGAGATCCCAAGGTGCCACTGGTGGCACAAAAGGAGGCTGTATATGCAGTACCCCCTTGACAAACGTCTGAACTTCAGGCACTGAAGCCAGTTCTTTCTGGAAGAAGATCGACAGGGCCGAAATCTGAACCTTAATGGATCCTAATTTTAGGCCCATAGACAGTCCTGCTTGCAGGAAATGCAGGAAACGACCCAGTTGAAATTCCTCTGTGGGGGCCTTCTTGGCCTCACACCACGCAACATATTTCCGCCAAATGCGGTGATAATGTTTCGCGGTTACATCCTTCCTGGCTTTGATCAGGGTAGGGATGACTTCATCTGGAATGCCTTTTTCCATCAGGATCCGGCGTTCAACCGCCATGCCGTCAAACGCAGCCGCGGTAAGTCTTGGAACAGACAAGGTCCCTGCTGGAGCAGGTCCTTTCTTAGAGGTAGAGGCCACGGGTCCTCCGTGAGCATCTCTTGCAGTTCCGGGTACCAAGTTCTTCTTGGCCAATCCGGAGCCACGAGTATAGTTCTTACTCCTCTCCTTCTTATGATTCTCAGTACTTTGGGTATGAGAGGCAGAGGAGGGAACACATACACCGACTGGTACACCCACGGTGTTACCAGAGCGTTCACCGCTATTGCCTGAGGGTCCCTTGACCTGGCGCAATATCTGTCCAGTTTTTTGTTGAGACGGGACGCCATCATGTCCACCTTTGGTTTTTCCCCCCTCCGGCTTCTTGTGCCGCCCTGTCTGTTGACGTGGGTGACTGCCGTGATGCTGTCCGATTTGATCAATACCGACTGACCCTGAAGCAGAGGCCTTGCTTGACTTAGGGCATTGTAAATGGCCCTTAGTTCCAGAATATTTATGTGAAGAGACGTTTCCATGCTTGACCACAAGCCCTGGAAATTTCTTCCCTGTGTGACTGCTCCCCAGCCTCTCAGACTGGCATCCGTGGTCACCAGCATCCAATCCTGAATGCCGAATCTGCGGCCCTCTAGAAGATGAGCACTCTGTAACCACCACAGGAGAGACACCCTTGTCCTTGGAGATAGGGTTATCCGCTGATGCATCTGAAGAAGCGATCCGGACCATTTGTCCAGCAGATCCCACTGAAAAGTTCTTGCATGGAATCTTCCGAATGGAATTGCTTCGTAAGAAGCCACCATTTTTCCCAGGACTCTCGTGCATTGATGCACTGACACTTGGCCTGGTTTTAGGAGGTTCCTGACTAGCTCGGATAACTCCCTGGCCTTCTCCTCCGGGAGAAACACCTTTTTCTGGACTGTGTCCAGAATCATCCCCAGGAACAGTAGACGTGTTGTTGGAATCAGCTGTGATTTTGGGATATTTAGAATCCACCCGTGCTGACGTAGCACTACCTGAGACAGTGCTACTCCGAACTCTAACTGTTTCCTGGATCTTGCCCTTATCAGGAGATCGTCCAAGTAAGGGATAATTAAGACGCCTTTTCTTCGAAGAAGAATCATCATTTCGGCCATTACCTTGGTAAAGACCCGGGGTGCCGTGGACAATCCAAACGGCAGCGTCTGAAACTGATAATGACAGTTTTGAACCACAAACCTGAGGTACCCCTGGTGAGAAGGGAAGATTGGGACATGGAGATAAGCATCTTTGATGTCCAGAGATACCATATAGTCCCCTTCTTCCAGGTTCGCTATCACTGCTCTGAGTGATTCCATCTTGAATTTGAACCTTTTTATGTAAGTGTTCAAGGATTTTAGATTTAAAATTGGTCTCATCGAGCCGTCCGGCTTCGGTACCACAAACAGCGTGGAATAATACCCCTTTCCCTGTTGTAGGAGGGGTACCTTGATTATCACCTGCTGGGAATACAGCTTGTGAATAGCTTCCAATACTGCCTCCCTGTCGGAGGGAGACGTTGGAAGAGCAGACTTCAGGAATCGGCGAGGGGGAGACGTCTCGAATTCCAATTTGTACCCCAGTGATACTACCTGCAGGATCCAGGGGTCCACTTGCGAGTGAGCCCACTGCGCGTTGAAATTTTTGAGACGGGCCCCCACCGTGCCTGAGTCCGCTTGTAAAGCCCCAGCGTCATGCTGAAGACTTGGCAGAAGCGGGGGAGGGCTTCTGCTCCTGGGAAGAGGCTGCCTGGAGCAGTCTTTTTCCCCTTCCTCTGCCCCGGGGCAGAAATGAGTGGCCTTTTGCCCGCTTGTTCTTATAGGAACGAAAGGACTGAGTTTGAAAAGACGGTGTCTTTTTCTGCTGAGAGGTGACCTGGGGTAAAAAGGTGGACTTTCCAGCCGTTGCCGTGGCCACCAGGTCTGATAGACCGACCCCAAATAACTCCTCCCCTTTATACAGCAATACTTCCATATGTCGTTTGGAATCTGCATCACCTGACCACTGTTGCGTCCATAACGCCCTTCTGGCAGAAATGGACATCGCACTCACTCTTGATGCCAGGGTGCAAATATCCCTCTGTGCATCTCGCATATATAGTAATGCATCCTTTAAATGCTCTATAGTTAATAAAATACTGTCCCTATCCAGGGTATCAATATTTTCAGTCAGGGAATCCGACCAAGCCACTCCAGCACTGCACATCCAGGCTGAGGCGATTGCTGGTCGCAGTATAACACCAGTATGTGTGTATATACCTTTTAGGATATTTTCCAGCCTTCTATCAGCTGGTTCCTTGAGGGCGGCCGTATCAGGAGACGGTAACGCCACTTGTTTTGATAAGCGTGTGAGCGCCTTATCTACCCTAGGGGGTGTTTCCCAACGTGCCCTAACCCATACTTGCCTACTTTTGAAAAAGCATTTCAGGGAGATTGTGAAAGTAACACCTATCAGCGCGGGCGAGTACTACTACATCGGGGAGGAGTGTCATGAAAATGACTTACATCCAAATGTAAATGAGGCCCAAAGTTAGTAAGATCTATTTGTTGAAGAAAATACACTGATATTTTGCAGGATTTGTTTGTGTATTGTGTCTTACAAGAGGTTCAATATACTGTAAGTGGCCATAGGGATCCATTGTGCCTTATAACCAATGCAGGGAAATGGCACTAAGGATCCCATTTGAATGTATGTATCTCTGATTTATTTTTCTCCCAAGAATGAGGGAGATTGATGGACTTTTCAGGGAGTGAGGGAGATTGCTGCTATTTCAGGGAGTCTCCTGCAGAATGAGGGAGGGTAGGCAACTATGCCCTAACCTCTGGCGGGAAAGGGTATAGTGCCAGTAATTTGTTAGAAATCAGCAGTTTTTTATCGGGGGAAACCCACGCTTTATCACACACCTCATTTAATTCCTCTGATTCAGGAAAAACTACTGGTAGTTTTTTCACACCCCACATAATACCCTTTTTGTGGTACTTGTAGTGTCAGAAATGTTCAATGCCTCCTTCATTGCCGTGATCATGTAACGTGTGGCCCTACTGGACATTACGTTTGTCTCCTCACCGTCGACACTGGATTCAGTATCCGTGTCTGGGTCTGTGTCGACCATCTGAGGTAACGGGCGTTTTAGCGCCCCTGACGGTGTCTGAGACGCCTGAACAGGCACTAACTGATTTGACGGCTGTCTCATGTCGTCAACAGTTTTTTGCAAAGTGCTGACATTGTCACGTAATTCTTTAAATACGACCATCCAGTCAGGTGTCGACTCCCTAGGGGGTGACATCACTAACACAGGCAATTGCTCTGCTTCCACATCATTTTCCTCCTCATACATGTCGACACAATCGTACCGACACCCAGCACACACACAGGGAATGCTCTGATAGAGGACAGGACCCCACTAGCCCTTTGGGGAGACAGAGGGAGAGTTTGCCAGCACACACCAGAGCGCCATATATTTACAGGGATAACCTTATATAAGTGTTACTCCCTGTTATAGCTGCTGTATTTATATATTAGCTGCCAATAGTGCCCCCCCTCTCTGTTTTACCCTGTTTCTGTAGTGCAGGACTGCAGGGGAGAGTCAGGGAGCCGTCCTTCCAGCGGAGCTGTGAAAGAAAATGGCGCTTGTGTGCTGAGGAGAAAGGCTCCGCCCCCTTCACGGCGGCCTTTTCTCCCGCTTTTTTCAGGAAAACTGGCAGGGGTTAAATGCATCCATATAGCCCAGGAGCTATATGTGATGCATTTCTTTAGCCATATAAGGTTTTTACAGTGTTTTATTGCGTCTCAGGGCGCTCCCCCCCAGCGCCCTGCACCCTCAGTGACCGGAGTGTGAAGTGTGCTGAGAGCAATGGCGCACAGCTGCAGTGCTGTGCGCTACCTTATTTGAAGACAGGAACGTCTTCTGCCGCCGCTTTCTCCGGACCTCTTCGCTCTTCTGGCTCTGTAAGGGGGCCGGCGGCGCGGCTCCGGGACCCATCCAGGCTGAACCTGTGATCGTCCCTCTGGAGCTAATGTCCAGTAGCCAAGAAGCCCAATCCACTCTGCACGCAGGTGAGTTCGCTTCTTCTCCCCTTAGTCCCACGATGCAGTGAGCCTGTTGCCAGCAGGACTCACTGAAAATAAAAAACCTATTTAAACTTTTACTTCTAAGCAGCTCAGGAGAGCCACCTAGCATGCACCCTTCTCGTTCGGGCACAAAAATCTAACTAAGGCTTGGAGGAGGGTCATAGGGGGAGGAGCCAGTGCACACCAGCTAGTCTAAAGCTTTTACTTTTGTGCCCAGTCTCCTGCGGAGCCGCTACTCCCCATGGTCCTTACGGAAGTCCCAGCATCCACTAGGACGTCAGAGAAAAGTTGTTTTTTTTTGGTAATAGCATATCTATATTAGAAGGGATTAGGTACTTGGTTTGTCTTTTTTGGAGGCACAAGTATTATTTATATATTTTTTAAAAGATTATAATTTTTTTTAAATGGAATGTAAAAAACCCGGAAAAAAAAATTGCGTGGGGTCCCCCCTCCAAAGCATAACCAGCCTCAGGCTCTTCGAGCCGGTCCTGGTTCTAAAAAGCTGGGGGAAAAACGGACAGGGGATCCCCCGTATTTTTAAAACCAGCACCGGGCTCTGCGCCTGGTGCTGGTGCAAAAAATACGGGGGACAAAAAGAGTAGGGGTCCCCCGTATTTTTTACACCAGCATCGGGCTCCACTAGCTGGACAGATAATACCACAGCCGGGGGTCACTTTTATACAGTGCCCTGCGGCCGTGGCATTAAATATCCAACTAGTCACCCCTGGCCGGGGTACCCTGGGGGAGTGGGGACCCCTTCAATCAAGGGGTCCCCCCCCCAGCCACCCAAGGGCCAGGGGTGAAGCCCGAGGCTGTCCCCCCCATCCAAGGGCTGCGGATGGGAGGCTGATAGCCTTGAGAAAATTGAAAGAATATTGTTTTTTCCAGTAGTACTACAAGTCCCAGCAAGCCTCCCCCGCAAGCTGGTACTTTGAGAACCATAAGTACCAGCATGCGGGAGAAAAACGGGCCCGCTGGTACCTGTAGTTCTACTGGGAAAAAATACCCAAATAAAAACAGGACACAGACACCGTAAAAGTATAACTTTATTTCACACCTGCCGACACACACATACTTACCTATGTTGACACGAAGCAGTCGGTCCTCTTCTCCAAGTAGAATCCACGGGTAACTGAAAATAAAAGATAATTATACTCACCTGATCCAGGTTCCAGATTAAATCCACGTACTTGGCAAAACAACAAACCGAACACCCGGACCAGACGGACTGAAAGGGGTCCCATGTTTACACATGGGACCCCTTTCCACGAATGCAGACATCCGAATCTCGTGAGAATCCGACAGCGGGATGATGACGTTCGGGCGCGCTTGGGTTAGCCGAGCAAGGCGGGAAGGTTCGAACCTGCCTCGTGTAAAATGGGTGAAGTTCGGGGGGTCCGGTTTCCGACGAACCGAACCCACTCATCACTAGTATGTGCGTGTGCGTGTCAGGCGCTGCGTGTGAGTGTGTGTGCGTGTCAGGCACTGCGTGTGAGTGTGTGTGCGTGTCAGGCGCTGCGTGTGAGTGTGTGTGCGTGTCAGGCGCTGCGTGTGAGTGTGTGTGCGTGTCAGGCGCTGTGTGTGAGTGTGTGTGTGTGTGTGTGTGTGTCAGGCGCTGCGTGTGAGTGCGCGTGTCTGTCAGGCGCTGCGTGTGAGTGCGTGTGTGCGTGTCTGTCAGGCGCTGCGTGTGAGTGCGTGTGCGCGTGTCTGTCAGGCGCTGCGTGTGAGTGCGTGTGCGCGTGTCTGTCAGGCGCTGCGTGTCTGTGAGGCGCTGCGTGTCTGTCAGGCGCTGCGCGTCTGTGTGTGTCAGGCGCTGCGCGTCTGTGTGTGTGTGTCAGGCGCTGCGCGTCTGTGTGGGTGTGTCAGGTGCTGCGCGTCTGTGTGTGTGTGTCAGGTGCTGCGTGTCTGTGTGTCAGGTGCTGCGTGTCTGTGTGTGTCAGGCGCTGCGCGTCTGTGTGTGTGTGTGTCAGGTGCTGCGTGTGAGTGTGTGCGTGTGTCAGGTCCGTGTGAGTGTCAGGTGCTGCCTCTGTGTGTGTGTGTGTCAGGTGCTGCCTCTGTGTGTGTGTGTCAGGTGCTGCCTCTGTGTGTGTGTGTGTGTGTGTGTGTGTGTGGGTGTGTCAAGTGCTGCATATTTGTGTGTGTGTGTGTGTGTCAAGTGCTGCATATTTGTGTGTGTGTGTGTGTGTGTGTCAGGTGCTGCATGTCTGTGTGTGTGGGTGTGTGTGTGTCTGTCAGCTGCTGCATGTCTGCGTGTGTGTGTCAGGCGCTGCATGTCTGCGTGTGTGTGTCAGGCGCTGCATGTCTGAATGTCAGGTGCTGTGTGTGTGTGTGTGTGTGTGTGTGTCAGGTGCTGCGTGTGTGTGTGTGTGTGTGTGTCAGGTGCTGCGTGTCAAGTGCTGCGTGTCTGCGTGTGTCAGGTGCTGCGCGTCTGCGTGTGTCAGGTGCTGCGTGTGTGCGTGTGTCAGGTGCTGTGTGTGTGTGTCAGGTGTTGCATGTGCGTGTGTGTGTGTGTGTGTCAGGTGCTGCGTGTCTGCGTCAGGTGCTGCGTGTCTGCGTGTGTGTCAGGTGCTGCGTGTGAGTATGTCAGGTGCTGCGTCTGAGTGCATGTGTCAGGTGCGTGAGTGTGTGTGTCAGGTGCTGCGTGTGTGTGTCAGGTGCTGCGTGTGTGTGTCAGGCGCTGCGTGTGTGTGTCAGGTGCTGCGTGTGTGTGTCAGGTGCTGCGTGTGTGTGTCAGGTGCTGCGTGTGTGTGTGAATGTGTCAGGTGCTGCGTGTGTGTGTGTGTCAGGTGCTGCGTGTGTGTGTGTGTGTCAGGTGCTGCCTGTGTGTGTGTGTGTCAGGTGCTGCCTGTGTGTGTGTGTCAGGTGCTGCGTGTTTGTGTGTGTCAGGTGCTGCGTGTGTGTGTCAGGTGCGTGTCAGGTGCGTGTCAGTGTGTGTGTCAGGTGCTGCGTGTGTGTCAGGTGCTGCGTGTGTGTGTCAGGTGCTGCGTGTGTGTGTCAGGTGCTGCGTGTGGTTGTCAGGTGCGTGTGAGTGTGTGTCAGGTGCGTGTGAGTGTGTGCATCAGGTGCGTGTGAGTGTGTGCGTCAGGTGCTGCGTGTGCGTCAGGCGCTGCGTGTGCTTCAGGCGCTGCGTGTGCGTCAGGCGATGTGTGTCGGTGTCAGGCGCTGCGCGTCTGTGTGTGTCAGGCTCTGCGCGTCTGTGTGTGTCAGGCGCTGCGCGTCTGTGTCAGGCGCTGCGCGTCTGTGTGTGTCAGGCGCTGCGCATCTGTGTGTGTCAGGCGCTGCGCGTCTGTGTGTGTCAGGCGCTGCGCGTCTGTGTGTGTGTGTGTCAGGTGCTGCGTGTGAGTGTGTGCGTGTGTGTCAGGTACGTGTGAGTGTCAGGTGCTGCGTCTGGGGATGGCGGGGAGGGATGGACGGACACACGGCGGGGAGGGCGGGGGGATGGACGGACACACGGCGGGGAGGGGTGGACGGACACAGGGCGGGGGGGATGGACGGACACATGGCGGGGAGGGCGAGGGGGGATGGATGGACACACGGCGGGGAGGGCGGGGGGGATGGATGGACACACGGCGGGGGGGGTGGAAGGACACACGGCGGGGAGGGATGGACGGACGCGGGGAGGGGATGGACGGACACACGGCAGGGAGGGCGGGGGGGGGATGGACGGACACACGGCAGGAAGGGCGTGGGGATGGACAGACACAGCAGGGTGGGAGGGAGGGCGGGGGGGGATGGACGGACACAGCAGGGAGGGAGGGAGGGCGGGGGGGGATGGACGGACACAGCAGGGAGTGCGGGGGGGGGGGACGGACACAGCAGGGAGGGCGGATGGACGGACACAGCAGGGTGGGCGGGGGATGGACAGACACAGCAGGGAGGGCGGGGGGGGATGGACGGACACAGCAGGGAGGGCGGCGGGGGATGGACGGACACAGCAGGGAGGGCGGGGGGGATGGACGGACACAGCAGGGAGGGCGGGGGGGGATGGACGGACACAGCAGGGAGGGCGGGGTGGGGGATGGACGGACACAGCAGGGAGGGCGGGGTGGGGGATGGACGGACACAGCAGGGAGGGCGGGGGGGATGGACGGACACAGCAGGGAGGGCGGGGGGGGATGGACGGACACAGCAGGGAGGGGGGATGGACGGACACAGCAGGGAGGGCGGATGGACGGACACAGCAGGGAGGGCGGATGGACGGACACAGCAGGGAGGGCGGATGGACGGACACAGCAGGGAGGGCGGAGGGGGGATGGACGGACACAGCAGGGAGGGCGGGGGGGATGGACGGACACAGCAGGGAGGGCGGGGGGGATGGACGGACACAGCAGGGAGGGCGGGGGGGGTGGACGGACACAGCAGGGAGGGCAAGGGGGGATGGACAGACACAGCAGGGAGGGCGGGGGGGATGGTCGGACACAGCAGGGAGGGCGGGGGGGATGGACGGACACAGCAGGGAGGGCGGGGGGGATGGACGGACACAGCAGGGAGGGCGGGGGGGATGGACGGACACAGCAGGGAGGGCGGGGGGGGATGGACGGACACAGCAGGGAGGGCGGGGGGGATGGACGGACACAGCAGGGAGGGCGGATGGACGGACTCAGCAGGGAGGGCGGATGGACGGACACAGCAGGGAGGGCGGGGGGGACGGACACAGCAGGGAGGGCGGGGGGGACGGACACAGCAGGGAGGGCAGGGAGGGACGGACACAGCAGGGAGGGCGGAGGGGGGATGGACGGACACAGCAGGGAGGGCGGGGGGGATGGACGGACACAGCAGGGAGGGCGGGGGGGGGATGGACGGACACAGCAGGGAGGGCGGGGGGGGATGGACGGACACAGCAGGGAGGGCGGGGGGGGATGGACGGACACAGCAGGGAGGGCGGGGGGGATGGACGGACACAGCAGGGAGGGCGGGGGGGATGGACGGACACAGCAGGGAGGGCGGGGGGGGATGGACGGACACAGCAGGGAGGGCGGGGGGGGATGGACGGACACAGCAGGGAGGGCGGGGGGGATGGACGGACACAGCAGGGAGGGCGGGGGGGATGGACGGACACAGCAGGGAGGGCGGGGGGGGGATGGACGGACACAGCAGGGAGGGCGGGGGGGATGGACGGACACAGCAGGGAGGGCGGGGGGGATGGACGGACACAGCAGGGAGGGCGGGGGGGATGGACGGACACAGCAGGGAGGGCGGGGGGGATGGACGGACACAGCAGGGAGGGCGGGGGGGATGGACGGACACAGCAGGGAGGGCGGGGGGGATGGACGGACACAGCAGGGGGGATGGACGGACACAGCAGGGAGGGCAGGGGGGGATGGACGGACACAGCAGGGAGGGCGGGGGGGGATGGACGGACACAGCAGGGAGGGCGGGGGGGGATGGACGGACACAGCAGGGAGGGTGGATGGACGGACACAGCAGGGAGGGCGGGGGATGGACGGACACAGCAGGGAGGGCGGGGGATGGACGGACACAGCAGGGAGGGCGTCGGGGGGATGGGCGGACACAGCAGGGAGGGCGGCGGGGGGATGGACGGACACAGCAGGGAGGGCGGCGGGGGGATGGACGGACACAGCAGGGAGGGCGGCGGGGGGATGGACGGACACAGCAGGGAGGGCGGCGGGGGGACGGACGGACACAGCAGGGAGGGCGGGGTGGGATGGACAGACACAGCAGGGAGGGCGGGGTGGGATGGACGGACACAGCAGGGAGGGCGGGGTGGGAAGGACGGACACAGCAGGGAGGGCGGGCGGAGGACGGACACAGCAGGACGGACACAGCAGGGCGGGCGGGCGGAGGACGGACACAGCAGGGCGGGCGGGGGACGGACACAGCAGGGCGGGCTGGCGGGGGACGGACACAGCAGGGCGGGCGGGCGGGGGACGGACACAGCAGGGCGGGCGGGAGAAGTAGAAGAAAAATAAGAAATGATGGCATACATCCTGCCGACGCTCCCGCTGAGGTAAGTGGACCCGGCTTCCTCCGAGCTGCGGCTATCTCCTCCCGCTGACACTCCTGAAGGGGACCCGGCTTCCTCGGGCTTCTTCCGGCTCTCTCCGTGTGACTGCTCTGTCGTTCTCCTCCCCCAGTAAGGCTCCCTCCGTCGCTCACGTCCCGCGATCTCCTCCGGATCTTGTAGACGCTCCCTCCTTCTCGTCCTCCCGCCGCCTGCAGCTGTCCTCATCATGCACGAGACACTGCTTCCCGCGCTCTCCTCGTGCACAACTGCCAGTACACAGCGCGTGAGGCTACTAGAGCCATTATGCCACCAATGACAAGCTCATCTATGTTCACCCCCTGCTGGCGGCCACTGCGCAGGCGCAACAAATTGAAAAGCCCTATCTTTAAAATGGGGCATATTTTACTTCATTAAAAAAAAACTATAACTTTCTGAAAAACCACAACCCCAAAAGGCACTACACTGGGACATACTCTATCTAATAAAACAAACCCCAAGTCTTAATTTGTCCTCTATCCTGAGTTATGCCTTCCCAAAAAAATCCTCATTCACTCTATAGGAAAACGTTGTCAAAAAGCCACAGAGGGAGTGGCAGAAGAAAACTGACAGTTGGAACTTTAGCTTACTCCCAATTCCTCATTTTTTATTATTTTGGCCTGAAATTTAGCATGCAGCAGCGGGTGACGATTCAACGCGTCCATGCCAAATTTCAGCTCGGTTCGTCAAATCAGTTTTGAGGTGTAACCCCTCAAACACCATGCCCCCATCTCAGAAGTTCCCTATGGGAGAATTCTGTTTGTTCGATTCAGCCTTAATATAAGGGCACGACCGTGCCCTTATAATATATATATATATATATATATATATATATATATATATGTATAATATACATATGTATATATATACTTTATCATACTGCATTACATTCAACATAATTTGCATATGAAAATTAGTTTACCCATAATGCATTGTGATTTTAAATGATACAATGCTTGCACTTTATTTCTGTAACTGACATACAGAAATCAAGAAATATTGATTAGCATATAGTAAGCATTATAAATGAATAAAGTATATATATATACAGGTTGAGTATCCCATATCCAAATATTCCGAAATACGGAATATTCCGAAATACTGACTTTTTTGAGTGAGAGTGAGATAGTGAAACCTTTGTTTTTTGATGGCTCAATGTACACAAACTTTGTTTAATACACAAAGTTACTAAAAATATTATATTAAATGACCTTCAGGCTTTGTGTATAAGGTGTATATGAAACATAAATGAATTGTGTGAATGTACACACACTTTGTTTAATGCACAAAGTTATAAAAAATATTGGCTAAAATTACCATCAGGCTGTGTGTATAAGGTGTATATGTAACATAAATGCATCCTGTGCTTAGCTTTAGGTCCCATCACCATGATATCTCATTGTGGTATGCAATTATTCCAAAATACGGAAAAATCCGATGTCCAAAATACCTCTGGTCCCAAGCATTTTGGATAAGGGAGACTCAACCTGTATTGTATATATAAAAAACTATTTCGAAAAAAGGACCAAAATCTCCCTAGCCCTTCTTGTTCATGATATAAAGTGACATATAAGGAGACTGAAAACCATTAGCATGTTGGGGAGGGTGTGTGGCTGTTAAGATGAACATCTGCCATCATACTCCACCATCAGGTGATGGCTCCAAGTCCCCCTCCCTACTTTTTTGTTTTTTGTTTTAAATCTTCCCTTTGGAAGATTTTTTTTTGTTTTAAATCTTCCCTTTGGAAGACCAGGGTTGGGAAAAAAAATAATAAATCATAAAAAAATGAAAATGCGTTTCTCACTTAAACAGCTTTTACTTTTATTAGGGTGTTCATTCAGTGTTGCTACATATTGCTTTATTGGCTCAGAGTCCATGAGGGGAGACATTGCATTCTATACAGGAGGCCGGGTTAGGGTTGGACTTTCCCTCAGGTGTACAGGGGAAACCCGCAGTGGGGCCCACCCTAGACTCTTGGGATCAGGTTCCAGACTGTGAACTTACATTATACATATGTTACATTATACTGCAGATGACTATGGTGTATTTTCTACTATACTATATAGCAGTGGTTCTCACACTGTGTGCATGGCACCCTGGGGTGTCTTGGGACACTTGCAGGGGTGCCTTGGATTAGTGGTCCATGACCAATTAAAATTATTTATGGTCAATGTCATAGGCAAACCAGTGCTGGTGGCTGTCAATCATAAAATATGTGGACAAACAGAAGCAAATCTAATCCTTCACCACACATTGGAACCTGAGGATGACATATAAACACAATTTACTTAATGTAATATTTCTGTCTACATTTCTCAATAAGAAACTTTTGGCCAAGGGGTGCCGTAAAAAAATAAAAAAATTCTAATACTCTAGGGCGCTGGGATTCAAAAAAGTTTGTGAACCACTGCTCTATAGAATTTACTATATATATTTATCAAGAGGCTCATAACATGCATTCTCTAATTGTAGCAGCAGATAAGAACCACTTGGCGGCTCAGTTAGTCTGCCCATGTACACACTAGGTGCTACGTTTTTGTTGGGAGACAACCTACCAGGAAACTGGAATACCCATGGAAGTGCAGTATGTATAAATTCCACACACTGAGGTCCATGGGGGGAAGTGAACCTATGACCTTAGTACCTCAGGGATGCAAGGCAGCAACACTAACCATTACACCATCTGTACTTTGATAACTATGCCTACACTTAAGCATGGGCCACTGCCACTGCATTCTGCCGGTGGGCCTTTCATTCCCTAGTCCAACACTGGGGAGGCTCATTACATTATATACTATAAAGGGGAACATGAGGAGAATATACAAACTCCACACAATTAGGACCATGATCGGAATCAGTGCTGTGAGGCAGTAATGATAACCATTTCATTATCCACACCGCCATACTGTATATGTATGTTTGAATATATATAAGCAGTGTGTGTGTGTGTGTGTGTGTGTGTGTGTGTGTATATATATATATATATATATATATACATGTATACATATATATATGTGTAATATATATATGTATATATATACTTAATCATACTGCATTACATTCAACATAATTTGCATATGAAAATTAGTTTACCCATAATGCATTGTGATTTTAAATGATACAATGCTTGCACTTTATTTATGCGTAATTGACATACAGAAATCAAGAAATATTGATTAGCATATAGTAAGCATTATAAATGAATAAAGTATATATATACAGGTTGAGTATCCCATATCCAAATATTCCGAAATACGGAATATTCCGAAATACGGACTTTTTTGAGTGAGAGTGAGATAGTGAAACCTTTGTTTTTTGATGGCTCAATGTACACAAACTTTGTTTAATACACAAAGTTACTAAAAATATTGTATTAAATGACCTTCAGGCTTTGTGTATAAGGTGTATATGAAACATAAATGAATTGTGTGAATGTACACACACTTTGTTTAATGCACAAAGTTATAAAAAATATTGGCTAAAATTACCATCAGGCTGTGTGTATAAGGTGTATATGTAACATAAATGCATCCTGTGCTTAGCTTTAGGTCCCATCACCATGATATCTCATTGTGGTATGCAATTATTCCAAAATACGGAAAAATCCGATATCCAAAATACCTCTGGTCCCAAGCATTTTGGATAAGGGAGACTCAACCTGTATTGTATATATAAAAAACTATTTCGAAAAAAGGACCAAAATCTCCCTAACCCTTCTTGTTCATGATATAAAGTGACATATAAGGAGACTGAAAACCATTAGCATGTTGGGGAGGGTGTGTGGCTGTTAAGATGAACATCTGCCATCATACTCCACCATCAGGTGATGGCTCCAAGTCCCCCTCCCTACTTTTTTGTTTTTTGTTTTAAATCTTCCCTTTGGAAGATTTTTTTTTGTTTTAAATCTTCCCTTTGGAAGACCAGGGTTGGGGAAAAAAATAATAAATCATAAAAAAATGAAAATGCGTTTCTCACTTAAACAGCTTTTACTTTTATTAGGGTGTTCATTCAGTGTTGCTACATATTGCTTTATTGGCTCAGAGTCCATGAGGGGAGACATTGCATTCTATACAGGAGGCCGGGTTAGGGTTGGACTTTCCCTCAGGTGTACAGGGGAAACCCGCAGTGGGGCCCACCCTAGACTCTTGGGATCAGGTTCCAGACTGTGAACTTACATTATACATATGTTACATTATACTGCAGATGACTATGGTGTATTTTCTACTATACTATATAGCAGTGGTTCTCACACTGTGTGCATGGCACCCTGGGGTGTCTTGGGACACTTGCAGGGGTGCCTTGGATTAGTGGTCCATGACCAATTAAAATTATTTATGGTCAATGTCATAGGCAAACCAGTGCTGGTGGCTGTCAATCATAAAATATGTGGACAAACAGAAGCAAATCTTGTCCTTCACCACACATTGGAACCTGAGGATGACATATAAACACAATTTACTTAATGTAATATTTCTGTCTACATTTCTCAATAAGAAACTTTTGGCCAAGGGGTGCCGTAAAAAAATAAAAAAATTCTAATACTCTAGGGCGCTGGGATTCAAAAAAGTTTGTGAACCACTGCTCTATAGAATTTACTATATATATTTATCAAGAGGCTCATAACATGCATTCTCTAATTGTAGCAGCAGATAAGAACCACTTGGCGGCTCAGTTAGTCTGCCCATGTACACACTAGGTGCTACGTTTTTGTTGGGAAACAACCTACCAGGAAACTGGAATACCCATGGAAGTGCAGTATGTATAAATTCCACACACTGAGGTCCATGGGGGAAATTGAACCTATGACCTTAGTACCTCAGGGATGCAAGGCAGCAACACTAACCATTACACCATCTGTACTTTGATAACTATGACCACACTTAAGCATGGGCCACTGCCACTGCATTCTGCCGGTGGGCCTTTCATTCCCTAGTCCAACACTGGGGAGGCTCATTACATTATATACTATAAAGGGGAACATGAGGAGAATATACAAACTCAACACAATTAGGACCATGATGGGAATCAGTGCTGTGAGGCTGTAATGATAACCATTTCATTATCTACACCGCCATACTGTATATGTATGTTTGAATATATATAAGCAGTGTGTGTGTGTGTGTGTGTGTGTGTGTGTGTGTGTGTGTGTGTGTGTGTGTGTATATATATATATATATATATATATATATATATATATATATATATAAAAATATATATATACATGTATACATATATATATATATGTATGATATATATATATATGTATATATAATGGAAAAAGTCCAGCACTCTCATCATTAATATAACATCAGCGGGGTGCACTACACAGAAAAGCCACTTTTTCAGAGAGAAATTCCGATAAATATAGTCCATAAAGTAGGCACTCTCCAGACTTTGGCAAGCTTATTAAGGTATTTTAATCCAGTACTTACAACATAGAAGTGCAAGACATAATCACTTGCAAGGCAATAAAGGAGCAGCGACGTTTCGGTCCATCCGGACCATTCTCAAGCTTTACAGCATAATATGCCCATTCAGAAACCACAACAGCAGAGTTAATCACAGCGGAAGTGATTAACTCTGCTGTTGTGGATTCTGAATGGGCATATTATGCTGTAAAGCTTGAGAATGGTCCGGATGGACCGAAACGTCGCTGCTCCTTTATTGCCTTGCAAGTGATTATGTCTTGCACTTCTATGTTGTAAGTACTGGATTAAAATACCTTAATAAGCTTGCCAAAGTCTGGAGAGTGCCTACTTTATGGACTATATATGTATATATATATACTTTATCATACTGCATTACAATCAACATAATTTGCATATGCAAATTACTTTACCCATAATGCATTGTGATTTTAAATGATACAATGCTTGCACTTTATTTATGCGTAATTGACATACAGAAATCAAGAAATATTGATTAGCATATAGTAAGCATTATAAATGAATAAAATATATATATATATATATATTGTATATATAAAAAACAATTTAGAAAAAGGGACCAAACTCTCCCTAACCCTTAATGTTCATGATATAAAGTGACATATAAGGAGACTGAAAACCATTAGAATATTGGGGAGGGTGTGTGGCTGTTAAGATGAACATCTGCCATCATACTCCACCATCAGGTGATGGCTCCAAGTCCCCCTCCCTACTTTTTTTTCTTTTTTTTAAATCTTCCCTATGGAAGATTTTTTGTTTTGTTTTAAATCTTCCCTTTGGAAGACCAGGGTTGGGGAAAAAAATAATAAATCGTAAAAAAATGAAAATGCGCTTCTCACTTAAACAGCTTTTACTTTTATTAGGCTGTTCATTCAGTGTTGCTACATATTGCTTTATTGGCTCAGAGTCCATGAGGGGAGACATTGCATTCTATACAGGAGGCCGGGTTAGGGTTGGACTTGCCCTCAGGTGTACAGGGGAAACCCGCAGTGGGGCCCACCCTAGACTCTTGGGATCAGGTTCCAGACTGTGAACTTACATTATACATATGTTACATTATACTGCAGATGACTATGGTGTATTTTCTACTATACTATATAGCAGTGGTTCTCACACTGTGTGCATGGCACCCTGGGGTGTCTTGGGACACTTGCAGGGGTGCCTTGGATTAGTGGTCCATGACCAATTAAAATTGTTTATGGTCAATGTCATAGGCAAACCGGTGCTGGTGGCTGTCAATCATAAAATATGTGGACAAACAGAAGCAAATCTTATCCTTCACCACACATTGGAACCTGAGGATGACATATAAACACAATTTACTTAATGTAATATTTCTGTCTACATTTCTCAATAAGAAACTTTTGGCCAAGGGGTGACGTAAAAAAATAAAAAAATTCTAATACTCTAGGGCGCTGGGATTCAAAAAAGTTTGTGAACCACTGCTCTATAGAATTTCCTATATATATTTATCAAGAGGCTCATAACATGCATTCTCTAATTGTAACAGCAGATAAGAACCACTTGGCGGCTCAGTTAGTCTGCCCATGTACACACTAGGTGCTACGTTTTTGTTGGGAGACAACCTACCAGGAAACTGGAATACCCATGGAAGTGCAGTATGTATAAATTCCACACACTGAGGTCCATTGTGGGAATTTAACCTATGACCTTAGTGCCTCAGGGATGCAAGCCAGCAACACTAACCATTACACCATCTGTACTGTGATAACTATGCCCACACTTAAGCATGGGCCACTGCCACTGCATTCTGCCGGTGGGCCTTTCATTCCCTAGTCCAACACTGGGGAGGCTCATTACATTATATACTATAAAGGGGAAAATGAGGAGAATATTCAAACTCCACACAATTAGGACCATGATGGGAATCAGTGCTGTGAGGCAGTAATGATAACCATTTCATTATCCACACCGCCATACTGTATATGTATGTTTGAATATATATAAGCAGTTTGTGTGTGTGTGTGTGTGTGTGTGTGTGTGTGTATATATATATATATATATGTATATATATACTTTATCATACTGCATTACATTCAACATAATTTGCATATGCAAATTAGTTTACCCATAATGCATTGTGATTTTAAATGATACAATGCTTGCACTTTATGCGTAATTGACATACAGAAATCAAGAAATATTGATTAGCATATAGTAAGCATTATAAATGAATAAAGTATATATATATTGTATATATAAAATACAATTTAGAAAAAGGGACCAAACTCTCCCTAACCCTTAATGTTCATGATAGAAAGTGACATATAAGGAGACTGAAAACCATTAGCTTGTTGGGGAGGGTGTGTGGCTGTTAAGATGAACATCTGCCATCATACTCCACCATCAGGTGATGGCTCCAAGTCCCCCTCCCTACCTTTTTTTTTTTTTTGTTTTAAATCTTCCCTTTGGAAGATTTTTTTTGTTTTAAATCTTCCCTTTGGAAGACCAGGGTTGGGGAAAAAATAATAAATCGTAAAAAAATGAAAATGCGTTTCTCACTTAAACAGCTTTTACTTTTATTAGGCTGTTCATTTAGTGTTGCTACATATTGCTTTATTGGCTCAGAGTCCATGAGGGGAGACATTGCATTCTATACAGGAGGCCGGGTTAGGGTTGGACTTGCCCTCAGGTGTACAGGGGAAACCCGCAGTGGGGCCCACCCTAGACTCTTGGGATCAGGTTCCAGACTGTGAACTTACATTATACATATGTTACATTATACTGCAGATGACTATGGTGTATTTTCTACTATACTATATAGCAGTGGTTCTCACACTGTGTGCATGGCACCCTGGGGTGTCTTGGGACACTTGCAGGGGTGCCTTGGATTAGTGGTCCATGATCAATTAAAATTATTTATGGTCAATGTCATAGGCAAAACCAGTGCTGGTGGCTGTCAATCATAAAATATGTGGACAAACAGAAGCAAATCTTGTCCTTCACCACACATTGGAACCTGAGGATGACATATAAACACAATTTACTTAATGTAATATTTCTGTCTACATTTCTCAATAAGAAACTTTTGGCCAAGGGGTGCCGTAAAAAAATTAAAAAATTCTAATACTCTAGGGCGCCGGGATTCAAAAAAGTTTGTTAACCACTGCTCTAAAGAACTTACTATATATATTTATCAAGATGCTCATAACATGCATTCTCTAATGGTGACAGCAGATAAGAACCACTTGGCGGATCATGTACATGTACACACTAGGTGCTAGAGATGAGCGGGTTCGGTTTCTCTGAATCCGAACCCGCCAGAACTTCATGTGTTTTTTCACGGGTCCGAGCGACTCGGATCTTCCCGCCTTGCTCGGTTAACCCGAGCGCGCCCGAACGTCATCATGACGCTGTCGGATTCTCGCGAGGCTCGGATTCTATCGCGAGACTCGGATTCTATATAAGGAGCCGCGCGTCGCCGCCATTTCCACACGTGCATTGAGATTGATAGGGAGAGGACGTGGCTGGCGTCCTCTCCGTTTAGAATAGATTAGAGAGACACTTGATTTACTAATTTTGGGGAGCATTAGGAGTACTCAGTACAGTGCAGAGTTTTGCTGATAGTGACCACCAGTTTTATTTATAATCCGTTCTCTGCCTGAAAAAAGCGATACACAGCACACAGTGACTCAGTCACATACCATATCTGTGTGCACTGCTCAGGCTCAGGCCAGTGTGCTGCATCATCTATTATCATAATATCTATATATAATATTATATATATCTGTCTGACCGCTCAGCTCACACAGCTTATAATTGTGGGGGAGACTGGGGAGCACTACTGCAGTGCCAGTTATAGGTTATAGCAGGAGCCAGGAGTACATAATATTATATTAAAATTAAACAGTGCACACTTTTGCTGCAGGAGTGCCACTGCCAGTGTGACTAGTGACCAGTGACCTGACCACCAGTATATATAATATTAGTAGTATACTATCTCTTTATCAACCAGTCTATATTAGCAGCAGACACAGTACAGTGCGGTAGTTCACGGCTGTGGCTACCTCTGTGTCGGCACTCGGCAGCCCGTCCATAATTGTATATACCACCTAACCGTGGTTTTTTTTTCTTTCTTTATACATACATACTAGTTACGAGTATACTATCTCTTTATCAACCAGTCTATATATTAGCAGCAGACACAGTACAGTGCGGTAGTTCACGGCTGTGGCTACCTCTGTGTCGGCACTCGGCAGCCCGTCCATAATTGTATATACCACCTAACCGTGGTTTTTTTTTCTTTCTTTATACATACATACTAGTTACGAGTATACTATCTCTTTATCAACCAGTCTATATTAGCAGCAGACACAGTACAGTGCGGTAGTTGACGGCTGTGGCTACCTCTGTGTCGGCACTCGGCAGCCCGTCCATAATTGTATATACCACCTAACCGTGGTTTTTTTTCTTTCTTTATACATACATACTAGTTACGAGTATGCTATCTCTTTATCAACCAGTCTATATATTAGCAGCAGACACAGTACAGTGCGGTAGTTCACGGCTGTGGCTACCTCTGTGTCGGCACTCGGCAGCCCGTCCATAATTGTATATACCACCTAACCGTGGTTTTTTTTTCTTTCTTTATACATACATACTAGTTACGAGTATACTATCTCTTTATCAACCAGTCTATATTAGCAGCAGACACAGTACAGTGCGGTAGTTCACGGCTGTGGCTACCTCTGTGTCGGCACTCGGCAGCCCGTCCATAATTGTATATACCACCTAACCGTGGTTTTTTTTTCTTTCTTTATACATACATACTAGTTACGAGTATACTATCTCTTTATCAACCAGTCTATATATTAGCAGCAGACACAGTACAGTGCGGTAGTTCACGGCTGTGGCTACCTCTGTGTCGGCACTCGGCAGCCCGTCCATAATTGTATATACCACCTAACCGTGGTTTTTTTTTCTTTCTTTATACATACATACTAGTTACGAGTATACTATCTCTTTATCAACCAGTCTATATATTAGCAGCAGACACAGTACAGTGCGGTAGTTCACGGCTGTGGCTACCTCTGTGTCGGCACTCGGCAGCCCGTCCATAATTGTATATACCACCTAACCGTGGTTTTTTTTTCTTTCTTTATACATACATACTAGTTACGAGTATACTATCTCTTTATCAACCAGTCTATATATTAGCAGCAGACACAGTACAGTGCGGTAGTTCACGGCTGTGGCTACCTCTGTGTCAGCACTCGGCAGCCCGTCCATAATTGTATACTAGTATCCAATCCATCCATCTCCATTGTTTACCTGAGGTGCCTTTTAGTTGTGCCTATTAAAATATGGAGAACAAAAATGTTGAGGTTCCAAAATTAGGGAAAGATCAAGATCCACTTCCACCTCGTGCTGAAGCTGCTGCCACTAGTCATGGCCGAGACGATGAAATGCCAGCAACGTCGTCTGCCAAGGCCGATGCCCAATGTCATAGTACAGAGCATGTCAAATCCAAAACACCAAATATCAGTAAAAAAAGGACTCCAAAACCTAAAATAAAATTGTCGGAGGAGAAGCGTAAACTTGCCAATATGCCATTTACCACACGGAGTGGCAAGGAACGGCTGAGGCCCTGGCCTATGTTCATGGCTAGTGGTTCAGCTTCACATGAGGATGGAAGCACTCAGCCTCTCGCTAGAAAAATGAAAAGACTCAAGCTGGCAAAAGCAGCACAGCAAAGAACTGTGCATTCTTCGAAATCCCAAATCCACAAGGAGAGTCCAATTGTGTCGGTTGCGATGCCTGACCTTCCCAACACTGGACGTGAAGAGCATGCGCCTTCCACCATTTGCACGCCCCCTGCAAGTGCTGGAAGGAGCACCCGCAGTCCAGTTCCTGATAGTCAGATTGAAGATGTCAGTGTTGAAGTACACCAGGATGAGGAGGATATGGGTGTTGCTGGCGCTGGGGAGGAAATTGACCAGGAGGATTCTGATGGTGAGGTGGTTTGTTTAAGTCAGGCACCCGGGGAGACACCTGTTGTCCGTGGGAGGAATATGGCCGTTGACATGCCAGGTGAAAATACCAAAAAAATCAGCTCTTCGGTGTGGAGGTATTTCACCAGAAATGCGGACAACAGGTGTCAAGCCGTGTGTTCCCTTTGTCAAGCTGTAATAAGTAGGGGTAAGGACGTTAACCACCTCGGAACATCCTCCCTTATACGTCACCTGCAGCGCATTCATAATAAGTCAGTGACAAGTTCAAAAACTTTGGGTGACAGCGGAAGCAGTCCACTGACCAGTAAATCCCTTCCTCTTGTAACCAAGCTCACGCAAACCACCCCACCAACTCCCTCAGTGTCAATTTCCTCCTTCCCCAGGAATGCCAATAGTCCTGCAGGCCATGTCACTGGCAATTCTGACGAGTCCTCTCCTGCCTGGGATTCCTCCGATGCATCCTTGCGTGTAACGCCTACTGCTGCTGGCGCTGCTGTTGTTGCCGCTGGGAGTCGATGGTCATCCCAGAGGGGAAGTCGTAAGCCCACTTGTACTACTTCCAGTAAGCAATTGACTGTTCAACAGTCCTTTGCGAGGAAGATGAAATATCACAGCAGTCATCCTACTGCAAAGCGGAAAACTGAGTCCTTGACAACTATGTTGGTGTTAGACGTGCGTCCGGTATCCGCCGTTAGTTCACAGGGAACTAGACAATTTATTGAGGCAGTGTGCCCCCGTTACCAAATACCATCTAGGTTCCACTTCTCTAGGCAGGCGATACCGAGAATGTACACGGACGTCAGAAAAAGACTCACCAGTGTCCTAAAAAATGCAGTTGTACCCAATGTCCACTTAACCACGGACATGTGGACAAGTGGAGCAGGGCAGGGTCAGGACTATATGACTGTGACAGCCCACTGGGTAGATGTATGGACTCCCGCCGCAAGAACAGCAGCGGCGGCACCAGTAGCAGCATCTCGCAAACGCCAACTCTTTCCTAGGCAGGCTACGCTTTGTATCACCGCTTTCCAGAATACGCACACAGCTGAAAACCTCTTACGGCAACTGAGGAAGATCATCGCGGAATGGCTTACCCCAATTGGACTCTCCTGTGGATTTGTGGCATCGGACAACGCCAGCAATATTGTGTGTGCATTAAATATGGGCAAATTCCAGCACGTCCCATGTTTTGCACATACCTTGAATTTGGTGGTGCTGAATTTTTTAAAAAACGACAGGGGCGTGCAAGAGATGCTGTCGGTGGCCAGAAAAATTGCGGGACACTTTCGGCGTACAGGCACCACGTACAGAAGACTGGAGCACCACCAAAAACTACTGAACCTGCCCTGCCATCATCTGAAGCAAGAAGTGGTAACGAGGTGGAATTCAACCCTCTATATGCTTCAGAGGTTGGAGGAGCAGCAAAAGGCCATTCAAGCCTATACAATTGAGCACGATATAGGAGGTGGAATGCACCTGTCTCAAGTGCAGTGGAGAATGATTTCAACGTTGTGCAAGGTTCTGATGCCCTTTGAACTTGCCAGACGTGAAGTCAGTTCAGACACTGCCAGCCTGAGTCAGGTCATTCCCCTCATCAGGCTTTTGCAGAAGAAGCTGGAGGCATTGAAGAAGGAGCTAAAAGGGAGCGATTCCGCTAGGCATGTGGGACTTGTGGATGCAGCCCTTAATTCGCTTAACAAGGATTCACGGGTGGTCAATCTGTTGAAATCAGAGCACTACATTTTGGCCACCGTGCTCGATCCTAGATTTAAAGCCTACCTTGGATCTCTCTTTCCGGCAGACACAGGTCTGCTGGGGTTGAAAGACCTGCTGGTGACAAAATTGTCAAGTCAAGCGGAACGCGACCTGTCAACATCTCCTCCTTCACATTCTCCCGCAACTGGGGGTGCGAGGAAAAGGCTCAGAATTCCGAGCCCACCCGCTGGCGGTGATGCAGGGCAGTCTGGAGCGACTGCTGATGCTGACATCTGGTCCGGACTGAAGGACCTGACAACGATTACGGACATGTCGTCTACTGTCACTGCATATGATTCTCTCAACATTGATAGAATGGTGGAGGATTATATGAGTGACCGCATCCAAGTAGGCACGTCACACAGTCCGTACTTATACTGGCAGGAAAAAGAGGCAATTTGGAGGCCCTTGCACAAACTGGCTTTATTCTACCTAAGTTGCCCTCCCACAAGTGTGTACTCCGAAAGAGTGTTTAGTGCCGCCGCTCACCCTGTCAGCAATCGGCGTACGAGGTTACATCCAGAAAATGTGGAGAAGATGATGTTCATTAAAATGAATTATAATCAATTCCTCCGCGGAGACATTGACCAGCAGCAATTGCCTCCACAAAGTACACAGGGAGCTGAGATGGTGGATTCCAGTGGGGACGAATTGATAATCTGTGAGGAGGGGGATGTACACGGTGATATATCGGAGGGT
The DNA here is from genome assembly GCF_028390025.1 of Pseudophryne corroboree. Lineage (NCBI taxonomy): Eukaryota > Metazoa > Chordata > Amphibia > Anura > Myobatrachidae > Pseudophryne > Pseudophryne corroboree. Next base: position 775,771,557 of record NC_086448.1, read on the forward strand.
GAAGATGAGGTGGACATCTTGCCTCTGTAGAGCCAGTTTGTGCAAGGAGAGATTAATTGCTTCTTTTTTGGGGGGGGTCCAAACCAACCCGTCATATCAGTCACAGTCGTGTGACAGACCCTGTCACTGAAATGATGGGTTGGTTAAAGTGTGCATGTCCTGTTTTGTTTATACAACATAAGGGTGGGTGGGAGGGCCCAAGGACAATTCCATCTTGCACCTCTTTTTTCTTTTCTTTTTCTTTGCATCATGTGCTGATTGGGGAGGGTTTTTTGGAAGGGACATCCTGCGTGACACTGCAGTGCCACTCCTAGATGGGCCCGGTGTTTGTGTCGGCCACTAGGGTCGCTAATCTTACTCACACAGCTACCTCATTGCGCCTCTTTTTTTCTTTGCGTCATGTGCTGTTTGGGGAGGGTTTTTTGGAAGGGACATCCTGCGTGACACTGCAGTGCCACTCCTAGATGGGCCCGGTGTTTGTGTCGGCCACTAGGGTCGCTTATCTTACTCACACAGCGACCTCGGTGCAAATTTTAGGACTAAAAATAATATTGTGAGGTGTGAGGTATTCAGAATAGACTGAAAATGAGTGTAAATTATGGTTTTTGAGGTTAATAATACTTTGGGATCAAAATGACCCCCAAATTCTATGATTTAAGCTGTTTTTTAGTGTTTTTTGAAAAAAACACCCGAATCCAAAACACACCCGAATCCGACAAAAAAAATTCGGTGAGGTTTTGCCAAAACGCGTTCGAACCCAAAACACGGCCGCGGAACCGAACCCAAAACCAAAACACAAAACCCGAAAAATTTCAGGCGCTCATCTCTACTAGGTGCTACGTTTTTGTTGGGAAACAACCTACCAGGGAACTGGAATACCCATGGAAGTGCAGTATATGTAAATTCCACACACTGAGGTCCATGGTGGGAATTGAACCTATGACCTTAGTGCCTCAGGGATGCAAGGCAGCAACACTAACCATTACACCATCTGTACTGTGATAACTATGTCCACACTTAAGCATGGGCCACTGCCACTGCATTCTGCCGGTGGGCTTTTCATTCCCCAGTCCAACACTGGGGAGGCTCATTACATTATATACTATAAAGGGGAACATGAGGAGAATATACAAACTCCACACAGTTAGGACCATGGTGGGAATTAGTGCTGTGTGGCAGTAATGATAACAATTTCATTATCCACACCGCCATACTGTATATGTATGTTTGAATATATATAAGCAGTTGTGTGTGTGTGTGTGTGTGTGTGTGTGTGTGTGTGTGTGTGTGTGTGTGTGTGTGTGTGTGTGTGTATATATATATATATATAAATATATATATATATATACATGTATATATATATGTATATATATATATATATATATATATATATATATATGTATAATATATATATGTATATTTCTCTGACGTCCTAGTGGATGCTGGGAACTCCGTAAGGACCATGGGGAATAGCGGCTCCGCAGGAGACTGGGCACAAAAGTAAAGCTTTAGGACTACCTGGTGTGCACTGGCTCCTCCCCCTATGACCCTCCTCCAAGCCTCAGTTAGATTTTTGTGCCCGGCCGAGAAGGGTGCATTCTAGGAGGCTCTCCTGAGTTTCTTAGAAAAAGTTTAGTTTTAGGTTTTTTATTTTCAGTGAGACCTGCTGGCAACAGGCTCACTGCTAAGGGGAGAAGAAGCGAACCTGCCTGCTTGCAGCCAGCTTGGGCTTCTTGGCTACTGGACACCATTAGCTCCAGAGGGACCGAACACAGGCCCAGCCTCGGAGTCCGGTCCCAGAGCCGCGCCGCCGGCCCCCTTACAGAGCCAGAAGCAAGAAGAGGTCCGGAAAATCGGCGGCAGAAGACATCAGTCTTTACCAAGGTAGCGCACAGCACTGCAGCTGTGCGCCATTGCTCCTCAGGCACACTTCACACTCCGGTCACTGAGGGTGCAGGGCGCTAGGGGGGGGCGCCCTGAGCAGCAATAAAAACACCTTGGCTGGCGAAAATACATCACATATAACCCCCAGGGCTATATGGATGTATTTTAACCCCTGCCTGAATCCATAAAAAAAGCAGGAGAAAAGTCAGCGAAAAAGGGGCGGAGCCTATCTCCTCAGCACACTGGCGCCATTTTCCCTCACAGCCCCGTTGGAGGGAAGCTCCCTGGCTCTCCCCTGCAGTTACTACACTACAGAAAGGGTTAAAAAAGAGAGGGGGGCACTAATTAGGCGCAGTATTAATAAAACAGCAGCTATAAGGGGAAAAACACTTCCATAAGGTTATCCCTGTATATATATAGCGCTCTGGTGTGTGCTGGCATACTCTCCCTCTGTCTCCCCAAAGGGCTAGTGGGGTCCTGTCCTCTATCAGAGCATACCCTGTGTGTGTGCTGTGTGTCGGTACGATTGTGTCGACATGTATGAGGAGGAAAATGGTGTGGAGGCGGAGCAATTGCCTGTAATGGAGATGTCACCCCCTAGGGAGTCGACACCTGAGTGGCTGAGCTTATGGAAGGAATTACGTGACAGTGTCAGCTCTTTACAAAAGACGGTTGATGACATGAGACAGCCGGCTACTCAGCTTGTGCCTGTCCAGGCGTCTCAAAAGCCATCAGGGCTCTAAAACGCCCATTACCTCAGATGGCAGATACAGACGCCGACACGGTTACTGACTCCAGTGTCGACGATGAAGAGACGAATGTGACTTCCAGTAGGGCCACACGTTACATGATTGAGGCTATGAAAAATGTTTTACATATTTCTGATAATACAAGTACCACTAAAAAGGGTATTATGTTTGGTGAGAAAAAACTGCCTGTAGTTTTTCCTGCATCTGAGGAATTAAATGAAGTGTGTGATGAAGCGTGGGTTTCCCCCGATAAAAAACTGATAATTCCTAAAAGGTTATTAGCATCATACCCCTTCCCGCCAGAGGATAGGGCACTTTGGGAAACACCCCCTAGGGTGGATAAAGCGCTCACACGTTTGTCTAAACAGGTGGCACTACCATCTCCTGATACGGCCGCCCTTAAGGAACCTGCTGACAAAAAGCAGGAGAATATCCTAAAATGTATATACACTCACACGGGTGTTATACTGCGACCAGCAATCGCCTCAGCCTGGATGTGCAGTGCTGGGGTGGCTTGGTCGGATTCCCTGACTGAAAATATTGATACCCTAGATAGGGACAGTATATTACTGACTATAGAGCATTTAAAAGATGCATTTTTATATATGCGTGATGCACAGAGGGATATTTGCCGACTGGCATCAAGAGTAAGTGCGCTGTCCATTTCTGCCAGAAGAGGGTTATGGACGCGGCAGTGGTCAGGTGATGCGGATTCCAAAAGGCATATGGAAGTATTGCCTTATAAAGGGGAGGAGTTATTTGGGGTAGGTCTATCAGACCTGGTGGCCACGGCAACTGCTGGGATATCCACATTTTTACCCCAGGTAGCCTCTCAACATAAGAAGACGCCGTATTATCAGGCGCAGTCCTTTCGGCCCCATAAGGGCAAGCGGGCAAAAGGCTCCTCATTTCTGCCCCGTGGCAGAGGGAGAGGAAAAAGGCTGCAGCAAACAGCCAGTTCCCAGGAACAGAAGCCCTCTCCCGTTTCTGCCAAGTCCTCAGCATGACGCTGGGGCTTTACTAGCGGACTCAGGCACGGTGGGGGCCCGTCTCAAGAATTTCAGCGTGCAGTGGGCTCACTCACAGGTGGACCCCTGGATCCTTCAGGTGGTATCTCAGGGGTACAAATTGGAATTCGAGACGTCTCCCCCTCGCCGTTTCCTAAAGTCTGCTTTACCGACGTCTCCCTCCGACAGGGAGGCGGTATTGGAAGCCATTCACAAGCTGTATTCCCAGCAGGTCATAATCAAGGTACCCCTCCTGCAACAGGGAAAGGGGTATTATTCCACGCTGTTTGTGGTACCGAAGCCGGACGGCTCGGTGAGACCTATTTTAAATCTGAAATCCTTGAACACTTACATAAAAAGGTTCAAATTCAAGATGGAGTCACTCAGAGCGGTGATTGCGAACCTGGAAGAAGGGGATTATATGGTGTCTTTGGCCATCAAGGATGCTTACCTCCATGTCCCAATTTACCCTTCTCACCAATGGTACCTCAGGTTTGTGGTACAGAACTGTCACTATCAGTTTCAGACGCTGCCGTTTGGTTTGTCCACGGCACCCTGGGTCTTTACCAAAGTAATGGCCGAAATGATGATACTCCTTCGAAGGAAGGGAGTTTTAGTTATCCCTTACTTGGACAATCTCCTGATAAGGGCAAGATCCAGGGAACAGTTGGTAGTCGGGGTAGCACTATCTCAAGTAGTGTTGCGGCAGCACGGTTGGATTCTCAATATTCCAAAATCGCAGCTGATCCCGACGACACGTCTTCTATTCCTAGGGATGATCCTGGACACAGTCCAGAAAAAGGTGTTTCTCCCAGAGGAGAAAGCCAGGGAGTTATCCGAACTAGTCAGAAACCTCCTAAAACCAGGCCAAGTGTCAGTGCATCAATGCACAAGGGTCTTGGGAAAAATGGTGGCTTCCTACGAAGCAATCCCATTCGGCAGATTCCACGCAAGAACTTTCCAGTGGGACCTGCTGGACAAATGGTTCGGATCGCATCTTCAGACGCATCAGCGGATAACCCTGTCACCATAGACAAGGGTGTCTCTCCTGTGGTGGTTGCAGAGTGCTCATCTTCTAGAGGGCCGCAGATTCGGCATTCAGGACTGGGTCCTGGTGACCACGGATGCCAGCCTGCGAGGCTGGGGAGCAGTCACACAGGGAAGAAATTTCCAGGGCTTGTGGTCAAGCCTGGAGACATCACTTCACATAAATATCCTGGAGCTAAGGGCCATTTACAATGCCCTAAGCCAAGCAAGACCTCTGCTTCAAGGTCAGCCGGTGCTGATCCAGTCAGACAACATCACGGCAGTCACCCACGTGAACAGACAGGGCGGCACAAGAAGCAGGAGGGCAATGGCAGAAGCTGCAAGGATTCTTCGCTGGGAGGAAAATCATGTGATAGCACTGTCAGCAGTGTTCATTCCGGGAGTGGACAACTGGGAAGCAGACTTCCTCAGCAGGCACGACCTCCACCCGGGAGAGTGGGGACTTCACCCAGAAGTCTTCCACATGATTGTAAACCGTTGGGAAAAACCAAAGGTGGACATGATGGCGTCCCGCCTCAACAAAAAACTGGACAGGTATTGCGCCAGGTCAAGGGACCATCAGGCAATAGCTGTGGACGCTCTGGTAACACAGTGGGTGTACCAGTCAGTGTATGTGTTCCCTCCTCTGCCTCTCATACCCAAGGTACTGAGAATTATAAGACGGAGAGGAGTAAGAACTATACTCGTGGCTCCGGATTGGCCAAGAAGGACTTGGTACCCGGAACTTCAAGAGATGCTCTCAGAGGACCCGTGGCCTCTACCTCTAAGAAGGGACCTGCTCCAGCAAGGACCCTGTCTGTTTCAAGACTTACCGCGGCTGCGTTTGACGGCATGGCGGTTGAACGCCGGATCCTGAAGGAAAAAGGCATTCCGGAAGAAGTCATTCCTACCCTGATCAAAGCCAGGAAGGATGTGACCGCAAAGCATTATCACCGCATTTGGCGAAAATATGTTGCGTGGTGCGAGGCCAGGAAGGCCCCAACGGAGGAATTTCAACTGAGTCGATTCCTGCATTTCCTGCAAACAGGAGTGTCTATGGGCCTAAAATTAGGATCCATTAAGGTTCAGATTTCGGCCCTGTCGATTTTCTTCCAGAAAGAACTGGCTTCAGTTCCTGAAGTTCAGACGTTTGTCAAGGGGGTGCTGCATATACAGCCTCCTTTTGTGCCTCCAGTGGCACCTTGGGATCTCAATGTAGTTTTGGGGTTCCTAAAATCACATTGGTTTAAACCGCTTAAATCTGTGGATTTGAAATATCTCACATGGAAAGTGGTCATGCTGTTGGCCCTGGCTTCGGCCAGGCGCGTGTCAAAATTGGCGGCTTTATCTTATAAAAGCCCTTACTTGATTTTTCATACGGACAGGGCAGAATTGAGGACTCGTCCTCAATTTCTCCCTAAGGTGGTTTCAGCGTTTCACCTGAACCAGCCTATTGTGGTACCTGCGGCTACTAGGGACTTGGAGGACTCCAAGTTGCTGGACGTTGTCAGGGCCCTGAAAATATATGTTTCCAGGACGGCTGGAGTCAGAAAATCTGACTCGCTGTTTATCCTGTATGCACCCAACAAGCTGGGTGCTCCTGCTTCTAAGCAGACTATTGCTCGTTGGATTTGTAGTACAATTCAGCTTGCACATTCTGTGGCAGGCCTGCCACAGCCAAAATCTGCAAATGCCCACTCCACAAGGAAGGTGGGCTCATCTTGAGCGGCTGCCCGAGGGGTCTCGGCTTTACAACTTTGCCGAGCAGCTACTTGGTCAGGGGCAAACACGTTTGCAAAATTCTACAAATTTGATACCCTGGCTGAGGAGGACCTGGAGTTCTCTCATTTGGTGCTGCAGAGTCATCCGCACTCTCCCGCCCGTTTGGGAGCTTTGGTATAATCCCCATGGTCCTTACGGAGTTCCCAGCATCCAATAGGACGTCAGAGAAAATAAGAATTTACTTACCGATAATTCTATTTCTCGTAGTCCGTAGTGGATGCTGGGCGCCCATCGCAAGTGCGGATTGTCTGCAATACTTGTACATAGTTATTGTTAACTAAATCGGGTTATTGTTGTTGTGAGCCATCTATCCAGAGGCTCCTCTGTTATCATGCTGTTAACTGGGTTCAGATCACAAGTTGTACGGTGTGATTGGTGTGGCTGGTATGAGTCTTACCCGGGATTCATAAATCCTTCCTTATTGTGTACGCTCGTCCGGGCACAGTATCCTAACTGAGGCTTGGAGGAGGGACATAGGGGGAGGAGCCAGTGCACACCAGGTAGTCCTAAAGCTTTACTTTTGTGCCCAGTCTCCTGCGGAGCCGCTATTCCCCATGGTCCTTACGGAGTTCCCAGCATCCACTACGGACTACGAGAAATAGAATTATCGGTAAGTAAATTCTTATTATATACTTTATCATACTGCATTACATTCAACATAATTTGCATATGCAAATTAGTTTACCCATAATGCATTGTGATTTTAAATGATGCAATGCTTGCACTTTATTTATGCGTAATTGACATACAGAAATCAAGAAATATTGATTAGCATATAGTAAGCATTATAAATTAATAAAGTTTATATATATTGTATATATAAAAAACTATTTTGAAAAAAGGACCAAACTCTCCCTAACCCTTAATGTTCATGATATAAAGTGACATATAAGGAGACTGAAAACCATTAGCATATTGGGCAGGGTGTGTGGCTGTCATCTGCCATCATACTCCACCATCAGATGATGGCTCCAAGTCCCCCTCCCTACTTTTTTTTTTGTTTGTTTTAAATCTTCCCTTTGGAAGATTTTTTTTTGTTTTAAATCTTCCTTTTGGAAGACCAAAGTTGGGGAAAAAATAATAAATCGTAAAAAAATGAAGATGCGTTTCTCACTTAAACAGCTTTTACTTTTATTAGGCTGTTCATTCAGTGTTGCTACATATTGCTTTTTTGGCTCAGAGTCCATGGGGGGACACATTGCATTCTATACAGGAGGCCGGGTTAGGGTTGGACTTGCCCTCAGGTGTACAGGGGAAACCCGCAGTGGGGCCCACCCTAGACTCTTGGGATCAGGTTCCAGTCTGTGAACGTTTACTATGCAGTACATTGGTGGTCATTCTCCTCATTTTCCCCTTTATAGTATATAATGTAATGAGCCTCCCCAGTGTTTTGCGTATGCGCAATGTTCGCACTGCGACTGCGCCAAGTAAATTTGCTATGTAGTTAGGTATTTTACTCACGGCTTTTTCATCGTTCTGGTGATCGTAATGTGATTGACAGGAAGTGGGTGTTTCTTGGCGGAATCTGGCCGTTTTATGGGTGTGTGTGAAAAAACGCTACCGTTTCTGGGAAAAATGCGGGAGTGGCCGAAGAAACGGAGGAGTGTCTGGACGAACGCTGGGTGTGTTTGTGACGTCAAGCCAGGAACGACAAGCACTGAACTGATCGCAGATGCCGAGTAAGTTTGGAGCTACTCAGAAACTGCTAAGAGAGGTCTAATCGCAATATTGCGAATCCGTCGGTTGCAATTTTGATAAGCTAAGATTCACTCCCAGTAGGCGGCGACTTAGCGTGTGCAAAGCTGCTAAAAGCAGCTTGCGAGCGAACAACTCGGAATGAGGGCCATTATACATATGTTACATTATACTGCACATGACTATGGTGTATTTTCTACTATACTATATAGCAATGGTTCTCAAACTGTGTGCCGTGGCACCCTGGGGTGCCTTGGGACACTTGCAGGGGTGCCTTGGATTAATGGTCCATGACCAATTAAAATTATTTATGGTCAGTGTAATAGGCAAAACCAGTGCTGGTGGCTGTCAATTATAAAATATGTGGACAAACAGAAGCAAATCTTGTCCCTCACCACACATTGGAACCTGAGGATGACATATAAACACAATATACTTAATGTAATATTTCTTTCTACATTTGTCAATTAGAAACTTTTGGCCTAGGGGTGCCTTAACAAAATAAAAAAATTCTGATATTCTAGGGCGCCGGGATTCAAAAAAGTTTGTGAACCACTGCTATATAAAATTTACTATATACTAGGTGATTCATCGCGCCCTACGGGCGCTCTTCACACCGTCGTAAGGGGCTATGCCCCTGTAATTTCTACTGAAAAGTGAAGGTCTAGAATAGTAGTTGTATAGTTTGTGTTGGTGGAATGGGAGGTTTGTTCGTGGGCAGAGGTAGTATGACACAAGGGAATGTGATGGTGACGGTTGTGCGTGTGGTGTCTGTGTGGTTATAGAAGGGGACATGTGGATGGGGTTGTTATTGTGTATTGTAAAAAAGTCTATGTAGCTGTAGTCAGTGGTGGTGGGTGTCCTGTGTGGAGGATGTGAATGTGTGTGTGTATGGTTTGGTGTATGGTTGGTTTTAAATGGGGGTGTTGGGCATGGTCGAGGGGGTGCATAGGTGCTGTACTTGTGTAAAGGTAGCTGGATTAGGGATAGGGGCATAGTAGTTATGAGTTTTGGGTTGTGGTGTCTTGTGATAGGGTTTGTGGAGGATGAAGAATGTTGTGTGATTTTTAGAGTGGTGGTAGGGTGTGTTAAGTTGATTGTGTGGAGTGGGGCTGTAAATGTGTGTGTAGCGCATGTGGTTGGTTGTAGGGTAGATGGGTAGTGTTGTGGGGTATCAGTGGTTGTGATGGGTAGATATAATCCGTGTTGAGGGTCAGAGTTTGTACGGGGTAGGTGTTGTATATATTGCATGCTGCATTGTGGAGGGGGGTGAAGGAACAATGTTTGGTGTTTAGTTTGTTGTGGAAGGGGTGTAGAGAAAATGGTGTGTTTGGGGGGTTGAGCAGAGTGAGGTTGGACGGTGGATGTGGTGTGGCCAGTGTATAAACTGGGCTAGGGATGAGGGGTGGGTGAGGGGTTAGGAGGTGTAGTAGTTGGTGGTGTTGTATGTGTGTGCTTTAGAGTGAGTTTGTTGGAAGGTGGCATGGCTTTGGTTTTTCTGCATAGGTTGCTTTGTGTAGGGTAGTGTCGTGTGTGGTGTGTGGCTGGGAGGTTGGGGGGGGCAGCAATGTGGCTGGTTGTGAGACGGGTACTGTTGTGGCCTAATTGTTGTGGTGATGGTGTGACAGAATCCATGTGCTGTATAGAGAGAGAGGTGGGTGTGTAATAGGGGTAGTGTAGTGTTGTACAGGATTGTGGAGAGTGTGGAAGGGAATGTGGGTGTTGGAGTGTTATGTAGGAAGGGTACGTTGGTGTGTGTGTGGGTTAAGAAAAAGAGTTGGGTAGTGATGTATGGTGCTAGCGGAATAGCGTGGGGGCGGGTGGGTGCCTGTACATGTATTGGTGTAGGGGTGAGTGATGGGGGTGGTGACAGGACGTGCAGTGTGTGATAGAGTTGTGGGTGTTAGGGGGATGGAGTTGGAGGTGTGCATGGGTGGAGTGTGTTGATATGTGATGGATGAGTGGAGGGTTTTTCTTTTTTTTGGGGGGGGTAGGGATGTGTGTGTATGGAAGGGGGGGGGAGCATTAGGTGAAGGCAGAGGTATATTTTTTTTGGGGGGGGAGAGAAGCTGGATGGGTGTTGTATTTGCTGTGGGTGGTTGGCAGGTATGGGGTTATGGTGGGTGTGGGATGACCTTAGGGTGTGCGGGGTGTGAGTGTGTGTGATTTGTGTATGTTATTGTGGTGTAAGGGTGAGAGGGGTAGGTGTGAAAATTGGTGGATGTTGGTGGTGTACACATGGGGAAGATGTATTGTCTGTGTTTGGGGGGGTGTAGGGTGCGTGTGTTATGTTAGGACTGTGCAGGCTGAGTGTGTGTGTGTGTGTGTGTGTGTGTGTGTGTGTGTGTGTGTGTGTGTGTGTGTGTGTGTGTGTAAGAAAAAGTATAGTAGACCATGGTATATGTGGGAGTAAAAGGCAGCACCGCGGGCCCCCCCACCCTGAGATGAGTGGGATGTGAGCGGAGTTGTGAGAGGGGTAGGTGTGAAAATTGGTGGATGTTGGTGGTGTACACATGGGGAAGATGTATTGTCTGTGTTTGGGGGGGTGTAGGGTGCGTGTGTTATGTTAGGACTGTGCAGGCTGAGTGTGTGTGTGTGTGTGTGTGTGTGTGTGTGTGTGTGTGTGTGTGTGTGTGTGTGTGTGTAAGAAAAAGTATAGTAGACCATGGTATATGTGGGAGTAAAAGGCAGCACCGCGGGCCCCCCCACCCTGAGATGAGTGGGATGTGAGCGGAGTTGTGAGCAAAAGGGAGGCATGCTCATTTATGTCCTTCGGGGGATGGCTGATAACGGGGGGGGGGGATGTGGGGGGGGGGGGATTGGCTGATAGGGGGTGGGTGTATGGCTGAAGGGGGTGTATGGCTGATAGAGGGGTGTGTGGCTGATGGGGGTGATGGCTGATAGGGGGGGTGATGGCTGATGGGGGGTGATGGCTGATGATGGGGGTGATGGCTGATAGGGGGTGGGGATGATGGCTAATAGGGGGAGGTGATGGCTGAAAGGGGGGAGGTGATGGCTGACAGGGGGGGATGGCTGATAGGGGGTGAAGGGGATGGCTGAAAGGGGGGGTGATGGCTGATAGGGGATGGGGGTGATGGATGATAGGGGGTGGGGGTGATGGCTGATAGGGGGTGGGGGTGATGGCTGAGGGGGGTGATGGCTGAAGGAGGGGTGATGGCTGAAAGGTGGGTGATGGCTGAAACGGGGTGGTGGCTGATAGGGGGGGGCGATGGCTGATAGGGGGGATGGCTGATAGGGGGTGGGGGTGATGGCTGATAGAGGGTGGGGGGGATGGCTGATAGGGGGTGGGGGTGATGGCTGATAGGGGGTGATGGCTGAAAGGGGGGGTTGATGGCTGAAAGAGGGGGTGATGGCTGAAAGGGGGTGGTGGCTGATAGGGGGGGGCGATGCCTGATAGGGGGGATGGCTGATAGGGGGTGGGGGTGATGGCTGAAGGGGGGGGCGATGGCTGACAGGGGGGGCGATGGCTGACAGGGAGGGCGATGGTGATGGCTGACAGGGGGGCGATGGCTGACGGGGGGTGCTGGCTGACAGGGGGTGGCTGAGGGGGGGTGATGGCTGGGGGGTGATGGCTGACAGGGGGGGTGATGACTGATAGGGAGGGGGGTGATGGCTGATAGGGAGGGGGGTGATGGGTGATAGGGAAGGGGGTGATGGCTGACAGGGGGGGTGATGGCTGAGAGGGGGGATGGCTGGGGGAGTGAAGGCTGACAGGGGGGGTGATGGCTGACAGGGGGGGTGATGGCTGATAGGGAGGGGGGTGATGGCTGATAGGGAGGGGGGTGAGTGCTGGTTGGGGGGGTGGATGGCTGATAGGGAGGGGGGTGATGGCTGGTTGGGGGGTGGATGGCTGATAGGGGGGTAGGGAATGGCTGATAGGGGGGTGGTATGGCTGGTTGCGGGTGTATGGTGCTGGGAGGGGAGGTGCGGGTGACGGGGATGTGCGAGTGCAGCGGGTCCCGGCATTGTGGTGACTGGGGCTGGCGGTGCAGTTTGTGCTGGGGTTGTGGGGAGGGCGGAGGCGGTCTGTGCGGGCGCATCGCGGCTGTAAGGTAACTGATGGTTCTGTGCGGCGGGTGGGCTAGCGGTGGTGTTGGCTGCGGCAGTCTGGGCGTCCGTGGTGGAGCAGGTGGGTGCACGAGGAGCAGGTGGGTTTGTGCTGCTGACAGGAGGGGCGGTGTGCTGTGCGGCCGTGGTGCGTGTCCCCGGGCACTGATGGATGTGGGGTTAGAGTGGGCAGTGTGTCAGATATGAGGGCGTCGGGGCTGGGGGTGTCTGGGCCGTCCATGGCTGGATGTGAGAGCTGAGGGAGGGAGGGGTTGGGTTTGCGGGTGTGTGGTGCGGGCGGCATTGGGGTGTCCGTGGTTACCTGGCACTGTGGGGAAACCATGCACTGGTGGCTTGTGGCTGGTGGGCGGATTCTGTGGCTGCTGCTTAGTGGTGTGCTGGAACAGGGCAGGAGCTGCTAACTCCACCCACCACTGTGACCCCACCCAGCGGTACGGCTATGTACAAATTCCACACACTTAAGTCCGTGGTGGGAATCAAATCTATGACCTTAGTGCATTCCGCAGGTGGGCCTTTCATTTCCCAGTCCAACACTGGGGAGGCTCGTTACTAGGGATGGTCATCGATGTTCAATGTTTGTCAATCATCAATGCTTGTGTTTTTTTGGTGTTTTTTTTCTTCAATTTTTGTGATTTTACTATTCGATGGTGGCATTCTGATGTTTGTCACCATCGAATGGTTATGGTTTGATGGTATTTCTATGGTTTACTACTTCTTACATTCCTGAGAGCTGGACTGTCCCTGGCTACTGTGGGTCAGCATCAGGGGCATCTTGGTTTAATTGTAGCTGCATACCTCCCAACATGACCCTCTCCAGGAGGGACAGAATGCTCTGCCACTGGACTTTTCTCTTAATTTATGATTGCCATCACCCAGGGCCGGTGCAAGGTTTCTCGGCACCCTAGACAAAACTTCAGCCTCTGAACCCCCCACCCCCCACCCCCCTCTTTCCCATTGGGCACCACAGGAAAAAATAAAACACATTGGCATCCACAGGAAAATTTATAACAAATACATTGGCCCCTTTCAGGAAAAAAAGAAAAAAACACTTTGGCCTCCACACAATAAAAAAACATACACATTTGCCCTGACAGGAAAAAACCCACAATGCTCCCCAGTCAGCGCCGGAGCTTCCACTAGGCAGCTTTAGGCAGCTGCCTAGGGGCGCCGGAACCTGAGGGGGCGTCCTGCTACAGCTGCCTGGAAAAAGTAGCATGGTCCTACCTCTCACAGCCGCCACAATCCCCCCGGCACTCGTATCTTACAGTAGCAGCAACTGCCAAGCCCCCGTATTGCAGCCTCCAGCTCCATCTTCACCCGGCACAGGCAGTAACTTTCACAGCTCCTGATGTCCTGGCTGGGGGTGACATGTGGTGCTGCTCTTCATTCCAGGCTCTTTCACAGACCACTCTGCATCGCAGCTTGCAGGTAAGGTGGCTGTACAGCGCACTGTCTGCATTTCATAAGGAAAGAGGGGGAGAGCAGAAGTCGGGGGGGGGGGGGGCATGCACACAGATGGTGGGGCAGATAGAACAGCAGACATTTAACAGAGTGTAAGGGGTGTGAGAGCTGCAGGCACCCATACAGACTGGGGAGATGGGGAGGAGAGAGCAGCCATGCAACAGACTGGGGGTGGGGGAGAGCAGCAGCATGTCTTTCACCTGAAGGGCGGGTAGGGGGAAGGGGCAGTAGGTAGAAATTTTGCCTAGGGTGCCGAGAAACCTTGCACCGGCCCTGTCCCCAGTACATAATTTGCATTTACCCCTTTATTATTGACAGAACAGCAAATTAATGTCCTCCTGCTAAGTACAAAGGGAAATGTGATGGCTTTTCCAACATGTGTGTAAGGCCCTATCTTAAAGTATCAAACTATTGTTATCGTTTACTTAGATAGTGCCACTAATTTACACAGCACTGTACACTGAACATCAGAATTCGTATCACTCCCTGTCCCACTGGAATGAGAGTGATATTCCGTAAAATACAAACACACACAGACAAATCCACATAACCTTCCCATATGTTTTTGGAGTGTGGGAGGAAACAGAAATACCCAGAGGAAACCCACACAAACCTAAAAAGAACATGCAAACTCCACACATTCAGGCCATGACCAGGAATTGAACTAATGACCTGAGTGCTGTGGTGGTAATGCTTACCCTATGTAACCCCACATAATCTCGCGGTCAACCGCTGACCACAAAGTTCCCACCATTGGATACAATGGAGCGCCTATGCGCTCCATTGTATCTCGAGTGCGCCGCCTGTGTTAGGGTCTCCTGCCCTGTGCTGCCACGTCGTCATGGCAACCGGGAGACAAGTGCTAGTGGAGTAACCTGAGCGCAGCTGATACTCCGGTTCGGGTCTTTTGCTGTGCAGTGGTTATAGGCTCTGTGCACGGCAGGGGATCCGGTGCTGGTTTTTGTGCTCACAGTCTGTGAGGTCTGAGTGGGGCGTGGACAGCACCTGCTTTATAAGGCCTCTTTTCAGGGTAAGCAGATGCTGCTGAATCTTTGTTGGTTAGTCAGTTCATGAAAGTTAGCCAGTACTGTGTAGCTTTGTATTTGTTTGTTGCTTACTGCAAATAGGCCTGGGGATTTGGTATTACACTCTGCCAATCCAGACCTAGCAGTAAGACTGGAGTCAGTCGTTTAGCTTGCTGGGGTTCTGTTACTACTCTGTGAACCTAGCAAGTTTGCGGCTGTATTCTAAGACTTGCCTGTCTAATCCTGTCTCACTGTGCTAGGTGTCAGGGGTCAGTTTAGTGGCAGTAAGCTAAAACCTGTGCACTGCAAGTGAGAAATAGGATTGTGGAGGCTCTCCTTGTGTCTATCATTCCATCTCTGACCAAGGAGTTTACTGCCACACCCGTTGGTAACCCTTTAGGGTTTTGCTGTTGCCCTTAGCAACAGCATTTCAGGTTCTCTACGTATTAAAACACAACATCTTGCTTTTTACATCTGAGCAGTTCTAATACAAGGGAGATACCCAGTTCCTTAGCCTCTGGGCTTCTCTGTTCACTTTGTGTGTATTTTGTTACCCTATCGCCTTCTGTGTACGTTATGTCATATTCCCCAGTTTGTCTGTGAGTCCATTTGTTTTGCATAACAGTTCAAACACCAGTACATTCCTGCAGACACTGGAGTGCATAACAGTTCTGACACCAGTACTTTCCTGCAGGCACTGGTGTGCATAACATATTCAGCAGCCTAATACTCCTGTTGAAATTTTGTGGGAATATGGAGCATACCCCTCAAAATACGTTGCAACAGGTGGTCGATCAGGTGCAGGTCCTGACTCGACAATTTAATGATTTGTCCATTAAAATGCACACCTCCCAGGCTGCTGGCGGATCTCCCGCAGCAGCAGCACCTGCAGGGGTTAAGGAGCCGAAAGTAAATCTCCCGGATCGTTTTTCTGGAGATCGCTCGCAGTTCTTTTGTTTCAAGGAGAGATGCAAGCTATACTTCCGGCTTAGGCCTCAGTCTTCTGGGTCGGAGATTCAGCGGGTGGGCATAGTGATTTCCTTGCTACAAGGAGACCCACAGGTCTGGGCATATGGGTTGCAGCCTGACTGTCCGTCGCTTAAAAGTGTTGATGTTTTTTTTACGGCACTGGGCATGTTGTATGATGACCCTGACAAGACGGCCTCAGCTGAGGCTCAGATTTCGATCCTTAAGCAAGGGCGAAGGCCAGTTGAGGTTTACTGTACGGAGTTTCGGAGGTTGGCCCATGATACCCAGTGGAATGACCCAGCCCTGAGACACCAGTACCGAAGAGGTCTTTCTAACCAGATAAAGGACCAACTGGTACAATATCCCTTGCCTGATAGCTTGGATCAGCTCATGCAGTTATCCATCCGGGTGGATAGACGGCTGAGAGAGCGTAGGCTTGAAAGGGAGACTGAGATTTCCTTCCTTCCCAAGGGAACCTCAGACTCTGAGGAATTTTCTGAGGAGCCTATGCAGATTGGGGCTACCCGCCTCTCCTCGCGTGAGAAGACGCGGAGGAGACAGCAGGGGTTGTGTTTGTACTGTGGGAATAAAGGTCATGTGGTAGTATCATGCCCAGAAAAGCCGGAAAACTTCAGGGCCTGAGGGTGATGGGAAATATCCTGTCAGGCCAGAAGTCAGAATTTCCCAAGAAGACTTTTATCATTCCGGTGACCTTGAAGATCCTCGGTCAAACTGTCAAGACTGAGGCCTTTGTGGACAGTGGGGCCGACGGGGTTTTTATGGACCGCCAATTCGCCCTGAAACACTCTGTTCCCTTAGTACCCTTGGCATCGGAAATTGAGATTTGTGGGTTAAACGGGGAACCATTATCCCAAGGTAAAATTACCTCTTGCACTAGCCAGATTTCTTTGTTTATTGGAGCCACACACTCTGAAAAATTGTCCTTTTATGTGACTGTCTGTACTTTTGCCCCATTGGTGTTGGGGTTACCCTGGTTAAGGGCCCACAATCCTCAATTTGACTGGGTCTCTGGGGAGATTCTTAGTTGGGGTACTGATTGTTTCAGGAGTTGCTTGAGCCTTCCAGTCAGGCTCTCGCAGCTAAGTTTGCCAGGATTGCCAGGGTGTTATGCAGATTTTGCGGACGTGTTCTCCAAAAAAGTTGCAGAGGTACTACCTCCCCATCGCCCCTATGACTGTGCCATTGATTTGTTGCCAAATGCTAAGCTTCCCAAGAGCAGGTTGTACTCCCTGTCACGTCCTGAGACTCAGGCTATGGCAGAGTACATTCAGGAGAACTTGGCTAAGGGATTTATCAGACCTTCACAGTCTCCAGTTGGGTCGGGGTTCTTCTTCGTGGGTAAAAAGGACGGTTCGTTGCGACCCTGCATCGACTTCAGGGAATTGAACCGTATCACGATTAAAAACTCATACCCACTGCCTCTCATTTCGGTCTTGTTTGACCAGCTTCGTACTGCCACCATTTTTTCTAAGATTGACCTACGCGGTGCGTACAATCTAATCCGAATAAGAGAGGGGGATGAATGGAAGACTGCCTTTAATACCCACTCAGGGCATTATGAATATTTGGTGATGCCTTTTGGGCTCTGTAATGCCCCGGCAGTCTTCCAGGATTTCATGAATGATGTGCTCAGGGAATATTTGGATAGATTCTTAGTTGTATACTTAGATGACATCCTAATCTTCTCCCATTCCCTGGAGGAACATCGGAAGCATGTACGCTTAGTCCTCCAGAAACTCAGAGACCACCGGCTTGGGGCGAAGCTGGAGAAGTGCGAATTTGAAGTTCAGCAAATCGCATTTCTAGGATATATTATCTCCCCAGAAGGTTTCCAAATGGAGGGTTCCAAGGTACAGGCAGTCCTGGATTGGGTGCAGCCCACTAGTTTGAAGGCGCTTCAGCGTTTCCTGGGCTTTGCGAATTTTTATAGACGATTTATCGCTGGATTTTCGTCTATAGTGGCGCCCTTGGTGGCACTCACTAAGAAAGGGGCGGATGTTGCTCACTGGTCTTGTGAGGCTAAAGCGGCTTTTGCCCGTCTCAAAAGGGCATTTGTTTCGGCCAAGGTGTTGCGACACCCAAATCCAGAGCGTCCTTTTGTGGTGGAGGTGGATGCCTCTGAGATGGGTATTGGGGCAGTGCTTTCTCAGATGGGAGTGTCTGATAATCGCCTTCATCCCTGTGCTTACTTTTCCCGTAAATTTTCGCCTGCCGAGATGAATTATGACGTGGGTAACCGGGAATTGTTGGCTATTAAGGATGCACTGGAGGAGTGGAGACACTGGCTTGAGGGGGCTAAGTTTGTGGTCTCAATTCTCACTGACCATAAGAATCTGGCATATTTAGAGTCAGCGAAGTGTCTCAATGCCAGGCAGGCACGATGGGCTTTGTTTTTTGCTCGCTTTAATTTTTTGATAACATATCGCCCTGGGTCAAAAAACATCAAGGCTGATGCGCTCTCGCTGAGTTTTGCTCCAATCCAGGAGACCACCGAGGAGCCGTTGCCCATTGTTTCCCCATCATGTATTAAAGTGGGCATTACCCAGGACCTCTTATCATTAGTCCTTAGAGCACAGGAGCAGGCTCCTCCAGACCTTCCGGTAGGTCTTTTGTTTGTGCCTCCTAGGTTAAGACAGTGAGTGTTCCTGGAATTCCATGCCAAGAAGTCGGCAGGTCACCCGGGTATTGCGAGAACTCGGGAGTTGCTATC
The DNA here is from genome assembly GCF_028390025.1 of Pseudophryne corroboree. Taxonomy (NCBI): domain Eukaryota; kingdom Metazoa; phylum Chordata; class Amphibia; order Anura; family Myobatrachidae; genus Pseudophryne; species Pseudophryne corroboree. The sequence continues at coordinate 775,789,975 of NC_086448.1, forward strand.
TAGGGCGGTGTGGTGGCCCTCGGTGGCTAAGGATGTGGATCAGTGGGTTCGGGCATGTGACATCTGTGCCCGAAATAAGACTCCTAGAGGGGTTCCTGTTGGCCCATTACATCCACTCTCTATCCCATCTAAGCCATGGACCCACATTTCAATGGATTTTGTGGTGGACTTGCCCAAATCCTCGGGGATGACAGCCATCTGGGTTGTCGTTGACAGGTTTTCGAAGATGGCGCACTTCGTTCCACTGGTTGGGCTGCCATCAGCCAGACGCCTGTCTGAATTATTTATGCTGCATGTTGTGCGTCTCCACGGGTTGCCACTTGATGTGGTCTCTGACCGCGGATCCCAGTTTGTGGCCAAATTCTGGAGGGCATTTTGTTCCGATCTCCAGATTTCTGTCAGCTTGTCGTCAGGCTACCATCCGCAGTCTAATGGGCAGACTGAAAGGGTGAACCAGTCCTTGGAGCAGTTCCTCAGGTGTTATGTCTCCAAGTGTCAGACTGACTGGGTTGCTCATCTGTCCATGGCGGAGTTTGCCTATAACAACGCGGCTCACTCTGCTACAGGGATCTCTCCCTTCCTTTGTGTGTATGGGCATCATCCTAAGGCCAATTCTTTTGACCCCCTGGACTCCACGCCTGGTGGTTCCTCTGTGGTTTCGGTCCTTAGAGGTATTTGGCGGAAAGTGAAGAAAGCCCTTGTGTCTGTGTCATTAGTGACCAAAAGGGTTTTTGATAAGCGGAAAAGACCCTGCAGCTTCAAATTAGGAGACTTCGTCTGGTTGTCTACCAAGAATTTGAAGTTGAGACAGCCATCTCATAAGTTAGGGCCCCGGTTCATCGGCCCTTATAAGATCACCAGGGTTATCAATCCGGTGGCATTTCAGTTAGATCTGCCCCGTTCTTTGGGTATCAATAAAACATTTCATTGTTCCCTTTTAAAACGGGCGATTAGTAATCCTTCTTCCAGTGGAAGACCTTCCCCTCTTCTGATACGTGGCCAGAGGGAGTTTGTTGTTGAAAGGATTCTTGACTCCAAGGTGGTTCGGGGTCGGCTGTCATTTTTGGTGCACTGGAAGGGGTATGGCCCGGAGGAGCGGTCGTGGGTGCGCAGTTGTGATCTTCATGCCCCCAGACTGATACGCTCTTTCTTCTCGCAGTTCCCCGATAAACCCGGTGGTAGGGGTTATTTGACCCCTCGTCAGAGGGGGGGTACTGTTAGGGTCTCCTGCCCTGTGCTGCCACGTCGTCATGGCAACCGGGAGACAAGTGCTAGTGGAGTAACCTGAGCGCAGCTGATACTCCGGTTCGGGTCTTTTGCTGTGCAGTGGTTATAGGCTCTGTGCACGGCAGGGGATCCGGTGCTGGTTTTTGTGCTCACAGTCTGTGAGGTCTGAGTGGGGCGTGGACAGCACCTGCTTTATAAGGCCTCTTTTCAGGGTAAGCAGATGCTGCTGAATCTTTGTTGGTTAGTCAGTTCATGAAAGTTTGCCAGTACTGTGTAGCTTTGTATTTGTTTGTTGCTTACTGCAAATAGGCCTGGGGATTTGGTATTACACTCTGCCAATCCAGACCTAGCAGTAAGACTGGAGTCAGTCGTTTAGCTTGCTGGGGTTCTGTTACTACTCTGTGAACCTAGCAAGTTTGCGGCTGTATTCTAAGACTTGCCTGTCTAATCCTGTCTCACTGTGCTAGGTGTCAGGGGTCAGTTAAGTGGCAGTAAGCTAAAACCTGTGCACTGCAAGTGAGAAATAGGATTGTGGAGACTCTCCTTGTGTCTATCATTCCATCTCTGACCAAGGAGTTTACTGCCACACCCGTTGGTAACCCTTTAGGGTTTTGCTGTTGCCCTTAGCAACAGCATTTCAGGTTCTCTACGTATTAAAACACAACATCTTGCTTTTTACATCTGAGCAGTTCTAATACAAGGGAGATACCCAGTTCCTTAGCCTCTGGGCTTCTCTGTTCACTTTGTGTGTATTTTGTTACCCTATCGCCTTCTGTGTACGTTATGTCATATTCCCCAGTTTGTCTGTGAGTCCATTTGTTTTGCATAACAGTTCAAACACCAGTACATTCCTGCAGACACTGGAGTGCATAACAGTTCTGACACCAGTACTTTCCTGCAGGCACTGGTGTGCATAACAGCCTGACAGCTCAGACGCGCACAGCCAATCAGGAGAGTGCCACGACGTGGCGCTCCCTGATTGGCTGAAGGGACTCTCTTTGACAGCAGTCACGGGGGGTCCCGGCAGTCAGGGAAAGGGGTCCCATGTGTAAACATAGGACCCCTTTCAGTGCGTGGTCCGTGGTTTTGTTTTTTTTATTTTGCCAAGTACGTGGATTACAAACTAAGAAGAGGGACGATCTACCCCGGATTGTTGTGAGTATAATTTTATTTACAGGTACCCCGTGGATTCTACGTGGAGAAGGGGACCGACACTTCGTGTCAACATAGGTAAGTATGTGTGTATGTCGGTGTGCATGTATGTTATAAAGTTATACTGTCACGGTGTGTGTGTACTGTTTTTATTTGGGTATTTTTTTTGTAGTAGAACTACAGGTACCAGCGGGCCTGTTCTCCCCCCCCCCCGCATGCTGGCACTTGTGGTTCTCCAAGTACCAGCTTGTGGGGGAGGCTTGCTGGGACTTGTAGTTCTTCTACAAAAAAACAATATTCTTTTTTCTGACACATGGCTTTCAGCCCCCCATTCGCCACCCTTAGATGGGGGGCACAGCCTCGGGCCTCACCCTTGGGTGGCTGGAGGGCGGCTCTTGATTTAAGGGGTTCCCACTCCTCCAGGGTACCCCGGCCAGGGGTGACTAGTTAGTGATTTAATGCCAGGGCCGCAGGGACCTATATAAAAGTGTCCCCCGGCTGTGGCATTATCTCTCTGACTAGTGGAGCCCGGTTCTGGTGTGAAAAATATAGTGGGACCCCTACGTGTTTTGTCCCCCATATTTTTGGCCCAGGACCGGACGTAGAGCCCGGTGCTGGTTGTTAAAATACGGGGGATCCCATGTCATTTTCCCCCCCGTATTTTTACAACCAGGACCGGCTCAAAGAGCCCGATGCTGGTTATGCTTAGGAGGGGGGACCCCACGCATTTTTTTCTGACATTTTAACCCATTCCCACCCCTTCCCACTGAAAAACATGTTCTGATCTCTCCATATTATTTTAGGCAGTAAAAAAAAAAAAAAAAAAAATATATATATATATATATATATATATATATATTATTTTACAAAATATATTAAATATTACTTGTGGCTCCTAAATAGACAAACCAAGTAGATAATCCCTTCTAATATAACTAGATATGCTATTAGCAATGAAAAAAACACACAAAAAAAGTTTTTACATTTTTTTTATTAGATCATGGCAGCAAAATGAGGCGGAATGAAATTGACGAAATGACTGTCGAAAAGCACTGTTGTCGAATCGACATTCTTCAATTGAATATACTTTTGACGAAAAGCTGCATTTTTACCATTGCAGACATGTCGAATTTAACAAATCTCGAATTGCAAAAAGTCAAATCTGAAATGGCAGGTTTTTTTTGTCGAAAAGTACTGTATTGCATTGTCGAATCCAATTCGATATTTTTTTATTGCTGAAAATGCCCCGTTTTTCTACATTTGTGGCAATTCGACCGCAATTGCAAATACCCCTAAGTGCGCTTACGACTTTGGCTTATGTGAGATGTCATTGATATGTTAGATAAACTAGATAGTACACCAATCTAGTAAAGATTGACTTGCCTGCACAGTCTATCTTTTTTTGCAATGCCGACCTGGCGGGACCGCGCATCGAGATCAAATCGGGATCGCAAGGTTACTTTCACCTTGCGATCTGCACTAACTTTTCTTGCAATTTTGACTATATAGTCAAAATCGAAAGAAAATTTCTCACCGTGTGTACACACCCTAACCCTAACTCCCCCCCCCCCCACCCCGCAACCTAGCTCTAACCCTCCCCCTGGTGCCTAACCCTCTACCCCTACCCCCCACAGCCTAACTGTAACCCTCCCCCGCACACTTACATTCAGTATGCTGACTTTCTTCCGGCATCGGGATTCTGAGCTGTGTCGGGCAGCACGTTTTTCTTAGTGTGTGCTGTTAGATTTCAGTACTAATATATGGCAACAGGTACGGATGTCTTGTTCAGCCATACACTATATATCTGGTGATATACTATGTTGGCTCCTCATCATGTGGTGGAGATTGGCTTCCCACGATAAGATAGGAATGTCTTGGTATGGTCCAATGTAGATTTCCAACGGGAGCTAGTGTGAGATTGTGCACCTGCTACTTTTCCCCTTTGTACACTTTACTAAGCAATTGTGCCCCAGAAAAGATATATAGTCTTTCTTTTTTCTTTTGGCTCCGGTACTATACGGGAACCATCCCCCTCTTTTTGTGTAACACTTTACTAAGTCTCAAGCAGAGTAGCACCTCACTACCTAATTAAGGTGTGCAAATTAGGGCCCTTTCAGTGGCAAACGCAGGATTTGCATGGGGGGGTTTCCAGAACTGGGCGGAGCCAATCACGGGGGTGGGGACTGAGGTGACCCAGTATATGCTGGGTCCGTAAAACTAGTGTGTGTGTGTGTGTGTGTGTGTGTGTATATATATATATATATATATACATATATCTATACAAATTTATATATATATATATATATACATACACACACATACATATACACATATACATAGCATATTAAACATGCATACATACACATATATATATATATGTACACATACATACAGTACACATATATATACACATGTATATATATATCATATGTGTGTGTGTGTTTATATGTATGTATATATACATGTGTATATATGTATGCACAATGCACATGGATATATATGTACTATAATTAAAATAAAGTAAACTTTTATTGCACTTACAAGTGCCACCAGGAAGACAGCAGGTAGCAGAGGACACTAGACAGCTATTAATAATACTCATGCAGCTTAAAAAAAAACCCTCGGAAACCCCCCCTGGGTGCGCCACTGCCTTTTCCCTCTGTAACTGATGTATTCATAGATTTCCAACGGGGACTTGGTCCAGGTCCAGAATATCCGCAGAAAGGGAGATAACACAGTCAGGCAGGTCTCACCACGGATAGGACATTGGGCCGTATAAACCAAAGGGGACTGTTATAGGAACAGGTTCATTACACCTGATATTCTCAATATCAATATCCGGCATTGGGAGTTATACCAGTTATCATTTTTCAATTGTTTTTATACAGAGTTTTTATGTGGTATTAACCACCTACATGCATTGCATTCCTGATGTTTTATACCCAGATATAATTCTTATTAAATTGTGAATTTACTTGTGATCCACCTTTGCATTTGTGACCATTTTAGCGCTATTTCCTGTTTCTGCTCCGAAAAGAGTAGGCATGCCATGCAGCAGAGCCACAGAGAGACCACGGAGAACCTAGCATACACGGGGGCGTGGCCTAATCACGGAGGTGTGGCCACGCCCCTTTAAAAAAAACCATCAAGCAGCAGGTTATGGATCTGCCCGGTAGAGAGGGAACACGGGACTGGCCGAGGGGGAAACCACCTCTCTGCTCACACTGCATAGCGGAGCGGTGGTGAATGAAAGTAAATCACTGGTGGATCCCGGAACACAGGGTAGTGTATAGTGCATCAGCTGCCTGTCAGTCCACTTAGCAGCATTGCAAGACTACCCGCAGCGCTGCTATATGTGTCTATGACGCCGGGTGCCCTGCTGCTGCTATTGCGTGGGGGCTACATGGCGGGGGGGCTCCTGGCAGCCTCAGCATACTGCCCCCTCAGGTCCAGGCACCCATAGGCAGCTGCCTAATGGAAGCGCCGGCCCTGCCATAACCTGTGCTGAAACACCTTTCTTATCCATTAACCTGTTCAACACAGGTACTGGCAATCATAAATTAAGAGAAAAGTCCAGAAGTCCTCACCCCTGCCGCAGCAACAGCCAGCTATATACACAGCTCAAGAGCTAACTAGTAAGCACCCTGCACTGGGAGTCAGGATCAGAAGACACTGTCATCCTGACTCCTACTGCTTCTACATTTCACAAATGTCTGCGTGTGTTGTTGTTGTACAAACCAACTCCAGCAACCATGAGTGACTCGTTTGGTTAGATCAGTCAGTGCTGTGAGAGTAGTACACAGTCACTGCTGTTACTCGTGTGACAGCCTGCAGCAAGCTGCTCCACCTCCTCACACTGGTGACAGACACTGTGACAACTCCGCCATCACCGGCTGCACTGCAGGAGTAGTGCACATGCGCCACTCCATATAAGTGCATTATTAACTTTTGCAGCTCCGCCCCCAATCCCGCCCCTGACAGGGTATTGCGCCTGCGCATATCATATGAATAGATTTTTCCATCAAATTCTTTTGATGCGATGGTTAGTTACCATTGCATCAAAAGTTTCGATGGTGGAAGTCCAGCCATCATTTGATGGTTGGCTTCCGATGTCCATCCCTAGATCGGTGATGTGTACCTTGCTGTGAGGAGAGTTAGGCTGTGCTGACCAGTGAGTGGCTTCCCTCAGCCTCGGTTCGCTGTCTCAGCCTCTGTCTCAGCAGTAACTCTGTTTCATGTACTCTGTTTACAGGATGCCAGGAGGAGCACTACTGCGAAACCTCCCTAACAAAAAGTAGATGGACGCTACCTCAAATGAAAGGGACAATCGGACACACATTGCGGGGCCAAACTGCGGGTGTTGCCAGCGGTGGTTCTGCGCCCACAGTGCAGATGCGCTGTGTGCCAGGCACCGCTGGCACACACCTAGTTACGGCCCTGCCTGCCATAATGTGTAAAAGGGGACTTTGGCTGCCATAATGGGTAAAAGGGGACTCTGCCTGCCGTAATGTGTAAAAGTTGACTTTGTCTGCCGTAATGTGTACAAAAGGGACTCTACCTGACAAAATGTATAAAAGTGGTTCTACCTGGTGGAGTGATGCTACTGTATGGCATAATTTGAATAATGGAGAATACTGTGCACTATAATATGAATTGGTATTATTTTGTGGCCACACCCCTATCCCATGAAGCCACGCCCCTACATTTTTGGAATGCACCTACGGCTCGCATTGGCCCTATTTTAGATAAGGGGTGGGGGTGCGCCAATGCCATTTCTTTCACACAGCGCTAAAATGTCTAGTTACGGCACTGGATATGCCACTGGCTGCAGGGAAAATAATAAAGTTGTTTAAGAGTATGCTGTGGCCAGCTCTTTGGTTTGAATTATTGCTTTGTGGCGAATAGTTGATGTTGATAAAATTAATTCGATTTTTTTACTTATGTAATTGGCAAACTTGAAAAAAAGGCAAAACTTCAAAATATATATATATATAAAATATATACTTTAAATATATTTTTAAAAGAAAAAAGAGAAAACAAATACAGTATGCTATAAGGGCAAAGCTAACAGTCATTCACATATACACAAAATAAAATGGAAAGAAGTATCCGTAAAAGTAAAGACAATGGCAGCTTGGAAATAATGCAACAAAAGAAAACTAAGGTAACAGACATAATAAAAACATACACTGCTCAAAAAAATAATGCCTGCTTAACAGTCGTTGCATAACTGATAAAACATGTTTTACATGTAATCCATCAGAATAAATGTATTAAAGAATTATGAAGTATGGAAGGAGAAAGATCCAGATCACAGATGAGGAGTGTACACATCTTCATAGCATTGTACAGGTCTAGCCATTAACCAAGAATCAGAGAACCCTCCAACCTAAACACTGGAGTCTGATGTTCAGATCAATAGTTTCCAGTAAGGAATGGGCAATTACTGTAGGCAGAACTATTTCCCAGCTGCCTGTATAGGTTCCATGTTGTCATCTTAATTTTTTTTTTAATGTCATGCTGTCCAGAAAGTTCTAGTAATTCAATAAAGATTCCCCATTTAGCACAGAATTTTTTGAGGAGGAGGCCCGTGTGCAGACTCTATCTGGGCCAGTGGCGCACCCAGGGGGGGTTTACGAGTACCCAGAAACCCCCCTCCACTAAAAAAAAAAAAAAAAAAAAAAAAATTTTTTTTTTTTTTTTTAGCTGCATGAGTATTATTAATGACTGTCTAGCGTCCTCTGCAGCCTGCTGTCTTCCTGGTGGCACTTGCAAGTGCAATAAAAGTTTACTTTATTTTAATTATAGTACATATATATCCATGTGCCTACATATATACACATGTATATACATACATACATACATATAAACACACACACACATATGATATATATATATACATGTGTATATATATGTGTACTGTATGTGTGTGTATATATATATATATATATATATATATGTATGCATGTTTAATATGCTATGTATATGTGTATATGGGTTCACTACGATCTCCCGGCGGCTGGCCTCCCGGCGACCAGCATACCGGCGCCGGGAGGCCGGCCGCCGGCTTACCAACAGTGTGGCGAGCGCAAATGAGCCCCTTGCGGGCTCGCTGCGCTTGCCACGCTACGCACGCCACACTATTCTATTCTCCCTCCAGGGGGGTCGTGGACCCCCACGAGGGAGAATAAGTGTCGGTATGCCGGCGGTCAGGCTCCTGGCGCCGATATGCTGGTCGCCGGGAGCCCGACCTCCGGCATACTGAAGACCACCCGTGTATATGTATGTGTGTGTGTATGTATATATATATATATATATATGTGTGTGTAGATATATGTGTGTGTAGATATATATATATATATATATACACACACACACACACACAAACACACTAGTTTTACGGACCCAGCATATACTGGGTCACCTCAGTCCCCACCCCTGTGATTGGCTCCGCCCAGTTCTGGAAACCCCCCCATGCAAATCCTGCGTTTGCCACTGTGGGCCCCCTCTTTTCTAGCCAGCAGCGCTTAGCTCTGGGCACTAGGGTCCCTAGGGGACCCTAGCGCTGTCCCAGAGTCTACAGCGCATGCGCAGATCTCTGGAAAAATGGCACGGCAGCCATTTTCCGAGTGATTTTTCTACTGCACATGCGCAAAACACCAGAAAAATGGTGCTGCGCCATTTTCCCAATGATTTCTGCAGCGCTACTGCAGCGCTGTGGTTAAGAATTAAAAAATAATGGGCGCAGGGTGTGTGGTGTGGGCCCCCATGGACCCTGGGGGCCTATGTGCACCGCACACACTGCATCTATTATAAATAGGCCAGTGATAGGAGATCATGTTTTACTGCAGTGTTTTCCAAACTTTCTTAGTTCATAGAACCCTTAGAGGGTATTCAATTAGCTCTGATAGCCAGCAGCTTAGGGATTTTCTTCACCTGCCGGAGGCAGGAGAAAAAAATCCCTGATAACGGACCTGTTTTCATGGGCATGACTGTGAAAACACCAGGATTCAGGAACTTATCCCAGATCCATGTGTTTTTCCTGCAAAAAAAACGGGCCGCAATTGAATTGCCGATACCATCAGGCAATAAATAATAGTAAATTCCTGATTTAAATTCCTGATCGAATTGCCCCCATAGTGTCTCCAATTTTTTTTCACTGTAGCCCTAGGTGCCTGCAGCGCCAAACTACATAAAGTTGTGCTTTCCGGAGTTTGGTACGTAGGAGTCAGATCATAATCCACATTGATAATTATGGGGATTGTGATCTGCAGCGCTAATGAGTCTTCTGCAGGAGAGTTCTGTGAAATTCATAAAATGATGCAGGGACTACTGTTTCTACATAATTTTATAAAAAAAACACGCTTGACACATAGGCCCCAAAATCTGGATCAAAACCATCAGAGCTGTCACTCAGGGATGGAAGTTAAAACAAGAAGACGCTTACTTGCCATCCTCAGGTTTCTCCGTGCCATTTCCGATTGGTTGCCAGCAGGACTCCAATACCTTCATCAGACGAGGAGGGGGAGGAAGCAAGTGGTAAAGAGGGCAGAAGTGGAAGAAAAGGAGTGGCACATACACATTGGAACTTCTGGGAGGGTTAGGGGTCAGCCATGGTCACAAAGACGTTCCTGCTTCCCAGCTTCTTAAAAAAGTTCCACAAGAAGTTCCCCCATAAACCTTTTGTGGGGTATTCAGTGCTCACCCCTATACATTCCTGGTGGTGTTGGTCTCCCGGGACAGCAGTGGTTCCGTTGCGGGCAGGTGTCAGTTGACACCAGCGAGGTGTGTTGAGGTCAATGGCTGGGGAGGTACTGGGTAGTATCAGAGCCAGATTTACACACACACACACACACACACACACACACACACACGATTTTGGGGGTGAGTTTTGACTATAAAGATTATTAGAATATTACAAAAATGTTATGAATAATTAAAAGATGACATAAGTTCTAAATATCATTGTTGTATTTTTCTAAGAAGTTTTATAGTCAGAACTCTGAAGTATATTGGAGTATGACAGGTGAGACTCTGCCTCCCCTGCCTACCCTGACCACATATCACTGGTCAGCACCTGCCCCGCTGAAGTGTTTCACTGGCTGACCAGTGGTCCCTCTCCATTGGCCTGCGGCAATCAGGGGTTAACTTCCAATATAGGACGTATGGAGTAAATGATAATAAAATTAAGTGAAGGAGAAGCACATGAAGGAAGAGGGCCCTGCTCATGAGAGCTTACATTCTAAAGGGTATATAGGAACATACAGGATGACACAGAGGGGAGACAGTGAGGAAGGAGCAAGGAGCAGTGGGTTAGGGTGATGGCATTGATCAAAAAAAGTGGGTTTGAGAGACCGTTTGACATTTTGAGGAGAGGTGGAGAGTCTGATACGGAGAGGGAGAGAGTTCCAAAGATAGGAAGCATAGAACAAATAAACTACTGAAGATAATAAAATACAGTGCATCTGGAAAGTATTCACAGCGCTTGACTTTTTCCACATTTTGTTATGTTACAGCCTTATTCCAAAATGGAATAAATTCATTTTTCCCCTCAAAATTCTACACACAATACCCCATAATGAAAACGTGAAAAAAGTGTTTTTGAGATTTTTGCTAATTTATTAAAAATAATAAACTAAGAAATCATATGTACATAAGTATTCATAGCCTTTGCCACAAAGCTCAAAATTGATCTCAGGTGCATCCTGTTTCCACTGATCACCCTTGAGATGTTCCTATAGCTTAATTGGAGTCCACCTGTGGTAAATTCAGTTGATTGGACATGATTTGGAAAGGCACACACCTGTCTATATAAGGTCCCACACTTGACAGTGCATGTCTGAGCACAAACCAAGCATGAAGTCAAAGGAATTGTCTGTAGACCTCTGAGACAGGATTGCCTCGAGCCATAAATCTGGGGAAGGGTACAGAAAAATATCTGCTGCTTTGAAGGTCTCCATCATCCGTATATGGAAGAAGTTCGGGACCACCAGGATTCTTCCTAGAGCTTGCTGTCTGTCTAAACTGAGAGATCGGGGGAGAAGGGCCTTAGTCAGGGAGGTGACCAAGAACCCGATGGTCACTCTGTCAAAGCTACAGCATTACTCTGTGGATGGAGGAGAACCTTCCAGAAGGACAACCATCTCTGCAGCAATCCACCAATCAGGCCTGTATGGTAGAGTGGCCATACGGAAGCCACTCCTTAGTGAAAAGCACATGGAGGCCTGCCTGGAGTTTTGCCAAAATGCACCTGAAGAACTCTCAGACTATGAGAAACAAAATTCTATGGTCTGATGAGACAAAGATTGAACTCTTTGGCGTGAATGCCAGGCGTCATGTTTGGAGGAAACCAGGCACCGCTCATCACCAGGCCAATACCATCCCTACGTCAAGCATGGTTGTGGCATCATTATGCTGTGGGGATGTTTTTCAGTGGCAGGAACCGGGGGAGACTAGTCAGGGTAGAGGGAAAGATGAATGCAGCAATGTACATAGACATCCTGGAAGAAAACCTGCTCCAGAGCGCTCTTGACCTCAGTCTGGAGCAACAGTTCATCTTTCAGCAAGACAGCAACCCTAAGCACACAGCCAAGATATCAAAGGAGTGGTTCCAGGACAACTCTGTGAATGTCCTTGAGTGGCCCACCCAGAGCCCAGACTTGAATCCGATTGAACATCTCTGGAGAGATCTGAAAATGGCTGTGCACCGAAGCTTTCCATCCAACCTGATGGAGCTTGAGAGGTGCAGCAGAGAGGAATGGGCGAAACTGCCCAATAACAGGTGTGCCAAGCTTGTGGCATCATATTGAAAAAGACTTGATGCTGTAATTGCTGCCAAAGGTGCATCAACAAAGTACTGAGCAAAGGCTGTGAATACTTATGTACATGTGATTTCTTATTTTCATGTTTTTTATAAATTTGCAAAAATCTCAAAAACACTTTTCACATTGTCATTATGGGGTATTGGGGGTCATTCCAAGTTGATCGCTAGCTGCCGTTGTTCGCAGTGCAGCGATCAGGCTAAAAATTGGCATTTCTGCGCATGCGTATGCACCGCAATGCGCACACGCGACGTATGGTTACAAAGACCTTTGTGGTTTTGCACAGGTTCTAGCGAAGCTTTAAGTCGCACGGCACAACGCAAGAAGATTGACAGGAAGGGGGCGTTTCTGGGTGGCAACTGACCGTTTCAGGGAGTGTTTGGAAAAACGCAGGCGCGACTGGGCAAACGCTGGGCGGGTGTGTGATGTCAAAAGCCAACCCTCCAACGTTAGAATCAACGCACACAAAGAGTAAGTCCAGGGCTGGTCTTGTTTTGCACAAAATGTTTTTGCAGACGCTCTGCTGCACAGGCTTTCGCACTTCCGCAAAGCGAAAACACACTCCCCGGTGGGCAGTGACTATGTGTTTGCATGGTTGCTAAAAACTGCTAACGAGCGATCAACACGGAATGACCCCCATTGTGTGTAGAATTTTGAGGTAAAAATTAATTTATTCCGTTTTGGAATAAGGCTGTAACATAACAAAATGTGGAAAAAGTGAAGCGCTGTGAATACTTTCCGGATGCACTGTAAATAATAGAATCAATTGTTCAACAAAACAGAATCTAAATTTTTGACTCATCAAAGTAGCCACCTTTTTGCAGATATGGAAAAAGAACATAAAAACCTGGCACCAATTAACCAGGGCAAATCACCTGATTCCTGCTCTTAAGCTCTTAAAATGCATTAGCATTCGGCACATTATGGCAGAGTAGGGTTTGGAGGGGAGGTGGTTTTATTGCAAGTTTGCAAGTTGGATTTTGGTTTGTAATGTGCCTCATTAGCCCCCTCATTTCTTCATATATTCCTATGCCTGGTTGGAATTAGGTCACTGATCTGTCTGACAGATTTGGAGGTCAAACTTATAATTAACTAAAATGCATCTTGAAGAAAAACAGTTAAATATACCAGCAAATCCATTACGGTGGAAACTGTTGTAGTCAAACGCCTCCAAGACAGATTGTTAGAGAAAAAAAATGCAATAATTGTTTGTAGCTACAATACTTTCACAGCCTAATGATATGTTGCAGTAACAGTTATTCAGCTTGGCTGATCGTAATTCCCCTAGTGGCGCTGTTAGCCGTGATGCAGGGATGTATTATATTGCAGTAAAGTTGCATTAAATTGTGCATCACCCAGAATGACAGGATCCTCAATGACTCCTGTAAGATGAATCTGCGGACATTAAAGCGAAGCTTCACAGCAGGGTTCCGAGTAGAGAGATGGGTTTTTACAGTAGCTGCAGGAGAAACAAGATAAATTCCTTCTGAAAAACATAGAAAATAGTTCTAGGATCAACTAAAAAAAATAAAATTGTATTCGTGTTTAACTCCTTCAGTTCCTTAGTATCTCTGACTGCAGACAAGCAGGACAAATTCCACTCATTGATGGATTAAAAAGAAAACTTTAGTGGATTATTTTATCCATCACAGAAGAGGAAGTGTCATGTGGTGGTTAGAGTGGCGGAAAATGGGCAATGCAAGGTTGCTTGTATATATTTTATTCCCCCTTTCCCCTTTGATGCCCTGCTGGAGATATGGAAAAATCTGAAATCCAAAATACTTGGACTCAACCTGTACTGTAAGTGCGCACTCTAATGACTGACATTGTCAAAGACAGCCACTGTTGTGCCTCAATATCAGGGGTGTCAGCGCTGCAAGTGTGCGGGTACGGGTGGGTACAGCATACCCTAAAGAATTTAGCCGTGGGTACGCCGTACCCCGGGCCGCCACTCCCTCCCTCCCTCCCCTGCTGCTGCTCACCGCGCCGCTGCTACCTTCAATTCAGCGCCGGCCCGTGATCACGGATCGGCGCCTAATTGAAGGTAGACACTGAGGGGCAGGAGAGGCGCAGGCTGCACTCTCCTCCCTTCACACACAGGAAGCAGCAGCTCGGTAAGGGGATGGGGGGGAGGGGGGCATGTGTACCTGGCACTCGGGGCATATCTGGCACTGCGGGGACATATGTATCTGGCACTGGGGGCATATCTGGCACAGGGGGCATCTTTGTATCTGGCACTGGGGGCATATCTGGCATTGGGGGGCATTTCTGTATCTGGCACTGGGGGCATCTGGCACTGGGGGCATATCTGGCACGGGGGGCATCTCTGTATCTGGCACTGGGGGCATCTCTGTATCTGGCACTGGGGGCATTTCTGTATCTGGCACTGGGGGCATTTTTGGCACTGGGGGGACATGTATATCTGGCACTGGGTGCATATCTGGTACTGTGGGGGCATTTCTGTATCTGGCACTGGGGGGGCAATGTATATCTGACACAGTGGGGGCATTTGTGTATCTGGCACTGGGGAGCAATGTATATCTGACACAGTTGGGGCATTTGTGTATCTGGCACTGTGAGGCAATGTATATCTGGCACTCTGGGGGCATTTGTGTATCTGGCACTGTGGGGCAATGTGTACCTGGCACTGTGAGGCAATGTATATCTGGCACTCTGGGGGCATTTGTGTATCTGGCACTGTGGTGCAATGTATATCTGGCACTGTGGGGCAATGTATATCTGGCACTGTGGGGCAATGTATATCTGGCACTGTGGGGCAATGTGTATGTGGCACTATTGGGGTCATATGTGTATCTGCCCCCCCATATGTGTATCACGCCCCCATTTTCACTGGCCATGCCCAATGTGGCATTTGGCCACACCCTTTTTTTTGGGCGCGTGCACACAGTACCTATAAGACATTTTTTCTACTCACACCACTGGGTGATGAGAAGAGCCCCTAGGAGCACAAAAAACCCAAAACATGATAACCAACACCAGAAACACCCAAGCACATCCCCTAACGTGTATACCACATGTAAGCCAAGGATTTCCAGTAGTCGAGAGCTTGAACCTCGGAGACCAAGAGACCACGAGAAGCTGTGGCGGTGGCAGCCTCAGTCCGAAAGGAGTGCCAAAATCGTTTGAGGACAAACAAACCACACAAATACACAGCAGAAAAACACATTTAAACTGATACACCATAAAAAATGAAGCATCAAGGGGCATCAGCCATGCTCTGCCACCAACAGGATGCACAGAACAATACTCAGATGCCAGCATGACCCAACTGATCGTTTTAGAGTAAGGTATGTGGCATAACACGGAATCAGAGATCAAAACATTAGAACACAATATAGGAGGCTCAGCTCACTTTGAGTGGGCCGCCAACTCGCTGATGCGAAAAACCCAATGAAAGGCCACAAAAGCGAGCCAGAACAGAAACACCTCAAACGGGAAAGAACACATCGAGGGCAGAACAGCCAACAAACGTACGAGCAATGCGACCGGGACAGGATGACGGCAATTCGGTGGAACCGATGCCAACCATTTCCAATCTCTATTGGCCCTACGCACCAGAAAACTTTGGGTAAAATGATGCAAGACGCACAAGCACAATAAAAACGAGATGACTGACAACTTGGTTGCCACAACCGCCCTGGACTTTCCTGTGGTATAAAGACCCCCAAATGAGAAACAAAAGCAAACAATGCGACACCTTACCAATAGGCCACTGTGCAGGGTAAAGGAGGTCCACTGGCTCCAGGCCAAACGATAGGCCCGCATAGCTCCCGGGGCAAGGGACTGGCGCGCTAGCCCCTCCATTCATGCGAAATCACCTGCCAACAATGAGATGGACAAACATCAACAACATGGGCAGGAGCCAGGTGCGGAAAAAATGCTTCCAGTGAAAATGCGACAAGGCATCTGCAATGGAGTTGTAAACACCTGGCACATGACGAGCAACAAAATGAACTGCATGAATTAAACTGCAAGCATCACAAAACCAGGTGCGCAAGCAGGCGCAAAACCGTCAGGGAGTAGGACCGCTGGTAATTAATGGTATGAACGACTGCCATATTGAAATCTGAGGAAAAATTACTTTGCAGAAAGGGTAGTGGACAAGTTGGATAGCCTCCCATCAGAGGTGGTAAAGGCTAAGACAGTAGAGCAATTTAAACATGCATGGGATCGACATAAGGATATCCTTTCAAAGAAATAAGGATCAAATAGGGTTTGAGGTAAAAATATGGTAAAAAAGGGACAGGCTAGATGGGTCAAGTGGTTCTTATCTGCTGTTCTATGTTTCTATTGTCTCACCAAAAAACTACATGCTGGTTACGCCGGCATTCACCCCATATTTCCAGGGTGACCACTATACGGAAGGGTTCAAGCAAAAGAAGATTCATGGTTAGCCCCCACACCAAACAATTCAACGAACCAAGGTACAGCCGACCAAGAACCCAGCCAGTGGAGCAGGCCGGACTATAAATTGCTGAAGCTACCCACAGAACACTGGAGGAGCCAATTAAAAATGCACGCCATTAAAGTCCAACAGAAAAGTATCCCAAACCAGTAGGTCCCATCTGATCTCCATCGAGAACCTAATAAAATGGTGCAGGCGACTCACACCTATGGTAGCCTGCTTAAGGTTGTGACAAAAAACCCTGCCCATGGGTATGATACGGCAAGCAAAAATAAGCATTCCAAAAGAGACTGGCACTGCTTCAAGGTAAACTTGCCGATGGCCAAAGCCAACACAATCAAATTGTCACAACTGAGGGCCTGAGCTGACGGGAGGCAGCCTCAGTTGTAGGGGCTGAGATGTACCGGAACCTGGGAGGTTGTATCAGACCCCTGGACATGTAAGTAACATGAATAATAACTGCCCGAAGGCGTGACCACGACAACTTGGATAAAAGTCAATGATGTTTATTATGACAACTCCGCAACACAGCAGCAGTAAAAGAAAACGTAAAAGTCAGCAAAGAATAAATACAGTTCCTGGGTACTACAGGATGGCAGGAGCCACAGGGCACTGGTAGTGTGAGATAGTTCTTATGATCTTCTAGATGGAAAGTCCTTACCAGGCCCGACTGTAGCAATGGAGATAACCCAGGATTGTGCCAGCTGGTGTTCCAGGAAAAGCTGGGTTGCTGAAGATAAAACAGCTGCTGTGGATACTGGCTGGAACCAGACTGTTGTTAGCACGGAGTGGATACTGGCTGGAACCAGTTAAATAATAAATGAACTTGGGAGCGATGAAATATGAACTGAAATGTAGAACTTGAGAGCGGAGAAATAATAATACCGGTGGAGAGTGGTAAAGTGTAGAAAGGACACCGGCCCTTTAAGGGAAGCTGTACTCTGCTGGAAGCTGAGCTGGAAGCAGGTAATGTTGTAGCTGGAAACAGATGAATCCACAATGGATTGGAGAGTCAGGCTACACCGCAGGTGGAATGCTGGTGCGGGTCTCTATGGTGGAAGTCTTGAGACAGGAGCTGAAACCTGGAAGACAATCACAGGAGAGAGACAAACAGGAACTAGGTTTGACAACCAAAGCACTGACGCCTTCCTTGCTCAGGCACAGTGTATTTATACCTGCAGCAAGGAAGGGATTGGCTAGGCAATTATGCAGATTATCAATACTGAGAACAGATTGGTGGAAATGATCAGCTGACAGAATCCAAGATGGCTGCGCCCATGCAGACACTTGGAGGGAAGTTTGGTTTGTAATCCATGTGGTAATGAAAACAGTAATGGCGGCGCCGGCCACCGGAGACAGGAGGCGCCAGGCTGACAGATGCACATCCAACCACGCGGACACAGCGGAGGCCGCGGCTGACGTAATCGCCACTCAGACACTCTGCATGCAGAAGTTCAGGGACGGCGGCGGAGGCCGCGGGAGACGCCATGCCAGGTGTAATATGGCGTTCACTGTGACAGCGTCCCAGAGTGACAGGAGAGGATACAGGAATGTACACATCAGGATAACAGATGGGATCCGGTCCTGGAGCGCTGAGCCAACCTTAGGAGGCATCTGATGGGTAAGAAATGGCGTCCAGATACCCGGATCGTGACAGCACCCCCCCCCTTTAGGAGTGGCCCCAGGACACTTCTTTGGCTTTTGAGGAAACTTGGAATGGAATCTCCGGACCAAGGCAGGAGCATGGACATCAGAAGCATTGGTCCATGAACGTTCCTCAGGACCATAACCCTTCCAGTCAATAAGATATTGTAGTTGACCGTAACGGTGACGTGAGTCCAGGATCTTGGCCACTTCATACTCAACGCCTCGTTGAGTTTGGACTTTCGGAGTTGGAGGAAGTGAGGAATGAAACCGATTCAAGATCAGCGGTTTCAACAGGGAAACATGGAATGTCCTGGGTATTTTTAAGAAGGGAGGCAACTGGAGTCTGTAAGCAACAGGATTGATGACTTGTTCAATCTTGAAAGGACCGATATAGCGAGGTGCAAACTTCATACTGGGAACTCTTAACCTCAAATTCTTCGTGGATAACCATACCCGATCACCCACCTTGAGAGCAGGAACTGCTCGACGCTTCTTATCCGCAAACTTCTTGTACCTGAACGATGCCTTGAGCAGAGCTGATCGTACGCTCTTCCAGATATTGGCAAACTGATGCAAGGTGATATCCACTGCGGGAACAGAAGTTGCTGGAAGCGGTTGGAACTCAGGGACTTTAGGGTGGAATCCAAAGTTAGTGAAGAATGGTGTTGAAGCAGATGAAGAATGATACTGGTTGTTATGACAGAACTCGGCCCAGGGAAGTAATTGAACCCAGTCATCTTGAGAGGAGGACACATAGATGCGGAGGAAGGCCTCCAAGTCCTGATTCACCCTCTCGGTTTGACCATTGGTCTGAGGATGGTAAGCCATGGAAAACTTTAGCTTGACTTGGAGGACTTGACATAAACTTCGCCAGAATTTGGCTGTGAATTGAACTCCTCGATCTGAGATAATTTCTTCAGGAAGACCGTGGAGTCGGAAGATCTCTTGTATGAATACTTGAGCCAACTTGGAAGCTGACGGAAGACCGGTGAGAGGAATGAAGTGTGCCATCTTGGTGAACCGGTCAACTACCACCCAGATGGTATTGAACTTGTTACACATGGGTAAGTCTGTAATGAAATCCATCGACAAGTGGGTCCATGGTCGACGGGGAACGGATAGTGGAACCAGTTGCCCCGCAGGCGACTGGCGGGATACTTTATGTTGGGCACACTTTGGGCAAGATGCAATAAACTCCAAGACGTCCTTTTTCAGAGTTGGCCACCAATAGGACCTAGAGATAAACTCCAGGGTTTTTTGGATACCTGTATGTCCGGCAAAACGGGAAGCATGGGCCCAATGCATGAGCTTCTTCCTTAGCATCGGCTTCACAAAACTTTTCCCTGATGGGGGCGTAGAGTCCATCCCTACCGTGGAGAATGCCAACGGATTTATAATAGGATGCTTGTCTGAAGACTCTGACTCATTTTCTTGCTCCCATGAGCGGGAAAGGGCATCGGCCTTGCGATTCTGAGAGCCCGGACAGAACTGGAGTTTAAAGTCGAACCTGGAAAAGAAAAGTGCCCATCTGGCCTGACGAGGGTTGAGACATTGTGCGCCCTTCAGGTATAAAAGGTTCTTGTGGTCTGTAAGTATGGTGATTGAATGAGAAGCTCCCTCCAACAGATACCTCCACTCTTCTAGAGCGAGCTTGATGGCTAGCAACTCCTGGTCGCCAATGGCATAGTTGCGCTCAGCTGGGGAGAACTTCCGGGAGAAGAAACTGCAAGGGTGTAAATGGCCATCTTTAGCCCTCTGAGATAACACCGCTCCTACTCCAACGGAGGAGGCATCCACCTCTAAGATGAAAGGAGAGTCGATGTCAGGCTGTTTCAGAACAGGCGCAGAGATGAACCTTTGTTTTAAAAGATGAAATGCTTGCATGGCTTCTTCAGACCACTTGGACGGGTTAGCACCCTTCTTAGTGAAAGCAGTAATAGGCGCCACAATGGTGGAAAAGTCTCGTATAAACTTTCGGTAATAGTTGGCGAACCCTAAGAACCTCTGGACCCCTTTGAGGGTTAAGGGTACCGGCCAATTTTGGATTGCTTGTAGTTTCTCAGGATCCATCTCTAGTCCGGAACCGGACACAATGTACCCTAGAAATGGAATGGACTTGACTTCAAAGACGCATTTTTCTAATTTGCAATAGAGATGATTGACACGGAGACGGGACAGAACCTCTTTAACCCAAAAACGATGTTCCTCTAAATCGTTGGCAAAAATGAGGATATCGTCTAGATAGACCACGACATGACGGTATAGAATGTCTCTGAAGATCTCATTGACAAAATGCTGGAAGACGGCTGGAGCATTGCTCAATCCGAAGGGCATGACGAGGTACTCATAATGTCCGTCATGGGTGTTAAAGGCGGTCTTCCACTCGTCACCCTCACGGATCCGGATGAGATTGTATGCACCTCGCAAGTCCAGCTTTGTAAAGATGGTAGCTCCGCTAACTCTGTCAAAGAGCTCAGTAATCAGGGGTAAAGGATAACGGTTCTTGATGGTAATGTCGTTCAAACCTCATTAGTCGATGCACGGCCGCAGACCACCATCTTTCTTTTTTACAAAAAAGAAGCCTGCGCCGGCTGGAGAAGAAGAAGGTCGAATGAACCCCTTTGCTAGGTTCTCTTTAATATATTCCTCCATAGAATGCGTCTCAGGCAGAGACAACGGATAAGTTCGGCCTCGAGGTGGAACCTTCCCTGGAACGAGATCAATCGGACAGTCCCATTCTCTATGAGGAGGAAGGATATCAGCAGAAGCTTTACTGAACACATCCGTGAAATCTTGATATGGAGGAGGTGGAACATCAGACGACCTGGGGGAGGAAGAACAGACAGGCAATACTTTAAACAAACATGTCTCAGCACAGGAGGAACCCCATGCCAGGATTTGCGTAGTCGTCCAATCAATTGTAGGATTGTGAAGACGGAGCCATGGAAGGCCCAGGACCACAGGATGTGTGGCTCTTGGAATCACTAAAAAAGAAATAAGTTCGGAATGAAGAACTCCCACTCTCAGACGAACTGGTAGAGTCCTTAAAGAAATAACTGCATCAAAAATTTTGCTGCCATCCACAGCAGTTAAAGAAATGGACGAAGAAAGTCTCTCGGTGGGTAGGGACCACCGTTTAACATAGGCTTCGGTAATAAAGTTCCCAGCTGCTCCGGAATCAAGGAGGGCAATGACGTTCCGATAACGTTGAGCAACTTGAAGCGAGACTGGGAGATTACAATCTTGAGGAGATGGAGAGGAGATCATTACTCCTAGCCGGCCCTCTCCTTGGCGAGCTAGGATTTGGAGTTTCCCGGACGTTTGGGACAGGCATTAATGGTGTGAGACGGAGCTGCACAATAGAGACAGAGAAACTCGAAGAGACGTCTTCGGCGCTCAGCAGGAGTTAAACGGGAACTGCCAAGTTGCATGGGCTCATCTTTAGATGGTGACAGTTGACGAGGAGGAGGAGCAGAAGATTTTGGAGCAGATGATCTTCCACGCTCAGTTGCTCTCTCTCTGAAACGTAAATCAACTTTCGTGCAGAGTGAGATTAGCTCATCTAACTTAGAAGGTAAGTCTCTGGTAGCTAACTCATCTTTAATACGCTCAGATAAGCCATGCCAGAATGCAGCATACAGGGCCTCGTCGTTCCATGCCAGTTCGGATGCCAGGATCTGGAACTGTATCAGATATTGTCCTACAGTACGTGACCCCTGGCGTAAACGGAGAATCTCGGATGAAGCTGAGGTTACCCGGCCTGGCTCGTCGAAGATGCGCCTGAATGTTGACATGAAGGCAGTGTAGGAAGATAGCAGGGTGTCGGACCTCTCCCATAACGGTGATGCCCAATCAAGGGCTGAGCCACTGAGAAGAGAAATAATGTAGGCAATTTTTGTACGGTCACTGGGAAAATTGCCAGGTTGTAGCTCAAACTGAATCTCACACTGGTTGAGAAATCCCCTGCAGAATCTTGGAGATCCGTCAAATTTTGCTGGCGTTGGAAGATGAAGACGTGGAGCAGAAATGGGTAAGGTGGGTGGGGTTATAGCTGGAGTCACTGTGGTTGACGCACCAGACGCGCCTGATCCACGGAGAGTTGTCTGAATCCCATCCAGCCGAGTAGAGAGATCCTGGAGACAGCGGATGATGTGGCCCTGTGCAGCCTCCTGATGTTCTAGTCGGGCTGCCAGTTCTTGCATCGGCCTGGCCGCTTGATCCTGGTCTCCGGCTGGATTCATTAGGTCAGTGCTTACTGTCACAACTGAGGGCCTGAGCTGACGGGAGGCAGCCTCAGTTGTAGGGGCTGAGATGTACCGGAACCTGGGAGGTTGTATCAGACCCCTGGACATGTAAGTAACATGAATAATAACTGCCCGAAGGCGTGACCACGACAACTTGGATAAAAGTCAATGATGTTTATTATGACAACTCCGCAACACAGCAGCAGTAAAAGAAAACGTAAAAGTCAGCAAAGAATAAATACAGTTCCTGGGTACTACAGGATGGCAGGAGCCACAGGGCACTGGTAGTGTGAGATAGTTCTTATGATCTTCTAGATGGAAAGTCCTTACCAGGCCCGACTGTAGCAATGGAGATAACCCAGGATTGTGCCAGCTGGTGTTCCAGGAAAAGCTGGGTTGCTGAAGATAAAACAGCTGCTGTGGATACTGGCTGGAACCAGACTGTTGTTAGCACTGAGTGGATACTGGCTGGAACCAGTTAAATAATAAATGAACTTGGGAGCGATGAAATATGAACTGAAATGTAGAACTTGAGAGCGGAGAAATAATAATACCGGTGGAGAGTGGTAAAGTGTAGAAAGGACACCGGCCCTTTAAGGGAAGCTGTACTCTGCTGGAAGCTGAGCTGGAAGCAGGTAATGTTGTAGCTGGAAACAGATGAATCCACAATGGATTGGAGAGTCAGGCTACACCGCAGGTGGAATGCTGGTGCGGGTCTCTATGGTGGAAGTCTTGAGACAGGAGCTGGAACCTGGAAGACAATCACAGGAGAGAGACAAACAGGAACTAGGTTTGACAACCAAAGCACTGACGCCTTCCTTGCTCAGGCACAGTGTATTTATACCTGCAGCAAGGAAGGGATTGGCTAGGCAATTATGCAGATTATCAATACTGAGAACAGATTGGTGGAAATGATCAGCTGACAGAATCCAAGATGGCTGCGCCCATGCAGACACTTGGAGGGAAGTTTGGTTTGTAATCCATGTGGTAATGAAAACAGTAATGGCGGCGCCGGCCACCGGAGACAGGAGGCGCCAGGCTGACAGATGCACATCCAACCACGCGGACACAGCGGAGGCCGCGGCTGACGTAATCGCCACTCAGACACTCTGCATGCAGAAGTTCAGGGACGGCGGCGGAGGCCGCGGGAGACGCCATGCCAGGTGTAATATGGCGTTCACTGTGACAGCGTCCCAGAGTGACAGGAGAGGATACAGGAATGTACACATCAGGATAACAGATGGGATCCGGTCCTGGAGCGCTGAGCCAACCTTAGGAGGCATCTGATGGGTAAGAAATGGCGTCCAGATACCCGGATCGTGACACAAATTGCGCAACCAAGCAACTTTATCCGTCAGCAAACGACAACAACTGGCCACATCATCGATCTCAGTGCCCAAAAACGACGGACAAGTGAAGGTCCCTATCGAACACCAAACACTGTAAGCAATGACTGCAACGAAAACCACAACTGCGCGAGGAAACAGCTGGCTCAACACAGAGGAAATCATCGAGGTAATGAGCAACCTTGCATTCCCCTGTGCTGACGAGACACTCCAGTGTAAAAATTAACTGAACATTCTCAAAAAAGGCTCACAAAATGGAACAACCCATGGGTAGGCATCTGTCGACGAAGAATTTGTTCTCCAACCTAAAACCCATGAACCTGAAAGAGTCAGGGTGCAAAGGCAAAAGGCGGAAGGCTGGCTCTACATCGACTTTCCCCAACAGGGCCCCAGAGCCTCCAGCCCTAACTATATACAGGACCTCATCAAAGGACTGACAGTAAACCCTGGACAATGCTTCCGGTATGATGTTGTTTACTGATCCTCCGGGTGGACGAGAAAGGTGCTGGATAAGTCAAAACATCCCCAGCACCTTCTTCGCCCACTGAAGACAGCACTAAATTAACCAAAGGAGGCTCAGAAAAGGGCCTAATTATGCACCCTAACTGAATCTCCTTCAGCACCTTCTACCTCACAACCTGTGGCATATCCAGAGCAGAGTGCAAATTCCTAGGGCAACGAACAGTAACCTCACCTACAATCAGGAGTCGAAAACCCTCAACAAACGACAGCAGCAAGAACTCCGCCAGCGGAAAACCTGGCCAAACAAGAGTTCATGGCATCCACAGTGACAGGAGACAGTGCCTTTCTTAGGAGTTGCCCCATCACTAGGCTTTGTGGATAAGGGAGTCCCCTGGGTTTGGAGCATTCCTTGGCCGGATGAGAGGCCCTCCAGTTAGGGTTGCCACATCTCCCTGATTTCCTGGATTCTCCAGGATTTGGTGGCAACCCTCCAGGAGGCTTTTCCCTTCTACAGGAATAAGGGGACCCTGGGAGCACCAGCAGTACTCCTTGGCAGCCGAGGAACTCAGTGAACTACAGTGACTGTCTCGCGAGATGATTGTCAGGCTCCGGAGCCTTACCTCCGGTGGGTGCTCCCGCGGGTTACCATCCCGCTGGTTGGCGCGGTTGCGGCGGCAGGGAGCTGCTGGTGGCGGGTCCTTCTGGACGGATGTGCGGCTGCCAAGGGCCGGGGGCCGAGGGTCTGGAGAGCCGGGGCGCTGCGGCGGGGATCGATGCAGTAAGGTCCTCTAGTGGTGACACAGTATAGTGTGTCAGAGACAGAAGCTGGCTAAAGCTGTGTGCTAACAGCTAAGTATGTCTCCTGTGCTGGGGGCAGCCATGTTGGAGACCAGAGAATTACCAATGAAGTTCCCAATCTGTGTCCAGCCAATCCTGCGTGTTCTCCCCTTACAAAAGGGGGCTGGCTCAGAGGGAGAGTGCCAGTGCTTCAAGTTACCTCCTTGTGAAAGGTTCTCCAGCTCTGTGCTCCCAGGTTACCTCTGGTTCCCTGGTCCTGGTTGCTCTCATCCATCGGTTACCTAAACGCTGCTGCAGTCCTGCTGTCTAAGTCCGTTACCACTCGTGGAAGCGCTCACGGGGTCCCAGGTCGTAAAGGAGCTCCAGGTTCCCGCAGACGTCTTAATTTCTTCAAAGTCCAAGTTCTTCAGCCTTGTCTTTCAATCACAAACCACAGTCTTCATTTCTTCAAAGTCCAAGTTCTTCAGCCTCGTCTTTCAATCACAAACCACAGTCCTCATTTTTTCCAAGTCCAAGTTCTTCAGCCTCGTCTTTCAATCACAAACCACAGTCTTTATTTCTTCAAAGTCCAAGTTCTTCAGCCTCGTCTTTCAATCACAAACCACGTCTTCATTTCTTCAAAGTCCAAGTACTACAGCCTCGTCTTTTAATCATAAAACACAGTCTTCAATTCTTCTTTACTGGAGTTCCTTAGCTTCACTCTTCAAGTCATTTAACCATAGACTCTAATTCTTCCAGTTTCTTCAATTTCTCCAATATTCGTGTACAGCCTGATTATTCATTAAAACTAGTTATCTTCCTATGAAGTCCTCCTTTTCTTTACATCCTCCGGCCAACGTTAACACTTAGTTTGGCTTCCACCCCATGAGGAGGAATTACATTCAGCCACCTCGCTTACTCTCCTCACAGGTAGCTGTCCCTTCAGCCAAGACTCGGTTGTCGGAACCCCAACTTACGCCGAGCGTGACAGTAAGCACTGGCCCAATGGATCCGGCAAGTGAGCAGGCTACCGGGGGCGATGCCTCTGTGGATATTCTGTCTCGTCTAAATAAACAGGAGGCCATACAGGCACAGATTGTACAGTTCATGCAGAATATGTCCACTCGTTTGGATTCTCTTCACTTAGCCATTTCCACATCTCGGACTCCAGTTCCAGCTTCCAATCCGCCAGCACTTAATCCTCTAGTGTCGATTCCAGTTCCTCGTTTACAACTACCACCACCCAGTAAATTTGACGGTAGTCCAAAGCAATGCCGAGGGTTCCTCAATCAATGCGAGATCCAGTTTGAGCTTCAGTCAGCTAACTTTCCGTCTGATAGGACCAAAATCGCATACATCATTTCACTTCTGACCGGACCAGCTCTGGATTGGGCTTCACCCTTATGGGAGAGAACTGATCCCATACTCTCGAATTACCTGGAATTCGTGGCAACTTTTCGTAAAATATTTGACGAGCCAGGCCGGACCACCTCTGCCTCTTTGGAGATTCTGCGTCTGAGTCAGAGAACCGGTTCCGTCGCCCAGTACGTGATCCAATTCCGTACTTTGTCTTCCGAAGTGGGCTGGAATGAAGAGGCTCTCATTGCCACCTTTTGGAACGGTCTCTCCGACAAAATGAAAGATGACCTGGTCACTCAGGATGTGCCAGTTAAGCTCGATCAGCTTATTTCTTTATGTAAGAAGATTGATCTAAGATACAAGGAGCGCTGTCTTGAGAGAACAAGGTTCGAGCGACCCAAACCTCGGGCCTGTCCCACTCCTAGACCATCCTCACCGTCTACTGAAGAACCCATGCAGGTCAACTGCTCTCGTCTCACCAATAAGGAACGTCAAAGACGCAGACAAGGCAACCTCTGCATGTATTGTGGGGCGGCCGACCACTTTGTTAAGTCTTGTATTCAACGACCGGGAAACTCCCGCTCCTAGCTTATGCAGGAGAGGTTAAGCTAGGAGCATTCCCCAACCAATTTACCAGGAAGGAATCACTGTTGGCTGTATGTCTGGAACTTCCCTCTGCCTCCCTTTATGTTACAGCACTTTTGGATTCTGGAGCTGCAGAAAGTTTCATTGCTTCCGCCTTAGTCCGACAGTCTGAAATACCAACCACTCGTTTGGAGCGAGCTATCTCTATCACCGCGGTTGACGGAAGTTATATCCCTGAAGGGATTATCACCCACCGTACAGTTCCTCTGAAGATGAAAGTTGGTATTCTCCATTCTGAAGTTATCTCTTTCCTGGTAATTCCCAAAGCCTCTCAAAAAATAATCCTAGGTTGCAGGAGCACAACCCCCGCGGGGGTCTTATAACCTTATACGCATTTGCACAGGAGACGAGTGGAAGACTGCGTTCAATACTCGCGACGGGCATTACGAATATCTGGTGATGCCCTTTGGCTTATGCAATGCTCCAGCAGTCTTCCAGAATTATGTCAACAAATTATTCCGAGATAAGTTATTCATTCTATAAGTGCCTGGTTGTGTATCTGGACGATATTCTAATATTTTCCAAAGATCTGAAAGTCCATCGGGAACAAGTCAGAGAAGTCTTGAGACGTCTAAGGGAAAATCGACTCTTTTGTAAACTAGAGAAGTGCACGTTTGAGGTTACCTCCATCCCTTTTTTAGGTTACATCATTTCCGGGAGGGAATTACAGATGGATCCTGCCAAAATCCAAGCAATCAGAGATTGGACCCTTCCTACCACTCTGAAGGGAATCCAGCGTTTTTTAGGCTTCAACATTTTCTATAGGATGTTTATTGAAGATTATTCCTCCATCATTGCCCCGATTACAGCACTAACAAGAAAAGGGTCTAATTCTGCGGCTTGGCCACCTGAGGCACTAAAAGCGTTTTCGTTTCTAAAAGAGGCCTTTATGTCTGCTCCTATCCTTCGGCAACCTGATCTCAGTCGTCCTTTTCAGGTGGATACTTCTTCAGTAGGAGTGGGGGCCATCTTATCCCAGTACTTCGAGGATCAGAAAGCTCATCCTTGTGCTTATTTTTCCTGAAGATTCTCTCCTGCAGAACAAAACTACTCCATTGGAGAACAAGAATTGCTTGCCATAAAACTTGCTTTTGAAGAGTGGAGGTACTTACTGGAAGGAGCTCAGCACCCAATCTCAGTAACCACAGATCACAAAAATCTTTTATATCTTCAGACCACCCGATGTTTAAACCCACGGCAAGCCAGGTGGGCACTGTTCTTCTCACGTTTTTCTTTTAAGCTCAGTTATCGTCCAGGGTCTCTTAATCGGAAAGCAGATGCGCTCTCTCATTCATTGAGTTCAGATGAGTCCACAGATCTTCCGGACAGACAATTCATCCTAGATCCTGCCTTTGCTGCAACTCGTACTACTCCGCTTCCTCCACCGGGAAAAACCTTAGTTGCACCAGAACTCCGAAAAAAACTGCTCACGTGGGCTCATACCTCACCGTGTATGGGACACGCAGGTAGCCTCAAGACTCTTAAGTGCATCCAGCGCTCCTATTGGTGGCCTCATGTGAAGACGGATGTTTTGGAATTCATAGCTGCCTGCCCAAAGTGCGCCCAACATAAAAGTCCAAGAGGATCACCATCGGGTCTTCTTCATCCGCTATCGGTTCCACAAAAACCCTGGACACACATCTCCATGGATTTTACAACTGACCTACCTGTCTCCAGAGGATGAAACACCATTTGGGTAATTATGAACTGATTTTCAAAAATGGCGCACTTTGTCCCAGTCACAGGTCTTCCAACCGCTCCACAACTATCAAAATTGTTCATATCAGACATCTTCCGGTTACATGGACTTCCACAAGAGATAGTTTCCGATCGAGGGCCTCAGTTTGTGGCTAAATTCTGGAGAGCAGTGAGTTCAGCTCTTGGAATAGAATTAAGTTTCTCCTCTGCAGACCATCCCCAAATGGATGGCCAGACTGAGAGAGTGAACCAAGACTTAGAGACTTTCCTACGACTCTTCATGTCTTCTTCTCAGGACGATTGGCTGGACTATCTTCCATTTGCTGAATTTGCTCACAATAATCTCTACCATTCCGCTACCCATTCCACACCCTTTTATGTGAATTATGGACTTCATCCACGTGCTCCTGCTTTCCAATCTCTTCCAGCTCTCAAAGTACCTGCCGCAGAGTTAGCCCTTCAGCAATTCACTAAGATGTGGAAACAAGTTCATGAGGCTCTGCTTAAAACGTCCAATAAATACAATTTTTTTGCAGATCAGAAACGGAAGGCTGTCCCAAGTCTCAAAGTGGGTGATCAAGTCTGGATTTCTACTCGAAACTTAAGACTCAAGGTCCCTTCCAAGAAATTTGCCCCCAGATTCATTGGACCATATCCTGTTGAAAAACTATTGAATCCAGTAGCATACAAAGTGACGTTGCCTCCGTACTTGAAGATCCCAAATGCATTTCACATCTCCTTACTGAAGCCTCTTATACTTAACAGTTTTTGGGCTGCGCTCCCTAGACCTCCCAAGGTGCAAGCTGCTCAGGGAGAAGAAATTGAAGTTCATAGGATCCTTGACTGTCGTAAAAGATTTGGTCGTCTCCAATATCTTATTGATTGGAAGGGATATGGACCGGAGGAAAGGTCCTGGGTTTCTGAAGAGGATGTCCACGCTCCAAGATTAGTCCAGGCCTTTCATACCAAGAATCCGATGAAAGCACAAGGGTGTTCAGAGGCCACCCTTAAAAGGGGGGGTACTGTCAGGCTCCGGAGCCTTACCTCCGGCGGGTTACCGTCCCGCTGGTTGGCGCGGCTGCGGCGGCAGGGAGCTGCTGGCGGCGGGTCCTTCTGGACGGATGTGCGGCTGCCAAGGGCCGGAGGCCGAGGGTCTGGAGAGCCGGGGCGCTGCGGCGGGGATCGCTGCGGTAAGGTCCTCTAGTGGTGACACAGTATAGTGTGTCAGAGACAGAAGCTGGCTAAAGCTGTGTGCTAACAGCTAAGTATGTCTCCTGTGCTGGGGGCAGCCATGTTGGAGACCAGAGAATTACCAATGAAGTTCCCAATCTGTGTCCAGCCAATCCTGCGTGTTCTCCCCTTACAAAAGGGGGCTGGCTCAGAGGGAGAGTGCCAGTGCTTCAAGTTACCTCCTTGTGAAAGGTTCTCCAGGCCTGTGCTCCCAGGTTACGTCTGGTTCCCTGGTCCTGGTTGCTCTCATCCATCGGTTACCTAAACGCTGCTGCAGTCCTGCTATCTAAGTCCGTTGCCACTCGTGGAAGCGCTCACGGGGTCCCAGGTCGTAGAGGAGCTCCAGGTGCTAAGGGCGGTTCCCGCAGACGTCTTAATTTCTTCAAAGTCCAAGTTCTTCAGCCTCGTCTTTCACTCACAAACCACAGTCTTCATTTCTTCAAAGTCCAAGTTCTTCAGCCTCGTCTTTCAATCACAAACCACAGTCCTCATTTCTTTCAAGTCCAAGTTCTTCAGCCTCGTCTTTCAATCACAAACCACAGTCTTTATTTCTTCAAAGTCCAAGTTCTTCAGCCTCGTCTTTCAATCACAAACCATGTCTTCATTTCTTCAAAGTCCAAGTACTACAGCCTCGTCTTTTAATCATAAAACACAGTCTTCAGTTCTTCTTTACCGGAGTTCTTAAGCTTCACTCTTCAAGTCATTTAACCATAGACTCTAATTCTTCAAGTTTCTTCAATTTCTCCAATATTCGTGTACAGCCTGATTATTCATTAAAACTACAGTTATCTTCCTACGAAGTCCTCTTTTCCTCCTTTTCTTTACGTCCTCTGACCAACGTTAACACTTAGTTTGGCTTCCACCCCATGAGGAGGAATAACATTCAGCCACCTCGCTTACTCTCCTCACAGGTAGCTGTCCCTTCAGCCAAGACTCGGTTGTCGGAACCCCAACTTACGCCGAGCGTGACAATGATGACATCAAATCTCGTGAGACTGTGTTCAGCCCAGACTGAGCCAAAGCTGCCGTGACGCTGCCATTGGCAGCTATTCCTCAGCGTTTCCCCGGGCTGCGGATGTGAAGTAACACCGGCCCGGCTCATGTGAGAAGAGCAACGAGAGCTGACAGGCATGTCACACATATATGTATAATATAATGAGCTTGCATGAAACAAATAGAGGCTCAAGTTATATATAGATATATGTATATTTTTTCATTACCAACAGACACCTTTTAGTAGTGCATTTGTTTGTTTGACCTGTTGAAGCTTGATATTGATTAGGTTGTGAGCGACACTTCCACTTCCATGGTTCTTCCCTCTTTCACACAATCTAGTTTTAAGGCACCAAATGCCTGTAATTTATCTAAGTGGCGACTATTATATTCCTATTTATATAGATACACTGTTTCATTTAGATTGTTTGCACGTAAAATAATTTATAAATATGGTACTTACTTACATGAACATTGCTTGGTGCCGCAGGGGGGACGGGGGGAGGGGGGCGGTTGGAATTGGGGTGGATGGATCTCCAGGAATCAATAATGCATGAGGTGGCAACCCTACCTCCAGTGCATGCATACAGTAAGTGTCAAAATCAGCACTTGGCCCCAAAGGAGCAGTTGCCATTGTTAAAGGCATTAAGAACCAGATTTTTGTTCTGCCACAGGCGTCTATGACAGCGCTTAATGAGCCAGCTATTACTAAGGGGAAAGGTCACTTACCGTCGAGTGTCTCGGCTTCATCACCAAAAAGTGCTTTTCCTCACTGTAGAAGCAGGATGTGAGCTCTGTCAACTTGGGCTGATTGTCAACAAAGTTTGTTAAAAAAAAAAATCTCTCTGCTCAACTGCACAGTACATGACTACGGAGACAGGGTAGTCAAGTGACGGTCTGTACTGTCTGCCTGAACCGCCGAGGGGGTCACTCAACGTTCACTCTCCTTGGCGGGGCTACTATAGTTACAGTGGTAGCAGGCAAAGCAGGAGCGGCTTTATCTCTACCTGAGACATTTACAGGTCAGTATTGCTTGTAAATACTTAAAGGTGTGTATGCAGCCATAGTGGCGCTGAGGGAAGGGGACAGGTACTAATGCCCTTATTTATCAATGAGTGATAAATATCACTGTGAGTGATAAATTGCACCAGCCAATCAGCTCCTAACTGTCATTATTCAAACCCAGCCTGTGACGTGGAAGTTAGGAGCTGATTGGCTGGTGCAATTTATCACTCACAGTGAAATCTATCACTCATTAATAAATAAGGGCATGTGTACCTGGGTTCGGCCCTGCTGGAGGGATCCAGCAGCTGAGGGTGACAAAGTCCCTATGTGCAACCGGTGCCCTCTGTGTGGACGTCACGGAGCGGGGAAATGTCTTCTCTACCATTGGGTTGTGGCCACGCCTCCTTAGGTTTGGTCACCCCCTTCAGTACCATTCAGTACTATTTCAATTTGGTCTTACTTATACCAAGTCTATGTGGCCACTGGTTTGTTGGTGCACATACTGTAGATGTCAGTTGCAACTGGATTGAGTTTATAGTAACCATGTGATCTCCTTCTGTCCCAGGTCTTATTACTGTAACTAATTACTGTATAGAAATACTAGTTCAGTTGATATAACATTATTCCTTCAATTTTTGGATAAGACCATAAGAGTTTGTCCCTCTGTGGAATATTACATATAAGCTACTGCCCTGATCATATTCATCACTGGCGCTGTTTTATTGCAAATTTCAGAGTTTGGTAACAAAATATCTCCTATAGAATCCTGAGGAGGCTGATTTCATGGTTGAAACATTGGACAGCAACAGCCATATTGGATACCCGCTGCAGTCCCCCCTAGAGACATTTGGGGGATGCTTAATATTTGTGGGACTACCCCTCCCCCCCCACTCCAAAAAAAAACAAAAGACAATATTAATTGGGAGTACTAATATTAATATTAAGTGATAAATAGGCCCCTGAATGCCATTGAAACTTTGTTATTTACTAACACAAAAGATAAATATGTCTCAGTTATACTGTACAGCGTGGGCCAGGGTCCTGACCTTCACCTTTACAGTGTTATATACATTAGCCAGACATTGCTCCGCTAACGCACAAGACAATTAAATTACTTAGCAAAAGAAGTCTCCATTTACGGTCACAAACTGACAAAGAAAAGATAAAGCAAGTTCCATTCTGAAAGCACCATGAGATTACAGTAATGCCGAAAAACATATATATATTGTAGTCAATACAGAAACCTTGTTCTAATACATGAATGTAGGAAGCACTTAACATCCATATTGTGTTCATGTGAATAGCGGCAGATGCACTGGAAAGTGTCTGAAGGACCTCTCAGTGAATGGACTCAATGGATGACATCTGAAAGGGACAGATGTGCTCGGAACATTTTCATTTATTCATTGCGAAACCTTCCAATGTATACGTCAAAAGCATTAATAGGAAATGTGGAGGGTGGGAATACTTGATTAGCTACTATTCACTGGCGTTCTGAAGAAACATTCTTAGTGCTTGAGTATTGCAGCACTATGGAACGCCAAGCTGTTAGCAGGGAAGTACTGTGGACTGGAAGCAGAGATGAAGCCTTACATATTAAGGGCAGCATGGATGGTGTAATGGTTAGTATTACTGCCTCACAGCACTGAGGTCATGGGTTTGATTCCCACCATGCCCCTAACTGTGTGGAGTTTGTATATTCTCCCCATACTTGCGTGGGTTTCCTCTGGGTACGCCGGTTTCCTCCCATAATCCAAAAATTTACTGGTAGGTTAATTGGCTCCCAACAAAATTAACCCTAGTGTGAATGTGTGTGCGTGTACATGTGATATGATTATAGATTGTAAGCTCCACTGGGGCAGGGACTGATGTGAATGGGCAAATATTCTCTGTACAGCACTGTGGAATATGTGTGTGCTATATAAATAACTGGTAATACTAAT
This sequence comes from Pseudophryne corroboree, assembly GCF_028390025.1. Classification (NCBI taxonomy): domain Eukaryota; kingdom Metazoa; phylum Chordata; class Amphibia; order Anura; family Myobatrachidae; genus Pseudophryne; species Pseudophryne corroboree. Next base: position 775,823,950 of record NC_086448.1, read on the forward strand.
ATTAGTAATTTAATAACTACAGAACACATGCTATGGGGGGAATGTAATAGCCTAGGAAAAGCAGGAAGTGTGGGACTTTGGGCGAGTTCTTCCATTTTATTTTAAAGTGGTAATCATTTACACGGCAAAACCAGTCTGTCAACATTGTGAACCTGTCGACACTTTCAGGATGTTGACCTGGTGCCTGTCGACAGTTTGGACCATGTCGACGTTCTCATGTCAACATTGCGGTGTAGACATAGTTACTGCCAACCATTTGGACCAGATACCGCATTTTCCGGGCATGTGGTGAATAGGGTTGCCATCTCATCCCTTTAATTCTGGACACATTAATTACACAGGTTCTGTGGCTGATTAAAACCAGCTGAAATGGAGTCTTGAAGCCAGCCAGCCACAGAACCTGTGTAATTAATATTTGTCCAGAATTAAAAGGGATGAGGTGGCAACCCTAGTGGTGAGCCGTACAGCGGCAACAACTCTCTATCTTACGTCTGAAAGAAGAAAAATGATTGCTGTAATATACCTGAGAAATGACGAAAGCGACGACAGTATCTGTTTGCAATTGTCCAAACTTGCCCTAACGGTACTCATTCTAGAACGCCCCTTTGCCCTGCCCATCCCACTTCTCCGGACGCATACGGGTGTACGTTCAGAATCACACAAGTCTGCAGAGGCGTATTTCAGTTATGATCCTTTTCATGCAAGGTACGCTACAGCAGCAAACAATGAACAAACATAAACAAGATACATAATACAGCGAGACGAAATGCAGATTACACAATGAACAGTTGACTGGGGAGTTTAAAGGAGCTATGGAGACAAAACAAGAATAAGGAGACTGACAGACCTGTCTGAAGATGAGTGACATGGGGGCACAGGATAGTGTAAGCAGGAAATATAACAACAGGGGAATACTCGAAGAAGCAGGCATGACCATCGATTATATGATCTACACTGGAGTCGAGTGGTATACAAAAAAGAGGGTGACAATGGGTAGGGGGTAAGTGGTAGGGAGGGCTGTAGGTGATGAGTTAGGAGGAGTAGGTGTTTGGAGCAGAAACAGAAAGGGATAGATTGATAGTGTGTAGTGTGAGCTCTAAAGGGAAATGTTATATATGACACTATAAAAGTAAATGTTAATAATAATAATAATAATAATAAAGGTTATATGGGTCAGTGAGCCAGTGTAGTAACTGTCGGAGAGTAGAGGAAGAGACAGAGAGATGAAAGAGGAAAATAAGTTGAGAAGAAGTTTTGAGGATGGATTGAAGTTGGGTGATAGGCAGGCCGGAAATGTTTTTGTTGTATTTTAGGTGATAATGTTGGACAGAGTGTTCTGAGCATTGCCTCTCTCTTTAGCCTCGGCACTAGGACCTCATCAGGCGTACCTCAGATTTGTGGTACAGGATTGTCATTACCAATTTCAGACGTTGCCGTTTGGTCTCTCCACGGCACCGAGAATAATTACCAAGGTAATGGCGGAAATGATGGTACTCCTGCGGAAGCAAGGAGTCACAATTATCCCATACTTGGACGATCTCCTCATAAAAGCGAGATCAAGAGAGCAGTTGCTGATCAGCGTAGCACTTTCTCTGGAAGTGTAACGGCAACACGGCTGGATTATAAATATTCCAAAGTCGCAGTTGGTTCCTAGGGCTCGTCTGCCTTTCCTAGGCATGATTCTAGACACAGACCAGAAAAGGGGTTATCTCCCGATAGAGAGAGCTCGGGAGCTCATGACACTGGTCAGGAACCTATTAAAACCAAAACAGGTGTCAGTGCATCACTGTACTCGAGTCCTGGGAAGGATGGTGGCATCATACGAGGCCATTCCCTTCGGCAGGTTCTATGCGAGGACCTTTCAATAGGACTTACTGGACAGGTGGTTCGGATCACATCTTCAGATGCATCGGTTAATCACCCTATCCCCCAGGGCCAGGGTGTCTCTCCTGTGGTGGCTGCAGAGTGCTCACCTTCTCGAGGGCCGCAGATTCGGCATTCAGGACTGGGTCCTGGAGACCACGGATGCAAGCCTCCGAGGGTGGGGAGCAGTCACACAGGGAAGAAATTTCCAAGGTCTGTGGTCAAGTCAGGAGACTTGCCTTCACATCAACATCCTTGAACTAAGGGCCATATACAACGCCCTACGTCAAGCGGAGACCCTGCTTCGCGACCAACCGGTTCTGATTAAGTCAGACACCATCACCGCAGTGGCTCATGTAAACCGACAAGGCGGCGCAAGGTGCAGGGTAGCGAGCCACCAGAATTCTTCGCTGGGCGGAAAATCACGTAAGCGCACTGTTAGCAGTGTTCATCCCGGGAGTGGACAATGGAGAAGCAGACTTCCTCAGCAGACACGACCTCCACCCGGGAGAGTGGGGACTTCATCAGGAAGTCTTCGCACAGACTGCAAGTCAGTGGGTACTGCCACAGGTGGACATGATAGCATCCCACCTCAACAAAAAACTACAGAGGTATTGCGCCAGGTCAAGAGACCCTCAGGCAATAGCTGTAGACACCCTGGTGACACCGTGGGTGTTCCAGTCGGTCTATGTATTTCCTCCTTTTCTTCTCACACCAAGGTGCTGAGAATAATAAGAAAAAGAGGAGTGAGAACGATACTCATTGTTCCAGATTGGCCACGAAGGACTTCGTATCCAGATCTGCAAGAAATACTCACAGAGGACCCGTGGCCTCTTCATCTAGACAGGACTTGTTGCAACAGGGGCCATGTCTGTTCCAAGACTTACCGCGGCTGCGTTTGATGGCATGGCGGTTGAACGCCGGATTCTAGCGAAAAAAGGCATTCCGGAGGAGGTCATTCCTACGCTGATAAAGGCTAGGAAGGACGTGACAACTCAACATTATCACCGTATATGGCGAAAATATGTTGCTTGGTGTGAGGCCAGGATTGCCCCTACGGAGGAATTCCAGCTGGGCCGTTTCCTTCACGTCCTACAGTAAGGAGTGAATTTGGGCCTAAAATTGGGGTCCATTAAGGTCCAGCTTTCGGCCCTATCCATTTTCTTTCAAAAGGAGTTGACTTCTCTACCTGAAGTTCAGACGTTTGTAAAGGGAGTGCTGCATATTCAGCCCCCGTTTGTGCCTCCAGTGGCACCTTGGGATCTTAACGTGGTGTTGAGTTTCCTGAAATCCCACTGGTTTGAACCACTCAAAACGATGGAATTGAAATGTCTCACATGGAAGGTGGTCATGCTGCTAGCCTTGGCTTCGGCTAGGCGTGTGTCAGAATTAGCGGCATTTGTCACATAAAAGCCCCTATCTGGTTTTCCATGCGGATAGAGCAGAGTTGCGGACCCGTCCACAATTCCTGCCAAAAGTGGTTTCATCTTTTCATATAAACCAACCTATTGTGGTGCCTGTGGCTACTACTGGCTTGGAGGATTCCGAGTTGCTTGATGTGGTCAGGGCTTTGAAGGTTTATGTAGCCAGAATGGCTAGAATCAGGAAAACAGACTCTTTGTTTATCCTGTATGCTTCCAAGAAGCTTGGTGCGCCTGCTTCAAAGCAAAATATTGATCGCTGGATCTGTAACACGATTCAGCAGGCTCATTCTGCGGCTGGAATGCCGCTGCCTAAATCAGTTAAGGCCCATTCCACTAGGAAGGTGGGCTCTTCTTGGGCGGCTGCCCGAGGGGTCTCGGCATTACAGCTGTGCCGAGCGGCTACTTGGTCAGGTTCAAACACTTTTGCAAAGTTCTACAAGTTTGATACCCTGGCTGAGGAGGACCTTGTGTTTGCTCATTCGGTGCTGCAGAGTTATCCGCACTCTCCCGCCCATTTGGGAGCTTTGGTATAATCCCCATGGTCCTTACGGAGTTCCCAGCATTCACTAGGACGTTAGAGAAAATAAGATCTTATTTACCGGTAAATCTATTTCTCGTAGTCCGTAGTGGATGCTGGGCGCCCGTCCCAAGTGCGGACTTCTTCTGCAATACTTGTATATAGTTATTGCTGCAATAAGGGCTATGTTATGGTTGCATCAGGGTTGAACTGATGCTCTGTTGTTGTTCATACTGTTGACTGGGTAAGTTTATCACAAGTTATACGGTGTAATTGGTGTGGCTGGTATGAATCTTGCCCTGGATTACCAAAATCCTTTCCTTGTACTGTCAGCTCTTCCGGGCACAGTTTCTCTAACTGAGGTCTGGAGGAGGGACATAGAGGGAGGAGCCAGAGCACACCAGAATCTAAATTCTTTCTTAAAGTGCCCATGTCTCCTGCGGAGCCCGTCTATTCCCCATGGTCCTTACGGAGTTCCCAGCATCCACTACGGACTACGAGAAATAGATTTACCGGTAAGTACAATCTTATTTTTCATCTGTCGTGTGGAAAAAATAGCTTCTTATTGCAGTTCTTTTAAGGTGAAAAGGTCTTTTGTTGAATTTTGTGCCTGAATCAAAGCTCTTTCAGATGGGACTTTGCACATTTCATAATCTTTTATATTCCAGACTGTAAACTTACAGTTTAATGAGTGCATATACTTTTTACCAAAAGAGGTGGCAATGGGAAATGGCTGCCTGGAGGGGAGGACCCCTGTATTGGGGGGATCCCCACTCCCCCAGGAAACCCTGGGGATCCCTACGTCTTTTTTCCCGATATTTTTGGAACCAGGACCGGTCCAAGAGCCCGGTGCTGGTTGTTAAAATACTGTGGAACTCCTGTGCAATTTTTTCCTGCTCAAAGAGCCCGGGGCTGGTTATGCTTAGGAGGGGGTACCCTATGCATTTTTTTTAACCCCTTTCACACACTTTTATACAGAGAAGCATACACGGATCTCACTGATCCGTGCATGGGCCCTCATTCCGAGTTGTTCGCTCGGTATTTTTCATCGCATCGCAGTGAAAATCCGCTTAGTACGCATGCGCAATGTTCGCACTGCGACTGCGCCAAGTAACTTTACTATGATGAAAGTATTTTTACTCACGGCTTTTTCTTCGCTCCGGCGATCGTAATGTGATTGACAGGAAATGGGTGTTACTGGGCGGAAACACGGCGTTTCAGGGGCGTGTGGCTGAAAACGCTACCGTTTCCTGAAAAAACGCAGGAGTGGCCGGTGAAACGGTGGGAGTGCCTGGGCGAACGCTGGGTGTGTTTGTGACGTCAACCAGGAACGACAAGCACTGAAATGATCGCACAGGCAGAGTAAGTCTGGAGCTACTCAGAAACTGCTAACTCGTTTGTAATCGCAATATTGCGCGTACGTCGGTCGCAATTTTAAGAAGCTAAGATTCACTCCCAGTAGGCGGCGGCTTAGCGTGTGTAACTCTGCTACATTCGCCTTGCGAGCGATCAACTCGGAATGAGGGCCTTGATTCTCCAAACATGCCAGCCAAAAGCTGGTCTATTTTAAAGTTCTATTCCTGTACGAATTCCATGCTTTTCCAGCAGTTATTGGCTATTGTCGGCAGTGATTGAGAATACAAATTTCTCCTACGTCCTAGAGGATGCTGGGGACACTTCAAGAACCATGGGGTATAGACGGGATCCGCAGGAGACATGGGCACTTTAAGACTTAAAACGGGTGTGAACTGGCTCCCCCCTCTATGCCCCTCCTCCAGACTCCAGTTAGATTCTGTGCCCAGTGAGACTGGATGCACTCTGATGAGCTCTCCTGAGTTTCTCTGAAAAAGACTTTTGTTAGGTTTATTATTTTCAGGGAGAACTGCTGGCAATAGGCTCCCTGCATCGTGGGACTTAGGGGAGAGAAGCAGACCTACTTCTGTGAGTTTCAAGGCTCTGCTTTTTTGGCTACAGGACACTATTAGCTCCTGAGGGTCTGAACGCTAGGTACGCCTAGATGCTCGTTCCCAGAGCCCGCCGTCACCCCCCTTACAGAGCCAGAAGTCAGAAGACGGGTGAGTAGAAGAAGACCTGAAGACTTCAGTGACGGCTTTGAGGTACCGCACAGCGGCCGCACTGCACGCCATGCTCCCACACACAGTCGGCACTACAGGGTGCAGGGCGGGGGGGGGGGGCGCCCTGGGCAGCATACAAATCCTCAATATGGACTGGCAATGTGGTTTTCTAAATCCGAACCCCGGCCAGTATAAATATTTTAAAAAATAGCGGGGCTGAAGCGCGCCATTAAGGGGGCGGGGCTTAGCCCTCACAGCTCTCATCAGCGCCATTTTCTCTTCACAGAGCTGCAGAGACGCTGGTCCTTCCTCTACACTGCTGTACAAGTAACAGGGTGCAAAACAGGGGGGGCACAGTTATTTTGGTGCTGTATATGTAATTATAAAAGCACTAACGGGTCTGAGGCTTTATATAGGGGATTTCAGAACCCGGGATAAGCGCTGGGTTGTGAGCTGGCAAACTCCCTCTGTGTTTCTCTGACAGGTTTTACTGTGGGTCTGTCCCCTATATGCCCAGTGTGTTTGTGGGTGTCGGTACGCGTGTGTCGGCATGTCTGAGGCTGAGTGCTCTTCCCAGGAGGAGACTGGATTAGGGAAAGAAACGGCTGTGGGAGTGACCCTGTCGGCACCCCCGACTCCTGATTGGGTAAATGTTCTGAGTGCTTTGAATGCGAATGTGGCTTAGTTAAATAAGAGATTAGATAAATCTGAGTCTCTGAGCCAGGCATGGAAAAAATCCGTGGAGGATGTGTTGTCACAAGTTCAGACCACCCTCGGGGTCACAAAAGCGTTCATTTACCCAGTTAGCAGATACGGATACTGACACGGACTCTGACTCCAGTTTCGGCTATAGTGATGCCAGATTAAACCCAAAACTGGCTAAAAGCATTCAGTACATGATTGTGGCGATAAAAGACGTGTTACATATCACGGAGGACCCTGCTGTTCCTGATACAAGGGTCTGTATGTTTAATAGTGATAAGCGGGTTCGGTTTCCGAGAAACCGAACCCCCCCGAACTTCACCTTGTTTACACGGGTCCGAGGCAGGTTCGAACCTTCCCGCCTTGCTCGGCTAACCCGAGCGCGCCCGAACGTCATCATCCCGCTGTCGGATTCTCGCAAGATTCGGATTCTATATAAGCAGCCGCGCGTCGCCGACATTTTCACACGTGCATTGAGATTGATAGGGAGAGGACGTGGCTGGCGTCCTCTCCATTTATAATTGAAGAAGAGACAGTTGATTGCTTGTTTTATTACTAATTGTGGGGAGGATTGGGGAGCAGCTGTTAGGACTCGGAGTAGAGTGCAGAGTTTTGCTGATAGTGACCACCAGTTTTTTTTTATCCGTTCTCTGCCTGAAAAAAACGCTCCATACCATATCTGTGCTCAGTGTGCTGCATGATATATCTGTGCTGAGTGCTCACACTGCTTAATTGTGGGGACTGGGGAGCAGCTATAGCAGGAGTACAGTGCACAGTTTTGCTGACAGTGACCACCAGTATACGTTTGTCTGCCTGAAAAACACTCCTGTGGTGGCTTTTTTTATACTAGTTTAGCAGTCTGCTGACAGTGTCCACCAGGTCCATTATACTGTATATAGCAGTACGGTAGGCCACTGCTGTACCTACCTCTGTGTCGTCAGTCACTCGTCATCCATTAATAATAATAAGTATACTATCCATCCATCTACATTGTATACCTGTGGTGGCTTTTTTTCTTTATACTAGTTTAGCAGTTTGCTGACAGTGTCCACCAGGTCCATTTATTATACTGTATATAGCAGTACGGTAGGCCACTGCTGTACCTACCTCTGTGTCGTCACTCGTCGTCCATAAGTATACTATCCATCCATCTACATTGTATACCTGTGGTGGCTTTTTTTCTTTATACTAGTAGTACTAGTTTAGCAGTCTGCTGACAGTGTCCACCAGGTCCATTATACTGTATATAGCAGTACGGTAGGCCACTGCTGTACCTACCTCTGTGTCGTCACTCGTCGTCCATAAGTATACTATCCATCCATCTACATTGTATACCTGTGGTGGCTTTTTTTCTTTATACTAGTAGTACTAGTTTAGCAGTCTGCTGACAGTGTCCACCAGGTCCATTATACTGTATATAGCAGTACGGTAGGCCACTGCTGTACCTACCTCTGTGTCGTCACTCGTCGTCCATAAGTATACTATCCATCCATCTACATTGTATACCTGTGGTGGCTTTTTTTTTTATACTAGTAGTACTAGTTTAGCAGTCTGCTGACAGTGTCCACCAGGTCCATTATACTGTATATAGCAGTACGGTAGGCCACTGCTGTACCTACCTCTGTGTCGTCACTCGTCGTCCATAAATATACTACCATCCATCTACATTGTATACCTGTGTTGGCTTTTTTTTTTATACTAGTAGTACTAGTTTAGCAGTCTGCTGACAGTGTCCACCAGGTCCATTATACTGTATATAGCAGTACGGTAGGCCACTGCTGTACCTACCTCTGTGTCGTCACTCATCGTCCATAAGTATACTACCATCCATCTACATTGTATACCTGTGGTGGCTTTTTTTTTTATACTAGTAGTACTAGTTTAGCAGTCTGCTGACAGTGTCCACCAGGTTCATTATACTGTATATAGCAGTACGGTAGGCCACTGCTGTACCTACCTCTGTGTCGTCACTCGTCGTCCATAAGTATACTATCCATCCATCTACATTGTATACCTGTGGTGGCTTTTTTTTTTATACTAGTAGTACTAGTTTAGCAGTCTGCTGACAGTGTCCACCAGGTCCATTATACTGTATATAGCAGTACGGTAGGCCACTGCTGTACCTACCTCTGTGTCATCACTCGTCGTCCATAAGTATACTACCATCCATCTACATTGTATACCTGTGTTGGCTTTTTTTTTTATACTAGTAGTACTAGTTTACCAGTCTGCTGACAGTGTCCACCAGGTCCATTATACTGTATATAGCAGTACGGTAGGCCACTGCTGTACCTACCTCTGTGTCGTCAGTCACTCGTCATCCATTAATAATAATAAGTATACTATCCATCCATCTACATTGTATACCTGTGGTGGCTTTTTTTCTTTATACTAGTTTAGCAGTTTGCTGACAGTGTCCACCAGGTCCATTTATTATACTGTATATAGCAGTACGGTAGGCCACTGCTGTACCTACCTCTGTGTCATCACTCGTCGTCCATAAGTATACTATCCATCCATCTACATTGTATACCTGTGGTGGCTTTTTTTCTTTATACTAGTAGTACTAGTTTAGCAGTCTGCTGACAGTGTCCACCAGGTCCATTATACTGTATATAGCAGTACGGTAGGCCACTGCTGTACCTACCTCTGTGTCGTCACTCGTTGTCCATAAGTATACTATCCATCCATCTACATTGTATACCTGTGGTGGCTTTTTTTCTTTATACTAGTAGTACTAGTTTAGCAGTCTGCTGACAGTGTCCACCAGGTCCATTATACTGTATATAGTAGTACGGTAGGCCACTGCTGTTCCTACCTCTGTGTCGTCACTCGTCGTCCATAAGTATACTATCCATCCATCTACATTGTATACCTGTGGTGGCTTTTTTTCTTTATACTAGTAGTACTAGTTTAGCAGTCTGCTGATAGTGTCCACCAGGTCCATTATACTGTATATAGCAGTACGGTAGGCCACTGCTGTACCTACCTCTGTGTCGTCACTCGTCGTCCATAAGTATACTATCCATCCATCTACATTGTATACCTGTGGTGGCTTTTTTTTTTATACTAGTAGTACTAGTTTAGCAGTCTGCTGACAGTGTCCACCAGGTCCATTATACTGTATATAGCAGTACGGTAGGCCACTGCTGTACCTACCTCTGTGTCGTCACTCGTCGTCCATAAATATACTACCATCCATCTACATTGTATACCTGTGGTGGCTTTTTTCTTTATACTAGTAGTACTAGTTTAGCAGTCTGCTGACAGTGTCCACCAGGTCCATTATACTGTATATAGCAGTACGGTAGGCCACTGCTGTACCTACCTCTGTGTCGTCAGTCACTCGTCCATAAGTATACTATCCATCCATCTACATTGTATACCTGTGGTGCCTTTTAGTTGTGCGCATTAAAAAATGGAGAACAAAAATGTGGAGGTTAAAAAAATAGGGAAAGATCAAGATCCACTTCCACCTCGTACTGAAGCTGCTGCCACTAGTCATGGCCGAGACGATGAAATGCCATCAATGTCGTCTGCCAAGGCCGATGCCCAATGTCATAGTACAGAGCATGTAAAATCCAAAACACAAAAGATCAGTAAAGTGTAAACTTGCCAATATGCCATTTACGACACGGAGTGGCAAGGAACGTCTGAGGCCCTGGCCTATGTTCATGGCTAGTGGTTCAGCTTCACATGAGGATGGAAGCACTCATCCTCTCGCTAGAAAAAAGAAAAGACTTAAGCTGGCAAAAGCACAGCAAAGAACTGTGCGTTCTTCGAAATCACAAATCCCCAAGGAGAGTCCAATTGTGTCGGTTGCGATGTCTGACCTTCCTCTTTTTTCTTTCATTTTTCTTTGCATCATGTGCTGTTTGGGGACAATTATTTTGAAGGGCCATCCTGTCTGACACTGCAGTGCCACTCCTAGATGGGCCAGGTGTTTGTGTCGGCCACTAGGGTCGCTTAGCTTAGTCACACAGCTACCTCATTGCGCCTCTTTTTCTCTGACGTCCTAGTGGATGCTGGGGACTCCGAAAGGACCATGGGGGATAGCGGCTCCGCAGGAGACTGGGCACAAAAGTAAAAGCTTTAGGACTACCTGGTGTGCACTGGCTCCTCCCCCCATGACCCTCCTCCAAGCCTCAGTTAGATTTTTGTGCCCGAACGAGAAGGGTGCTCACTAGGTGGCTCTCCTGAGCTGCTTAGTAAAAAAGTTTAAGTATAGGTTTTTTATTTTCAGTGAATCCTGCTGGCAACAGGTTCACTGCACCGAGGGACTAAGGGGAGAAGAAGCAAACTCACCTGCGTGCAGAGTGGATTGGGCTTCTTAGGCTACTGGACATTAGCTCCAGAGGGACGATCACAGGCCCAGCCATGGATGGGTCCCAGAGCCGCGCCACCGGCCCCCTTACAGAGCCAGAAGACCGAAGAGGTCCGGAAAATCGGCGGCAGAAGACGTCCTGTCTTCAATAAGGTAGCGCACAGCACCGCAGCTGTGCGCCATTGCTCTCAGCACACTTCACACTCCGGTCACTGAGGGTGCAGGGCGCTGGGGGGGGGCGCCCTGAGACGCAATAAAAACACCTTATATGGCAAAAAATACATCACATATAGGTCCTGGGCTATATGGATGCATTTAACCCCTGCCAATTTTTCCTTAAAAAAAGCGGGAGAAAGGCCGCCGAGAAGGGGGCGGAGCCTATCTCCTCAGCACACTGGCGCCATTTTTCCTCACAGCTCCGTTGGAGGGAAGCTCCCTGACTCTCCCCTGCAGTCCTGCACTACAGAAACAGGGTAAAACAAGAGAGGGGGGCACTAATTTGGCAGATAAATCTATACAGCAGCTATATAAGGGAAAAACACTTATATAAGGTTATCCCTGTATATATATAGCGCTCTGGTGTGTGCTGGCAAACTCTCCCTCTGTCTCCCCGGGGTCCTGTCCTCTATCAGAGCATTCCCTGTGTGTGTGATGTGTGTCGGTACGTTGTGTCGACATGTATGAGGAGGAAAATGGTATGGAGGCGGAGCAATTGCCTGTAATAGTGATGTCACCCCCTAGGGAGTCGACACCTGACTGGATGGTCTTATGGAAGGAATTACGTGATAGTGTCAGCACTTTACAAAAGACTGTTGACGACATGAGACAGCCGGCAAATCAGTTATTACCTGTACAGGCGTCTCAAACACCGTCAGGGGCTCTAAAGCGCCCGTTACCTCAGATGGTCGACACAGACCCAGACACGGACACTGACTCCAGTGTCGACGGTGAGGAAACAAACGTATTTTCCAGTAGGGCCACACGTTACATGATCACGGCAATGAAGGAGGTTTTGAACATTTCTGATACTACAAGTACCACAAAAAAGGGTATTATGTGGGGTGTGAAAAAACTACCCGTAGTTTTTCCTGAATCAGATGAATTAAATGAGGTGTGTGATGAAGCGTGGTTTTCCCCCGATAAAAAACTGCTAATTTCTAAAAAATTATTGGCATTATACCCTTTCCGGCCAGAGGTTAGGGCGCGTTGGGAAACACCCCCTAGGGTAGATAAGGCGCTCACACGCTTATCAAAACAAGTGGCGTTACCGTCTCCTGATACGGCCGCCCTCAAGGAACCAGCTGATAGGAAGCTGGAAAATATCCTAAAAAGTATATACACACATACTGGTATTATACTGCGACCAGCAATCGCCTCAGCCTGGATGTGCAGTGCTGGGGTGGCTTGGTCGGATTCCCTGACTGAAAATATTGATACCCTGGACAGGGACAGTATATTATTGACTATAGAGCATTTAAAGGATGCATTTCTATATATGCGAGATGCACAGAGGGATATTTGCACTCTGGCATCAAGAGTAAGTGCGCTGTCCATTTCTGCCAGAAGAGGGTTATGGACGCGACAGTGGTCAGGTGATGCGGATTCCAAACGGCATATGGAAGTATTGCCGTATAAAGGGGAGGAGTTATTTGGGGTCGGTCTATCGGACCTGGTGGCCACGGTAACGGCTGGGAAATCCACCTTTTTACCCCAGGTCACCTCTCAGCAGAAAAAGACACCGTCTTTTCAGGCTCAGTCCTTTCGTCCCCATAAGGGCAAGCGGGCAAAAGGCCACTCATATCTGCCCCGGGGCAGAGGAAGGGGAAAAAGACTGCAGCAGGCAGCCTCTTCCCAGGAACAGAAGCCCTCCCCCGCTTCTGCCAAGTCCTCAGCATGACGCTGGGGCCTTACAAGCGGACTCAGGCACGGTGGGGGCCCGTCTCAAGAATTTCAGCGCGCAGTGGGCTCACTCGCAAGTGGACCCCTGGATCCTGCAGGTAGTATCTCAGGGGTACAAATTGGAATTCGAGACGTCTCCCCCTCGCCGGTTCCTGAAGTCTGCTTTACCAACGTCTCCCTCCGACAGGGAGGCGGTATTGGAAGCCATTCACAAGCTGTATTCCCAGCAGGTGATAATCAAGGTACCCCTCCTACAACAGGGAAATGGGTATTATTCCACGCTGTTTGTGGTACCGAAGCCGGACGGCTCGGTGAGACCTATTTTAAATCTGAAATCCTTGAACACTTACATACAAAGGTTCAAATTCAAGATGGAGTCACTCAGAGCAGTGATAGCGAACCTGGAAGAAGGGGACTATATGGTGTCTCTGGACATCAAAGATGCTTACCTCCATGTCCCAATTTGCCCTTCTCACCAAGGGTACCTCAGGTTTGTGGTACAGAACTGTCACTATCAGTTTCAGACGCTGCCGTTTGGATTGTCCACGGCACCCCGGGTCTTTACCAAGGTAATGGCCGAAATGATGATTCTTCTTCGAAGAAAAGGCGTCTTAATTATCCCTTACTTGGACGATCTCCTGATAAGGGCAAGGTCCAGAGAACAGTTAGAGGTCGGAGTAGCACTATCTCAAGTAGTACTACGACAGCACGGGTGGATTCTAAATATTCCAAAATCGCAGCTGATTCCGACGACACGTCTGCTGTTCCTAGGGATGATTCTGGACACAGTCCAGAAAAAGGTGTTTCTCCCGGAGGAGAAAGCCAGGGAGTTATCCGAGCTAGTCAGGAACCTCCTAAAACCAGGCCTAGTGTCAGTGCATCAATGCACAAGGGTCCTGGGAAAAATGGTGGCTTCTTACGAAGCGATTCCATTCGGCAGATTCCACGCAAGAACCTTTCAGTGGGATCTGCTGGACAAATGGTCCGGATCGCATCTTCAAATGCATCAGCGGATAACCCTGTCTCCAAGGACAAGGGTGTCTCTCCTGTGGTGGTTACAGAGTGCTCATCTTCTAGAGGGCCGCAGATTCGGCATTCAGGACTGGGTCCTGGTGACCACGGATGCCAGCCTGAGAGGCTGGGGAGCAGTCACACAGGGAAGAAATTTCCAGGGCTTGTGGTCAAGCATGGAAACGTCACTTCACATAAATATCCTGGAACTAAGGGCCATTTACAATGCCCTAAGTCAGGCAAGGCCTCTGCTTCAGGGTCAGCCGGTGTTGATCCAGTCGGACAACATCACGGCAGTCGCCCACGTAAACAGACAGGGCGGCACAAGAAGCAGGAGGGCAATGACGGAAGTTGCAAGGATTCTTCGCTGGGCGGAAAATCATGTGATAGCACTGTCAGCAGTGTTCATTCCGGGAGTGGACAACTGGGAAGCAGACTTCCTCAGCAGACACGACCTCCACCCGGGGGAGTGGGGACTTCACCCAGAAGTCTTCCACATGATTGTGAACCGTTGGGAAAAACCAAAGGTGGACATGATGGCGCCCCGCCTCAACAAAAAACTGGACAGATATTGCGCCAGGTCAAGGGACCCTCAGGCAATAGCTGTGGACGCTCTGGTAACACCGTGGGTGTACCAGTCAGTGTATGTGTTCCCTCCTCTGCCTCTCATACCCAAGGTACTGAGAATCATAAGAAGGAGAGGAGTAAGGACTATACTCGTGGCTCCGGATTAGCCAAGAAGGACTTGGTACCCGGAACTTCAAGAGATGCTCACGGAAGACCCGTGGCCTCTACCTCTAAGAAAGGACCTGCTCCAGCAGGGACCCTGTCTGTTCCAAGACTTACCGCGGCTGCGTTTGACGGCATGGCGGTTGAACGCCGGATCCTGAAGGAAAAAGGCATTCCGGATGAAGTCATCCCTACCCTGATCAAAGCCAGGAAGGATGTAACTGTGCAACATTATCACCGTATTTGGCGTAAATATGTTGCGTGGTGTGAGGCCAGGAAGGCCCCTACAGAGGAATTTCAACTGGGTCGTTTCCTGCATTTCCTGCAAACAGGACTGTCTATGGGCCTAAAATTAGGGTCCATTAAGGTTCAAATTTCGGCCCTGTCGATATTCTTCCAAAAAGAACTAGCTTCAGTTCCTGAAGTTCAGACGTTTGTCAAGGGGGTACTGCATATAAAAGCCTCCTTTTGTGCCTCCAGTGGCACCTTGGGATCTCAATGTAGTTTTGGGGTTCCTAAAATCACATTGGTTTGAACCACTCACCACTGTGGACTTAAAATATCTCACATGGAAGGTGGTAATGCTGTTAGCCCTGGCTTCAGCCAGGCGTGTCTCAGAATTGGCGGCTTTATCCTATAAAAGCCCTTACCTAATTTTTCATACGGACAGGGCAGAATTGAGGACTCGTCCTCAATTTCTCCCTAAGGTGGTTTCAGCGTTTCACTTAAACCAGCCTATTGTGGTACCTGCGGCTACTAGGGACTTGGAGGATTCCAAGTTGCTGGACGTAGTCAGGGCCCTGAAAATATATGTTTCCAGGACGGCTGGAGTCAGAAAATCTGACTCGCTGTTTATCCTGTATGCACCCAACAAGCTGGGTGCTCCTGCTTCTAAGCAGACTATTGCTCGTTGGATTTGTAGTACAATTCAGCTTGCACATTCTGTGGCAGGCCTGCCACAGCCAAAATCTGTAAAAGCCCATTCCACACGGAAAGTGGGCTCATCTTGGGTGGCTGCCCGAGGGGTCTCGGCTTTACAACTTTGCCGAGCAGCTACTTGGTCAGGGGCAAACACGTTTGCTAAATTCTACAAATTTGATACCCTGGCTGAGGAGGACCTGGAGTTCTCTCATTCGGTGCTGCAGAGTCATCCGCACTCTCCCGCCCGTTTGGGAGCTTTGGTATAATCCCCATGGTCCTTTCGGAGTCCCCAGCATCCACTAGGACGTCAGAGAAAATAAGAATTTACTTACCGATAATTCTATTTCTCATAGTCCGTAGTGGATGCTGGGCGCCCATCCCAAGTGCGGATTGTCTGCAATACTTGTACATAGTTATTGTTACAAAAATCGGGTTATTATTGTTGTGAGCCATCTTTTCAGAGGCTCCTCTGTTATCATGCTGTTAACTGGGTTCAGATCACAAGTTGTACGGTGTGATTGGTGTGGCTGGTATGAGTCTTACCCGGGATTCAAAATCCTTCCTTATTGTGTACGCTCGTCCGGGCACAGTATCCTAACTGAGGCTTGGAGGAGGGTCATGGGGGGAGGAGCCAGTGCACACCAGGTAGTCCTAAAGCTTTTACTTTTGTGCCCAGTCTCCTGCGGAGCCGCTATCCCCCATGGTCCTTTCGGAGTCCCCAGCATCCACTACGGACTATGAGAAATAGAATTATCGGTAAGTAAATTCTTATTTTTTCTTTGCGTCATGTGCTGTTTGGGGAGTATTTTTTTGAAGGGCCATCCTGCGTGACACTGCAGTGCCACTCCTAGATGGGCCAGGTGTTTGTGTCGGCCACTAGGGTCGCTTAGCTTAGTCACACAGCTACCTCATTGCGCCTCTTTTTTTCTTTGCATCATGTGCTGTTTGGGAAGTATTTTTTTGAAGGGCCATCCTGCGTGACACTGCAGTGCCACTCCTAGATGGGCCAGATGTTTGTGTCGGCCACTTGGGTCGCTTATCTTAGTCACACAGCTACCTCATTGCGCCTCTTTTTTTCTTTGCATCATGTGCTGTTTGGGGACAATTTTTTTGAAGGGCCATCCTGTCTGACACTGCAGTGCCACTCCTAGATGGGCCAGGTGTTTGTGTCGGCCACTAGGGTCGCTTAGCTTAGCCATCCAGCGACCTCGGTGCAAATTTTAGGACTAAAAATAATATTGTGAGATGTGAGGTGTTCAGAATAGACTGAAAATGAGTGGAAATTATGGTTATTGAGGTTAATAATACTATGGGATCAAAATGACCCCCAAATTCTATGATTTAAGCTGTTTTTTAGGGTTTTTTGAAAAAAACACCCGAATCCGACAAAAAAATTTCGGTGAGGTTTTGCCAAAACGCATCCGAACCCAAAACACGGCCGCGGAACCGAACCCAAAACCAAAACACAAAACCCGAAAAATTTCCGGTGCACATCACTAATGTTTAATGGAAAGACACCTGAGGTAATGTTTCCTCCCTCTCATGAACTGAACGCTCTTTTTGAAAAGGTTTGGGAAAATCCTGACAAGAAGTTTCAGATTCCCAAGAGAATTCCAGTGGCATATCCGTTCCCCTCTGGGTATAGGGAAAAGTGGGAGTCACCCCCCACTGTGGACAAAGCCCTATCACGGCTGTCCAAAAAGGTAGCTATTCCGTCCCCTGACACGGCAGCTCTAAAGGAACCTGTGGATCGTAAGCAGGAAAATACATTGAAATCCATTTATGTCACTACGGGTACGCTTCTCAGACCTGCTGTTGCATCGGCGTGGGTGAGTAGCGCTATTGAAAAATGGGCAGATAACTTGTCATTAGAGATGAGCGGGTTCGGTTCCTCGGAATCCGAACCCGCCCGAACTTCAGCTTTTTTTACACGGATCCGAGCGACTCGGATCTTCCCGCCTTGCTCGGTTAACCCGAGCGCGCCCGAACGTCATCATGACGCTGTCGGATTCTCGCGAGGCTCGGATTCTATCACGAGACTCGGATTCTATATAAGGAGCCGCGCGTCGCCGCCATTTTCACACGTGCATTGAGATTGATAGGGAGAGGACGTGGCTGGCGTCCTCTCCATTTAGATTAGAAGAGAGAGAGTGAGATTGAGACAGAGACACTTGATTTACTGGAGCTTAGGAGTACTAGAGAGTGCAGAGTTTACTAGTGACTGACCACTGACCAGTGACCACCAGTGCAGTTTTATTTAATATAATCCGTTCTCTGCCTGAAAAAAACGATACACAGTGACTCAGTCACATACCATATCTGTGCTCAGCCCAGTGTGCTGCATCATCTATGTATAATATCTGACTGTGCTCACACAGCTTAATTGTGGGGGAGACTGGGGAGCAGTTATAGGTTATAGCAGGAGCCAGGAGTACATATTATTAAAATTAAACAGTGCACACTTTTGCTGCAGGAGTGCCACTGCCAGTGTGACTGACCAGTGACCTGACCACACTGACCACCAGTATAGTATACTATATTGTGATTGCCTGAAAAAGTTAAACACTCGTCGTGTGACTTGTGTGGTGTTTTTTTATTCTATAAAAAACTCATTCTGCTGACAGACAGTGTCCAGCAGGTCCGTCATTATATAATATATACCTGTCCGGCTGCAGTAGTGATATATATATATTTTTTATATCATTATTTATCATCCAGTCGCAGCAGACACAGTACGGTAGTTCACGGCTGTAGCTACCTCTGTGTCGGCACTCGGCAGTCCATCCATAATTGTATACCACCTACCCGTGGTTTTTTTTTTTCTTTCTTCTTTATACATACTACATCTCATTATCATCCAGTCTATATTAGCAGCAGACACAGTACAGTATGGTAGTCCACGGCTGTAGCTACCTCTGTGTCGGCACTCGGCAGTCCATCCATAATTGTATACCACCTACCCGTGGTTTTTTTTTTCTTCTTTATACATACTACATCTCATTATCATCCAGTCTATATTAGCAGCAGACACAGTACAGTACGGTAGTCCACGGCTGTAGCTACCTCTGTGTCGGCACTTGGCAGTCCATCCATAATTGTATACCACCTACCCATGGTTTTTTTTTCTTTCTTCTTTATACATACTACATCTCATTATCAACCAGTCTATATTAGCAGCAGACACAGTACAGTACGGTAGTCCACGGCTGTAGCTACCTCTGTGTCGGCACTCGGCAGTCCGTCCATAATTGTATACCACCTACCCGTGGTTTTTTTTTCTTTCTTCTTTATACATACTACATCTCATTATCATCCAGTCTATATTAGCAGCAGACACAGTACAGTACGGTAGTCCACGGCTGTAGCTACCTCTGTGTCGGCACTCGGCAGTCCATCCATAATTGTATACTAGTATCCATCCATCTCCATTGTTTACCTGAGGTGCCTTTTAGTTGTGCCTATTAAAATATGGAGAACAAAAATGTTGAGGTTCCAAAATTAGGGAAAGATCAAGATCCACTTCCACCTCGTGCTGAAGCTGCTGCCACTAGTCATGGCCGAGACGATGAAATGCCAGCAACGTCGTCTGCCAAGGCCGATGCCCAATGTCATAGTACAGAGCATGTCAAATCCAAAACACCAAATATCAGTAAAAAAAGGACTCCAAAACCTAAAATAAAATTGTCGGAGGAGAAGCGTAAACTTGCCAATATGCCATTTACCACACGGAGTGGCAAGGAACGGCTGAGGCCCTGGCCTATGTTCATGGCTAGTGGTTCAGCTTCACATGAGGATGGAAGCACTCAGCCTCTCGCTAGAAAAATGAAAAGACTCAAGCTGGAAAAAGCACAGCTGT
The DNA here is from genome assembly GCF_028390025.1 of Pseudophryne corroboree. Lineage (NCBI taxonomy): Eukaryota > Metazoa > Chordata > Amphibia > Anura > Myobatrachidae > Pseudophryne > Pseudophryne corroboree. The sequence continues at coordinate 775,843,271 of NC_086448.1, forward strand.
TAGGCGCCGGGGTCCGCTCGTCGGTGCGGCCCGGCGCCTAGCAACCAGGGACGCCGTGCGCGTACAGCCGCCGGCTCCCTGGCAACGCTAGACGCCGGGCGCACGGAGCCGCTCTGACCTTAGCAACGGGGACGCCACGTTCAGCCGCGTTCCCCGTTGCTGGGTCTGTCCTGATTACCTCATGGTGTGCTGGCCGTGCAGCATGCAAGCTGCACGGCATTTCAGTTGATTACCCTGTCTGGATTTTGATTGGAGGGTTCCTGAATAAAGGCACCCTCAGGACTCCTTACAGACGCCGGTGATAGCTTCCTGTTTGCCTGTGTCTGCTACAGAGAGTTTCCAGTCCTGCTCAATCCGGTTGTTCCTGTCCTCAGAGATCCTGTACTCGGAAGTTTGTCATCTGTTCCTGGAGTCTGACCGAGCACCTTTAACATCTTGTGGTGTTCGTGAGTCGCGGCTCAGCCGTGTGTTGCGGCTTGTCCGCTTACTGTTTATTATTTAGTTTACTTGTGTTCTGGAGCTTTTGCGGAGGATTCCGCTCCCACAGATCCACTCTGGTATCCAGCGGTGCTGGATAGGAGTAACGGATCAGGGGATCTTTGGTTGTCCTTTTCCCTGGCGGCTAGTCCGCACATACCTTTGGTTTAAGTTAGTTAGCTTGTAACCCCTGGCCTGGTTGCTTAGTCAGAGGGCCCCTTGTTATCACCCTGTCTCGGACTTCCCCTTGTCTCCCTTTAAGACCTGCGGGGGCATCGGGGTTGGGCAGACATAATCCGCCCTTCGAACGCGGCTGCCATGGGCTCAAGCAACCATAGTCTCGCAGGGGATTTCTGATAACACGGGCGAGACAACGGAGTTAGGGTGCCAGGGGTTACTAGGCTCTCCTGCTCCCACAACCAGCTTATTTTCCCTGTACTCAGACCTCTGCCATAAGATCTCCTCCGGTCTGGAGTACAGGAATCATAACATTATCACCGGCCAGACAAAAGAAAACATTTTTAATTAACAGGAGTTAATTTTTTCACTTATTCAGTTGGGAGATTTTGTCGGCCTCATGAATCCCGCCGGTATTGGGCCAAATCCTGGCCAGCTTCTAGTTAGTCAGATTCAAGAACTTACTCAGATGGTTCAGGATCTGTCCCTCCGGGTGAGGTCACAGGAAGATCTGTTACGGACTTCCCCGAGGGTCATCCCTGAACCAAAAATGCATCTGCCTGACCGTTTTTCTGGGGATAGAAAACAGTTTTTTAATTTTAAAGAGTCTTGTAAACTTTATTTTCGTTTAAGACCAGTCTCCTCAGGTACGGAGGCTCAGCGGGTTGGAATTATTATTTCTCTGCTTCAGGGGGATCCTCAGACCTGGGCTTTTGGTTTAAAGACAGACGATCCGGCCTTATCGTCTGTAGACGCCTTTTTAAAATCTTTAGGGCTATTGTATGACGACCCTGATAGAGAGGCGTCCGCTGAGAGTCAGTTGCGTGCTCTTAGACAGGGTAGGAATCCCGCAGAGAATTATTGTACGGAGTTTCGCCGTTGGTCGAACGACTGTGGATGGAATGACCCAGCTCTGCGCAGTCAGTTTCGCCTCGGCTTATCTGAATCTATAAAAGACAGTCTCCTTCAGTATCCCGCTCCTGAGACTCTCGATAAACTCATGGAGCTCTCTATTAAGATAGATCGTCGGCTCAGAGAGCGGAGGGCTGAAAAAGGGGCATCTGTCGGGTCTACTCCTTGTGTGCTTTCCATTCCTGTAGACATGGAGGAGCCTATGCAGATAGGTCTCTCCAAACTGTCTCCTGAAGAAAGAACCAGGAGGCAAAATTCTGGTCTTTGTTTATATTGTGGAGGTAAGGGACATTTTGCCCGTAGTTGTCCGAACAAATCGGGAAACTTCCTGACCAAGTGAATTGTGAGGGGGTTCACTTTGGTCTGCAGCTCATCTCCTCAAATAACTCACTGTTAGTTCCTGCTAAAGTTTCCTTTGGCAGCCTCTGTTCCTCGGTCTCTGCTTTTGTGGACAGCGGAGCTGCAGGGAACTTTATGGATTTAACATGGGCCAAGGCCTTAGGTATTCCTCAGTTAACCTTGGGTAGGTGTGTCACCATGCATGGTTTAGATGGGAGTCCCTTGTCCAATGGGGTTATTTCTCTAGGTACACCTCCTGTTTTACTCTCGGTGGGAGCCCTGCATTCTGAAAAGATTGAGTTTTTCCTTACTCATTGTCCAGCAGTTCCTGTGGTTCTGGGTCACCCTTGGCTGGCCTTTCATAATCCCATCATTGATTGGCAGTCGGGGGAGATCTTACAATGGGGTACCATCTGTAATAAAGAATGTATTACGCTTCCTATCCGAGTAGCTGCCGCCGTTCCTGCACCCATTCCTGAGGAATATCAGGATTTTGTTGACGTGTTTTCCAAGGGCAATGCGGATATTCTGCCTCCCCATAGGCCTTACGATTGTGCCATTGAGCTAATTCCTGGTGCCACGTTGCCTAAAGGAAGGTTATATGCATTGTCTGGTCCTGAAACTGTGGCCATGAATGAGTATGTGAAAGAAAGCCTTGGGAAAGGTTTTATCAGGCCATCTAAATCCCCTTTAAGTGCAGGTTTCTTCTTCGTAGAGAAGAAGGATGGTTCACTCAGACCCTGCATTGACTTTAGAGCTTTGAATAAAATCTCAGTAAAGAATACTTACCCTCTGCCGCTGATCTCTGTCCTCTTTGATCAGCTACGTTCGGCTGTGATTTTTTTCTAAGATTGACCTTAGAGGAGCATATAACCTCATCAGAATCAAGTCAGGGGATGAGTGGAAAACGGCATTCAGTACTCAATCAGGCCACTATGAGTATCTGGTTATGCCATTCGGCCTGTCAAACGCTCCGGCAGTTTTCCAGGATCTCATTAATGATGTGCTCCGTGAATTTCTTGGAAGATTCGTTGTAGTCTACTTAGACGATATTTTGATATATTCTGACTCTGTAGAACAACATGTTACCCAGGTGCGTCAGGTGCTAAAGAAATTACGTGAAAATCACCTATATGCCAAACTGGAGAAGTGTGAATTTCATGTCACGGAGGTATCCTTTTTAGGGTACATTATTTCCCCTCGGGGATTCCGTATGGAACCAAAGAAGCTCCAAGCCATCCTTAGTTGGGCGCAACCCACCAACTTAAAAGCAATTCAGCGCTTTTTAGGGTTTGCGAACTACTATAGAAGATTTATTCACTCTTTCTCTGACCTAGTTGCTCCCATTGTGGCACTTACTAAGAAGGGAGCAGATCCTACCAATTGGTTATGTGAAGCTGAGTTATCTTTTCAGGCCTTGAAACAAGCCTTTGTCTCAGCCCCTGTCCTTAGACATCCCAACCCAGAATTGCCTTTCATTGTTGAGGTTGATGCCTCGGAGGTTGGAGTTGGGGCTATCCTTTCTCAGAAGGATCCAGATTCCCTTGAATTACATCCTTGTGCCTTTATGTCCAGGAAATTCTCATCTGCAGAATCCAACTACGATGTTGGTAACTGGGAATTGCTGGCTATTAAATGGGCTTTCGAGGAGTGGAGGCATTGGCTTGAAGGAGCGACCCATACCATTTCAGTTTTGACTGATCACAAAAATCTTCAATACATTGAATCTGCTAAACGACTGAATGCCCGGCAGGCTCGTTGGGCTTTATTTTTTACTCGTTTCAAATTCATTATCACCTTCAGGCCAGGTTCCAAGAATACTAAGGCAGATGCCCTGTCACGCAGTTTTCTTCCAGTTCAAGACAATAGTCCTGTTACTCCCATACTTCCGTCTTCAGTCATTCGGGCAGGCCTCACACAGGATGTATTTACCCAGTTAAAGCTGCTTCAACATCAAGCTCCTGGAAATACTCCTGCTGGTCGTCTTTTTGTCCCTGAGTTTTTGAGAGCTACTGTTTTGGCGGAGTTTCATGATAGCAAGGTTGCCGGGCATCCGGGAATCGCTAAGACTTTGGAATTAGTCTCCCGCTCAGTATGGTGGCCTGGTCTTTCCAAAGACATTAAAGAGTTTGTTTTTTCTTGTCAGGTCTGTGCACAGCATAAAGTTCCCCGTTCTTTGCCTATAGGTCAACTTATGCCCTTGAATGTTCCCCTTAGGCCATGGTCGCATATCTCCATGGATTTTGTGGTGGACCTCCCTCTGTCAGCCGGATGCCGAGTCATATGGGTGGTAGTGGACCGTTTTAGCAAAATGGCCCATTTCATTGCTCTTCCCCGATTGCCATCTGCCCAGGGATTGGCAGTCTTGTTCCTCCGCCATGTTTTCAGACTCCATGGCTTACCCACTGATATTGTTTCTGATAGGGGTCCACAATTCATTGCACAATTTTGGAAGTCTTTTTGTGCTTCGTTAAAGATGAAATTATCTTTAACGTCCGGTTATCATCCCCAATCCAATGGGCAGACTGAGCGAGTTAACCAATCTCTAAAACAATATTTGCGTTTGTACTCGGCCAAACTCCAAAATGACTGGTCTGAGTTTCTTCCATTGGCGGAGTTTGCTTATAATAATGCCTGTCATTCCTCCACCAATGTGTCTCCATTTTTTGCAGTTTTTGGTTTTCACCCCAGAGCTAATTCATTTTTTCAACATTCCTCTGTCTCCTCTCTGGCCCTGACCTCTCATCTTAAACTTATTTGGAAAAAAGTGCACTTGGCTCTCAGAAAAGCAGCATTCCGGGAAAAAAGATTTTCTGACAGGCTCCGGCGGCCGTGCACTTTTAAAGTAGGAGACAGGGTGTGGTTGTCGACTCGCAACATTAAACTTCGACAAACCTCAGCCAGATTGGGTCCTAGATTTATTGGACCATTTCTCATTATCAAAAAAGTCAATCCAGTTGCTTTCCGGTTACGTTTACCAAAAACTTTACGGATCGGAAATACCTTCCATTGCTCATTACTGAAACCATATGTTTCGTCCAGTAGATTTCCTCGTAAAATATCTCAGGGGAGATCACCAATAAATGTACAGGGTCAGCAGGAGTTCTTGGTGGAGAAGGTTCTCGATTCCAAGTTGTCCCGGGGTCGGCTTTATTTTTTGGTACATTGGAGAGGTTATGGGCCAGAGGAAAGGTCTTGGGTCCTGGATGAGGATCTTCATGCCCCAAGGCTCAAAAGGGCATTTTTTCGAGAATTTCCTCAGAAACCCGGCTTTAGGGGTTCCTTGACCCCTCCTCAAGGGGGGGGTACTGTTAGGCGCCGGGGTCCGCTCGTCGGTGCGGCCCGGCGCCTAGCAACCAGGGACGCCGTGCGCGTACAGCCGCCGGCTCCCTGGCAACGCTAGACGCCGGGCGCACGGAGCCGCTCTGACCTTAGCAACGGGGACGCCACGTTCAGCCGCGTTCCCCGTTGCTGGGTCTGTCCTGATTACCTCATGGTGTGCTGGCCGTGCAGCATGCAAGCTGCACGGCATTTCAGTTGATTACCCTGTCTGGATTTTGATTGGAAGGTTCCTGAATAAAGGCACCCTCAGGACTCCTTACAGACGCCGGTGATAGCTTCCTGTTTGCCTGTGTCTGCTACAGAGAGTTTCCAGTCCTGCTCAATCCGGTTGTTCCTGTCCTCAGAGATCCTGTACTCGGAAGTTTGTCATCTGTTCCTGGAGTCTGACCGAGCACCTTTAACATCTTGTGGTGTTCGTGAGTCGCGGCTCAGCCGTGTGTTGCGGCTTGTCCGCTTACTGTTTATTATTTAGTTTACTTGTGTTCTGGAGCTTTTGCGGAGGATTCCGCTCCCACAGATCCACTCTGGTATCCAGCGGTGCTGGATAGGAGTAACGGATCAGGGGATCTTTGGTTGTCCTTTTCCCTGGCGGCTAGTCCGCACATACCTTTGGTTTAAGTTAGTTAGCTTGTAACCCCTGGCCTGGTTGCTTAGTCAGAGGGCCCCTTGTTATCACCCTGTCTCGGACTTCCCCTTGTCTCCCTTTAAGACCTGCGGGGGCATCGGGGTTGGGCAGACATAATCCGCCCTTCGAACGCGGCTGCCATGGGCTCAAGCAACCATAGTCTCGCAGGGGATTTCTGATAACACGGGCGAGACAACGGAGTTAGGGTGCCAGGGGTTACTAGGCTCTCCTGCTCCCACAACCAGCTTATTTTCCCTGTACTCAGACCTCTGCCATAAGATCTCCTCCGGTCTGGAGTACAGGAATCATAACAACAGCAAAGAACTGTGCGTTCTTCGAAATCCCAAATCCACAAGGAGAGTCCAATTGTGTCGGTTGCGATGCCTGACCTTCCCAACACTGGACGTGAAGAGCATGCGCCTTCCACCATTTGCACGCCCCCTGCAAGTGCTGGAAGGAGCACCCGCAGTCCAGTTCCTGATAGTCAGATTGAAGATGTCAATGTTGAAGTACACCAGGATGAGGAGGATATGGGTGTTGCTGGCGCTGGGGAGGAAATTGACCAGGAGGATTCTGATGGTGAGGTGGTTTGTTTAAGTCAGGCACCCGGGGAGACACCTGTTGTCCGTGGGAGGAATATGGCCGTTGACATGCCTGGTGAAAATACCAAAAAAATCAGCTCTTCGGTGTGGAAGTATTTCACCAGAAATGCGGACAACATTTGTCAAGCCGTGTGTTCCCTTTGTCAAGCTGTAATAAGTAGGGGTAAGGACGTTAACCACCTCGGAACATCCTCCCTTATACGTCACCTGCAGCGCATTCATAATAAGTCAGTGACAAGTTCAAAAACTTTGGCCGACAGCGGAAGCAGTCCACTGACCAGTAAATCCCTTCCTCTTGTAACCAAGCTCACGCAAACCACCCCACCAACTCCCTCAGTGTCAATTTCCTCCTTCCCCAGGAATGCCAATAGTCCTGCAGGCCATGTCACTGGCAATTCTGATGATTCCTCTCCTGCCTGGGATTCCTCCGATGCATCCTTGCGTGTAACGCCTACTGCTGCTGGCGCTGCTGTTGTTGCTGCTGGGAGTCGATGGTCATCCCAGAGGGGAAGTCGTAAGCCCACTTGTACTACTTCCAGTAAGCAATTGACTGTTCAACAGTCCTTTGCGAGGAAGATGAAATATCACAGCAGTCATCCTGCTGCAAAGCGGATAACTGAGGCCTTGACAACTATGTTGGTGTTAGACGTGCGTCCGGTATCCGCCGTTAGTTCACAGGGAACTAGACAATTTATTGAGGCAGTGTGCCCCCGTTACCAAATACCATCTAGGTTCCACTTCTCTAGGCAGGCGATACCGAGAATGTACACGGACGTCAGAAAAAGACTCACCAGTGTCCTAAAAAATGCAGTTGTACCCAATGTCCACTTAACCACGGACATGTGGACAAGTGGAGCAGGGCAGGGTCAGGACTATATGACTGTGACAGCCCACTGGGTAGATGTATGGACTCCCGCCGCAAGAACAGCAGCGGCGGCACCAGTAGCAGCATCTCGCAAACGCCAACTCTTTCCTAGGCAGGCTACGCTTTGTATCACCGGTTTCCAGAATACGCACACAGCTGAAAACCTCTTACGGCAACTGAGGAAGATCATCGCGGAATGGCTTACCCCAATTGGACTCTCCTGTGGATTTGTGGCATCGGACAACGCCAGCAATATTGTGTGTGCATTAAATATGGGCAAATTCCAGCACGTCCCATGTTTTGCACATACCTTGAATTTGGTGGTGCAGAATTTTTTTAAAAACGACAGGGGCGTGCAAGAGATGCTGTCGGTGGCCAAAGAATTGCGGGACACTTTCGGCGTACAGGCACCACGTACAGAAGACTGGAGCACCACCAAAAACTACTGAACCTGCCCTGCCATCATCTGAAGCAAGAAGTGGTAACGAGGTGGAATTCAACCCTCTATATGCTTCAGAGGTTGGAGGAGCAGCAAAAGGCCATTCAAGCCTATACAATTGAGCACGATATAGGAGGTGGAATGCACCTGTCTCAAGCGCAGTGGAGAATGATTTCAACGTTGTGCAAGGTTCTGATGCCCTTTGAACTTGCCACACGTGAAGTCAGTTCAGACACTGCCAGCCTTAGTCAGGTCATTCCCCTCATCAGGCTTTTGCAGAAGAAGCTGGAGACATTGAAGGAGGAGCTAACACGGAGCGATTCCGCTAGGCATGTGGGACTTGTGGATGGAGCCCTTAATTCGCTTAACAAGGATTCACGGGTGGTCAATCTGTTGAAATCAGAGCACTACATTTTGGCCACCATGCTCGATCCTAGATTTAAAGCCTACCTTGGATCTCTCTTTCCGGCAGACACAAGTCTGCTGGGGTTGAAAGACCTGCTGGTGAGAAAATTGTCAAGTCAAGCGGAACGCGACCTGTCAACATCTCCTCCTTCACATTCTCCCGCAACTGGGGGTGCGAGGAAAAGGCTCAGAATTCCGAGCCCACCCGCTGGCGGTGATGCAGGGCAGTCTGGAGCGACTGCTGATGCTGACATCTGGTCCGGACTGAAGGACCTGACAATGATTACGGACATGTCGTCTACTGTCACTGCATATGATTCTCTCAACATTGAAAGAATGGTGGAGGATTATATGAGTGACCGCATCCAAGTAGGCACGTCACACAGTCCGTACTTATACTGGCAGGAAAAAGAGGCAATTTGGAGGCCCTTGCACAAACTGGCTTTATTCTACCTAAGTTGCCCTCCCACAAGTGTGTACTCCGAAAGAGTGTTTAGTGCCGCCGCTCACCTTGTCAGCAATCGGCGTACGAGGTTACATCCAGAAAATGTGGAGAAGATGATGTTCATTAAAATGAATTATAATCAATTCCTCCGCGGAGACATTGACCAGCAGCAATTGCCTCCACAAAGTACACAGGGAGCTGAGATGGTGGATTCCAGTGGGGACGAATTGATAATCTGTGAGGAGGGGGATGTACACGGTGATATATCGGAGGATGATGATGAGGTGGACATTTTGCCTCTGTAGAGCCAGTTTGTGCAAGGAGAGATTAATTGCTTCTTTTTTGGTGGGGGTCCAAACCAACCCGTCATATCAGTCACAGTCGTGTGGCAGACCCTGTCACTGAAATGATGGGTTGGTTAAAGTGTGCATGTCCTGTTTTGTTTATACAACATAAGGGTGGGTGGGAGGGCCCAAGGACAATTCCATCTTGCACCTCTTTTTTCTTTTATTTTTCTTTGCGTCATGTGCTGTTTGGGGAGGGTTTTTTGGAAGGGCCATCCTGCGTGACACTGCAGTGCCACTCCTAGATGGGCCCGGTGTTTGTGTCGGCCACTAGGGTCGCTTATCTTACTCACACAGTCAGCTACCTCATTGCGCCTCTTTTTTTCTTTGCGTCATGTGCTGTTTGGGGAGGGTTTTTTGGAAGGGACATCCTGCGTGACACTGCAGTGCCACTCCTAGATGGGCCCGGTGTTTGTGTCGGACACTAGGGTCGCTTATCTTACTCACACAGTCAGCTACCTCATTGCGCCTCTTTTTTTCTTTGCGTCATGTGCTGTTTGGGGAGGGTTTTTTGGAAGGGACATCCTGCGTGACACTGCAGTGCCACTCCTAGATGGGCCCGGTGTTTGTGTCCGCCACTAGGGTCGCTTATCTTACTCACACAGCTACCTCATTGCACCTCTTTTTTTCTTTGCGTCATGTGCTGTTTGGGGAGGGTTTTTTGGAAGGGACATCCTGCGTGACACTGCAGTGCCACTCCTAGATGGGCCCGGTGTTTGTGTCGGCCACTAGGGTCGCTTATCTTACTCACACAGCGACCTCGGTGCAAATTTTAGGACTAAAAATAATATTGTGAGGTGTGAGGTATTCAGAATAGACTGAAAATGAGTGGAAATTATGGTTTTTGAGGTTAATAATACTTTGGGATCAAAATGACCCCCAAATTCTATGATTTAAGCTGTTTTTTAGGGTTTTTTGAAAAAAACACCCGAATCCAAAACACACCCGAATCCGACAAAAAAAATTCGGTGAGGTTTTGCCAAAACGCGGTCAAACCCAAAACACGGCCGCGGAACCGAACCCAAAACCAAAACACAAAACCCGAAAAATTTCCGGCGCTCATCTCTACTTGTCATCTGAGATAGATACCCTGGATAGGGATAGCATTCTTTTGACGCTGGGCTATATCAGGGACGCTGCAGCCTACCTAAAGGAAGCTGCGAGGGATATTGGCCTTTTGAGATCAAGGGCCAATGCCATGGCAGTCTCAGCTAGGAAAGCATTGTGGATTCATCAATGGAATGCTGATGCTGACTCTAAGAAGGAGATGGAGTCTCTGCCGTATAAAGTTGGTGTCTTGTTTGTTGACGGCCTCGCGGACCTGGTATCTACGGCTACCGCGGGTAAGTCATCCTTTTTACCTTATGTTCCTGCACAACAAAAGAAAACACATCACTATCAGATGCAGTCCTTTCGGCCCAATAAATTCAAAAAAGGGCAAGGGTCTTCCTTTCTTGCTTCTAGAGGAAGAGGAAAGGGAAAGAGGTCACCGGCTGTGGCAAGTTCCCAAGAGCAGAAGTCCTCTCCGGCTTCTACCAAATCCACCGCATGACCCTGGGGCTCCTCTGCGGGAGTCCGCACCGGTGGGGGCAAGTCTCAAACTCTTCAGTCAATTCTGGGCTCGTTCGGCCCTAGACCCATGGGTTTTGGAAATAGTGTCCCAGGGGTACAAGCTAGAGTTTCAAGACGTTCCCCCTCACCGATTTTTCAAATCGGCCTTACCAGCTTCTCCTCCGGACAGGGAGGTGGTATGCGAAGCAATACGGAAATTGTGTAAAAATCAAGTCATTGTCAGGGTTTCTTTGTCGCAACAGGGAGAAGGCTTCTAGTCGAGCCTATTCGTGGTCCCGAAGCCAGACGGCTCAGTCAGAGCGATCCTGAACCTCAAATCCCTCAATTTCTACCTACGGAAATTCAAATTCAAGATGGAATCTCTCCGGGCAGTGATATCCAGTCTGGAGGAGGGGGATTTTATGGTGTCGGTAGACATAAAGGATGCCTATTTGCATGTTCCCATTTTTTCTCCACATCAGGCTTACCTGAGGTTTGCAGTGCAGGATTGCCATTATCAGTTTCAGACGTTGCCGTTTGGTCTGTCCACGGCTCTGAGAATTTTCACCAAAGTGATGGCGGAAATGATGATTCTCCTGCGCAAGCAAGGAGTCACAATTATCCCGTACTTGGACGATCTCCTGATAAAAGCGAGGTCCAAGGAACAATTACTGCAGAACATTACGCTCTCCCTGACAATTCTGCAACAACATGGTTGGCTCCTAAACTTGCCAAAATCGCAGCGGGTTCCGATGACACGTCTGTCGTTCTTGGGTATGATTCTGGACATGGCATTACAGAGAGTGTTTCAGTGGGACCTGTTGGACAAGTGGTCCGGGTCCCATCTGCACATGCACCGACAGATAATCCTGTCTTCCAAGACCAGAATCTCACTCCTGTGGTGGCTGCACAGCTCTCACCTCCTAGAGGGACGCAGGTTCGGGATCCAGGATTGGATCCTGGTGACCACGGATGCAAGTCTCCGAGGCGGGGGTGCAGTCACACAGGGGGAAAATTTCCAGGGAAAATGGTCAAGCCAGGAAGCTTGTCTACACATAAACATTCTGGAATTAAGGGCCATTTACAACGGCTTTCTTCAAGAGGAACATCTTCTTAGCGATCTGCCCGTCCTGATTCAGTCGGACAACATAACAGCAGTGGCGTACGTAAACCGCCAGGGCGGAACGAAGAGCAAAGCGGCAATGGCAGAGGCCACAAAAGTTTTCCGCTGGGCGGAAAGGCATGTAAGCGCTCTGTCAGCGGTCTTCATTCCAGGTGTGGACACCTGGGAAGCAGACTTCCTCAGTAGACACGATCTCCATCCAGGAGAGTGGGGTCTTCATCAAGAGGTCTTTGCAGAAGTGACAAGTCGTTGGGGAATTCCTCAAATAGACATGATGGCGTCTCGCCTCAACAAGAAACTTCCGAGATATTGTTCCAGGTCGAGGGACCCTCAAGCAATAGCTGTGGACGCCCTAGTGACACCGTGGGTGTTTCAGTCGGTATATGTGTTCCCTCCGATTGCACTTATTCCAAAAGTGATAAAGATCATAAGAAGAACAAGGGTTCATGCAATCCTCATTGTTCCAGACTGGCCAAGGAGGGCCTGGTATCCAGATCTTCAGGAATTGCTCGTAGGAGATCCTCTGCCTCTTCCTCTATGAGAGGATCTGTTACAGCAGGGGCCGTGCGTGTACCAAGACTTACCGCGGCTTCGTTTGACGGCTTGGAGGTTGAACGCCGGATCCTAGCCCGAAAGGGTATTCCCAGTGAAGTCATTCCCACACTTCTTCAGGCTAGAAAAGAAGTAACGGCAAAACATTATCACCGTATTTGGAGAAAATGTGTGTCTTGGTGTGAATCCAAGAAGGCTCCTACAGAAGAATTTCAGCTGGGCCGTTTTCTCCATTTTCTACAAGCAGGTGTGGATGCGGGCTTAAAATTAGGCTCAATTAAAGTACAAATTTCGGCCTTGTCAATTTTCTTTCAACAAGAATTGGCCTCCTTTCCGGAAGTTCAGACTTTTGTGAAAGGCGTGCTGCACATCCAACCTCCCTTTGTGCCCCCGGTGGCACCATGGGATATTAACGTGGTGTTGCAGTTCCTGCAGTCTCATTGGTTTGAACCTTTACGTAAGGTAGAGTTGAAATTCGTCACTTGGAAAGTGATCATGCTGTTGGCCTTGGCCTCTGCAAGGCGGATGTCTGAATTAGCGGCTTTGTCTCACAAGAGCCCCTATTTGATCTTCCATGAAGATAGAGCAGAGTTGAGAACTCGTCAGCAATTTCTGCCGAAAGTGGTGTCATCGTTTCACTTGAACCAACCTATTGTGGTGCCAGTGGCTACTGACGCTTTAGCGGAATCAAAGTCTCTAGATGTGGTCAGAGCTTTGAAAATGTATGTAGCCAGAACGGCTCAGTTTAGGAAAACGGAGGCTCTGTTTGTCCTGTATGATCCCAACAAGATTGGGGCTCCTGCTTCCAAGCAGACTATTGCACGCTGGATCTGTAATACGATTCAGCAAGCTCATTCTACGACTGGATTGCCGTTACCGAAAGCGGTGTAGGCCCATTCTACCAGAAAGGTGGGCTCATCCTGGGCGGCTATAATACGCAAAAAGGGGGGGACAGCCCTCTCTGCTTACGCAGAAAAAGCTGAAGAAAAAGAAGACCTTGTCTTTTTCTGGGGCACACTTTCTATATATTATGCTAAAATTAAAATTATTTCTTTATTAATTCATTATTAAAAGTTCTAGGCTTGTTCATCAATAAATATAGTGAGGCATGAAATTTGCCAATTATACAGCGATAATCTCTACATATCCGCACCCGGGTATCCCTTTTGTTTAGGTTATATCTACAAATAGGTGTACCTAAGGGATATGATCACTTTATCTCCTTCACCGAGATTTTAAGAATATCAAAAATTCCTGGAGTTAATATGTACTCCTATTGGTACAATTAATGAAGATTTTCAAAAACAAAAAAACAAAAGAGTATTTTTGTATTTTTTGTTGGAGTTTGTATGTACTCCTTTTATTGTGTTCTGTTCAAAAGAAAAATTAAAAAGATAGAACAGACAGTGTGTTTGTCCCCTCGCAGTTATATATGTGAGCGGAACACCTAACATGTGACTTGTACACATGAATCTGACCACCACCACTGTACAAATTGTATAAATCCTTCTTCAATACCACTGTATATCTTATTTATATCGAACACTAGTGCCTGTTCCCTTGATTCTATCTTACTATTATTCCACACCACTGCACCACTGGATCTTAATGAAAGATAACAAACAGTGGTATCCACAGGGTATATCAGTTGGAAAGTAGTTCCTTTAAATCAAGCTGAATTGGAAAATTTAGTATCCACTAGATCACATTAGATATACACTGAATGTTATCATATACATATGAAAAATTCCAGATCTGTTATTCCAAATGGTGAGTGCGTAATCCCTATGTATAGATGTATTCAGATGTGTGGATCCCCACACCTGCAGAATTTCAGAAAACACCTATATTAACTAGAAAACATGTATCCAACATGGAGAACTGCAGAAATTACTACTTGTAATTCAATAAATTTGATATATGTACACACACAATTCTATAAGACTTGCTAAATGGCCTACGTGGAGGAATCAACCGCTAACTTGCTTTTATATTGCACCAGGAGCACTGCTGTCTACTGTTGATTACAGATACAACACAGGGCGTCCTGCTAATTAATAAGATGTGCAATCTATTCATATAGAAAAAAAGGGCAGTGGGCAGAGAAATACTCCATGCATACATAAAATACAATCAAGGTGAAATGACAGGTTGCGGTTAGGTCAGATATACTTTACATATACAGGGAGGTGATCCAGCAGTGTTGAATCGCGGTGAAGAGAGATCGTGATCTCCGGCGTCCGTGTCCGTGAAAACCGGAAGTCGGAGCCGGCCCGGGGCGGAAGTGACGTACGTTTCGCTATCCTAAGCTTGTTCACAGTTGCCTAGTGACCGTTGTCCTGACACCTTTTTATACCGTGTCAGCGCCATATTGTCAAAGATGTAACCTTCCCTGCAGACCAATTTTACGAGCAGTGTGTTCACTCTAGTGTTTCCACAATGACACTGAAATTTTCGGAATGTATATACATTCCTTATGTATATTCTTTTCATATTATCCATAAATAAAATTAATAATATGAGATATAAATATTATAGAACATATTTGCTATAACTGTTAAAAATCACTGTTTACGGAGTTGTTGAGGATTAATTATTTAATACAAATAATTAATTAATCATTGCCTTTCTTAATAGCGGCCTGACAGACTATATTAGGTAAATTTTGTACGAGATTCATTTCCCTTAACAGGCAGTTAGATTTGGATAGGAAGATTCTATTCTACTTTTAAATGGGAAATCTTAAACTGTATATTGGAACAAGAGTCCATATTGGATAATTATTACAATTAATTATTTATTTAATAGATAGATCCTATAGTGAGAGTAGTACTTGTGATGAGATTATCCTTAGTTGACGTTTTTAGTCCCTTCCTTACAGTGAAAATGAGGGGTTCCTTACTAGGACTTTGTTTAACAGAAAAAGAAAGAGAACAAGAACAAGAACACTCCAAATTGGACATATACAAGGGATTAATATATATGGTCCCATGAATACATTATTTGAGGTGAGGGTGAAATATTATAAACAATTTGTCTAGAATCTATCCTAACTATATGTGGTGATAGTGATTGATTTGTGATGTGAAAATAGTTGATTGCATGTGTGAAAGTGTTATATGAAAAACACTGGAAGTATTACTTGAAAGCTGTTTTAATCTGTGTGTCGTGTGAAAATATTACAGGAGTGGGAAACAGTACTATTAAAATGCTCACATGAGCTAATGCTAATTTTGACAAAACACAACAACTTAATATTAGAAGAATGCACAAGAGAAATAGAACAATTGGGTAAAAAACTGGAACAGTGGGAGCAGAATCCAGTCTTTCAAAGTCATTTTGAAAAAATTAAAAAAGATCTGGATACTTATGAGCAGAACATAATAGATAGGAAAAGGAACAAATATACACGTGACAAACGGGATTTTGGAACTGGAAACATATTTAGATGGACTAGACCAGTGAGAAAGGGTAAAGGCTTTGAATATTCAAACACACCTTCATCTTCAGAGGCCGAATTATCAGGCACTGAGGAGACTGCAGAATTATCCCGGGAGTCTGCTTTAGGAAATAATTATAGATCCAAACAACATCCCCTTCCACGTTTTTTAGAACAGGGCAGGAACACATCATTACACCCAGAAAAAGGAAGGGCAAGACAAGACGCTCCAAGAAGAAGAAGAGGAAGGGAAAAATGGGGCTCCCCCTCACCAAACCGTTACCCAACACGCAAAAACAGATAGTGAATGATGATTCCAACAAACTTAAAGTAATTAATCTATCTAAGCACACATTATCACAGGAACATATAGGGGTTTTGGAAAAAGGGTTAACATTCTCACCCACCAGACACATTGACATCTTTCAGTGGCAAACTAATTTACAATTATTTGGTAGAAAACTCCTATTGTCCAAATTCTATGCCAAAACCAACAGTGAAGAATCCAGACAAAGCCATCTTGAATCAATGCCTCAGACAATTAGCCCCCAAGAAGAAGAGGCTCTGAGAGCTCTAGAGGAATTGTTAACATCAGATTCCATGGGGGAAACCAGTACCAGTAGACCAATATGCAAAAGGCCGTCAACTTTCTTTCCCAGCGATAACATTTGCCCAGAAGTGGGAATCTTCACAAAAATGGTATCACAAGATTTAGAAAAGCTCTATAAGAAAAGTATACATCAATCAACAATTGGAAATTTATCATCCAGTGAAAGAAGAGCACTCAAGGATATTAGAACTTGGCAAGATATCTTGGTGAAACCATCGGATAAGGGCGGTAACGTTGTTATTTGGCCCAGAGATTTATATGTGAAGGAAGCTCGGAGACAATTGAATGACCGGGGATGCTATATCAAGAGTCTTTTTGATCCCACACAATCATATGTGTCTATATATATGAAGTGGATAGAGGACACTTACCGACAAGGGACCATTACAAAAGCTGAATATAAATTTTTGGAAGTTACTGACCCAAGGGTACCTACCTTTTACATGTTGCCCAAGGTGCACAAGAACATTCAATGCCCACCTGGTAGGCCGATCGTTTCGGGTAAAGGGGGCCTCTTGGAAAATGCCAGCATATTTCTTGATACGCACCTCAGGGACTATGTATTACAGCTCCCCTCTTATACGAGAGACACGACCGACGTGTTAAAGAAGATCAATGATATCCAATTGGATTCGGATCACATCCTAGTGAGTCTCGATGTAGAGGCTCTATATTCGAGCATAAATCACGATCAAGGTGTACGAGCAGTAGAGTATTTTTTGTCAACCAAAGAATTGGATGAGTTTCAAACTTTCTTATTGAAGTTACTCTATATGGTGCTCCGGAAAAATTACTTCATATTTGACAACCATTTCTATACCCAGATAAGAGGGACGGCAATGGGGGCGGCCTGTGCCCCCACGTATGCCAACCTCTTTTTGGGGTGGTGGGAGAAGGAAGTAGTGTTCCAAGATCTTCTTGAGGAATACAACAAACACGTCTGTTTGTGGACACGATATATAGACGACATATTGGTTATCTGGGATGGCACAGCAGAGAAACTCTCAGAATTTATAGAAGTACTTAATAATAATACTTTAAACTTAAGATTCACTTACGAATGGAGCAAGGAGAGCATTTCCTTTCTGGATCTCCGGATTTACCGAACTTCGGACAATATGTTGGCCACTGAGATTTTCCGAAAAAGTACCTCCACCAACACTCTCCTTCATCGTAATAGCTTCCACTTTCCTCCGACAATTTCTAACATACCAAAAGGAGAGTTCCTAAGATTGAGGAGGAACTGTTCCAGTGATGAGGTATTTAATGATAGGAGCAGGGAACTAACATACAGACTCAAGGAGCGAGGGTATAGTGGAAGGATGATTAAGCGAGCAAAGAACTCTTTGAAAGAAGTGACCAGAGACTCTCTGATCTTTAAAGATAAGCCTCAGAAACCATTGGATAACACCATTAGGTTTGTAGGAAATTTTTGTACGGAGTGGAGGGCCATTAAAGAAATTATACAAAAGCATTGGCCCATAATACTCTCAGACCAAGATCTGGGGACAAAATTAAAAAAGAATGTCGACATGAGTTGGAGGCGTGCCCCCAACTTAAAGGACCACCTGGTCAGGAGTCATTTCTCCACACAACAACCTAAGACCCCGGCAATAACAGGTACTTACCTGTTGTGGTAATTGTAATTGTAATTGTGGTAATTGTAAACTTTGCAAGTATGTGAGCCCAGTGAAAAAAGTGGAGGACAAGTATGGGAGAACCATCAAAATGAAGAGCCACTTTAATTGTCGAACTACAAATTTGATTTATTGTATTCAATGTGACTGTCCGAAGAAATATATAGGCATGACGACCAGAATGCTCAAGGTGCGAGCATTAGAACATATGGGAAACATCCGGAATGCAAGAACTGATCTACAAAATTACAAACAGATACCAACAGTGGCACACCACTTCCTCAAATTCCATTCAGGCTCATATGAAAATTTCAAGATCTTTGGCCTAGAACGAGTGAATCTTGGCATTAGAGGAGGAAATGTCACGAAAACCCTGCTACAAAAAGAAAGTGAGTGGATTTTCAAAATGAACACCGTAGCTCCTGAAGGGATGAATGAACAAATCAACTACAGTGCATTTTTGCCATAAAGGGCATTTTTTTCATGGCAGTAGGATGAGGGGTTTACAGAAATTAGAATCCAATTTTTCACAATATAGAGTCTATTATTCACATAATCACTTTTATTTATTTACTTTTTCACATGTCACCATAATTTGAACAACAACGTCATTACTTATAAATGTTCACATATGGGATCTTTTGTAGAAAGGGAACAGTAATATTTTCACACGACACACAGATTAAAACAGCTTTCAAGTAATACTTCCAGTGTTTTTCATATAACACTTTCACACATGCAATCAACTATTTTCACATCACAAATCAATCACTATCACCACATATAGTTAGGATAGATTCTAGACAAATTGTTTATAATATTTCACCCTCACCTCAAATAATGTATTCATGGGACCATATATATTAATCCCTTGTATATGTCCAATTTGGAGTGTTCTTGTTCTTGTTCTCTTTCTTTTTCTGTTAAACAAAGTCCTAGTAAGGAACCCCTCATTTTCACTGTAAGGAAGGGACTAAAAACGTCAACTAAGGATAATCTCATCACAAGTACTACTCTCACTATAGGATCTATCTATTAAATAAATAATTAATTGTAATAATTATCCAATATGGACTCTTGTTCCAATATACAGTTTAAGATTTCCCATTTAAAAGTAGAATAGAATCTTCCTATCCAAATCTAACTGCCTGTTAAGGGAAATGAATCTCGTACAAAATTTACCTAATATAGTCTGTCAGGCCGCTATTAAGAAAGGCAATGATTAATTAATTATTTGTATTAAATAATTAATCCTCAACAACTCCGTAAACAGTGATTTTTAACAGTTATAGCAAATATGTTCTATAATATTTATATCTCATATTATTAATTTTATTTATGGATAATATGAAAAGAATATACATAAGGAATGTATATACATTCCGAAAATTTCAGTGTCATTGTGGAAACACTAGAGTGAACACACTGCTCGTAAAATTGGTCTGCAGGGAAGGTTACATCTTTGACAATATGGCGCTGACACGGTATAAAAAGGTGTCAGGACAACGGTCACTAGGCAACTGTGAACAAGCTTAGGATAGCGAAACGTACGTCACTTCCGCCCCGGGCCGGCTCCGACTTCCGGTTTTCACGGACACGGACGCCGGAGATCACGATCTCTCTTCACCGCGATTCAACACTGCTGGATCACCTCCCTGTATATGTAAAGTATATCTGACCTAACCGCAACCTGTCATTTCACCTTGATTGTATTTTATGTATGCATGGAGTATTTCTCTGCCCACTGCCCTTTTTTTCTATATGAATAGATTGCACATCTTATTAATTAGCAGGACGCCCTGTGTTGTATCTGTAATCAATAGTAGACAGCAGTGCTCCTGGTGCAATATAAAAGCAAGTTAGCGGTTGATTCCTCCACGTAGGCCATTTAGCAAGTCTTATAGAATTGTGTGTGTACATATATCAAATTTATTGAATTACAAGTAGTAATTTCTGCAGTTCTCCATGTTGGATACATGTTTTCTAGTTAATATAGGTGTTTTCTGAAATTCTGCAGGTGTGGGGATCCACACACCAGAATACATCTATACATAGGGATTACGCACTCACCATTTGGAATAACAGATCTGGAATTTTTCATATGTATATGATAACATTCAGTGTATATCTAATGTGATCTAGTGGATACTAAATTTTCCAATTCAGCTTGATTTAAAGGAACTACTTTCCAACTGATATACCCTGTGGATACCACTGTTTGTTATCTTTCATTAAGATCCAGTGGTGCAGTGGTGTGGAATAATAGTAAGATAGAATCAAGGGAACAGGCACTAGTGTTCGATATAAATAAGATATACAGTGGTATTGAAGAAGGATTTATACAATTTGTACAGTGGTGGTGGTCAGATTCATGTGTACAAGTCACATGTTAGGTGTTCCGCTCACATATATAACTGCGAGGGGACAAACACACTGTCTGTTCTATCTTTTTAATTTTTCTTTTGAACAGAACACAATAAAAGGAGTACATACAAACTCCAACAAAAAATACAAAAATACTCTTTTGTTTTTTTGTTTTTGAAAATCTTCATTAATTGTACCAATAGGAGTACATATTAACTCCAGGAATTTTTGATATTCTTAAAATCTCGGTGAAGGAGATAAAGTGATCATATCCCTTAGGTACACCTATTTGTAGATATAACCTAAACAAAAGGGATACCCGGGTGCGGATATGTAGAGATTATCGCTGTATAATTGGCAAATTTCATGCCTCACTATATTTATTGATGAACAAGCCTAGAACTTTTAATAATGAATTAATAAAGAAATAATTTTAATTTTAGCATAATATATAGAAAGTGTGCCCCAGAAAAAGACAAGGTCTTCTTTTTCTTCAGCTTTTTCTGCGTAAGCAGAGAGGGCTGTCCCCCCCTTTTTGCGTATTATAGTCTTCAGGACTGAGAATCCGGGAGCACCGCCAACCAAGTGCATAGTTTAATCAATGCTGATAGAGCCAGATGTTGGTTAAATAACAAATAATAATATATCTGACTTAAAGTAATTGTAGTTCTCCAGTGCGGTTTCCGATATTCCCATTCCCTTTTTCCCTTCATATTCAAATGTTGTAGCCTGAGGTCTCTCTCAGTTCTGGAAACAAGCACGGATTTGGACTCAATAACAAATTATCAAAAATAATAATTAGATATCATGACCTTCTGTCTAAAAAACGAGTTGAAAAATAAACGGAGAGTTGAGGATTTAGAGAGTATCTTCCCTTCTACAACGACAGTACAGGAGTTAGATATAAATTGGGAGGATGACAGTCTGAAATTAAAGCGTATTCTTCAAAGACAAATTAGATCTAACTGGGACCTCACAAGTCTAGAAAATTACGTTAAGCAGAAAATAGTGCCTCGAGGTCTTAGACCCAAGATTTTTCCATCTTTTGAATTATTTTCTGACACACTCCGACAGGAGTGGGAAACAGTACTATTAAAATGCTCACATGAGCTAATGCTAATTTTGACAAAACACAACAACTTAATATTAGAAGAATGCACAAGAGAAATAGAACAATTGGGTAAAAAACTGGAACAGTGGGAGCAGAATCCAGTCTTTCAAAGTCATTTTGAAAAAATTAAAAAAGATCTGGATACTTATGAGCAGAACATAATAGATAGGAAAAGGAACAAATATACACGTGACAAACGGGATTTTGGAACTGGAAACATATTTAGATGGACTAGACCAGTGAGAAAGGGTAAAGGCTTTGAATATTCAAACACACCTTCATCTTCAGAGGCCGAATTATCAGGCACTGAGGAGACTGCAGAATTATCCCGGGAGTCTGCTTTAGGAAATAATTATAGATCCAAACAACATCCCCTTCCACGTTTTTTAGAACAGGGCAGGAACACATCATTACACCCAGAAAAAGGAAGGGCAAGACAAGACGCTCCAAGAAGAAGAAGAGGAAGGGAAAAATGGGGCTCCCCCTCACCAAACCGTTACCCAACACGCAAAAACAGATAGTGAATGATGATTCCAACAAACTTAAAGTAATTAATCTATCTAAGCACACATTATCACAGGAACATATAGGGGTTTTGGAAAAAGGGTTAACATTCTCACCCACCAGACACATTGACATCTTTCAGTGGCAAACTAATTTACAATTATTTGGTAGAAAACTCCTATTGTCCAAATTCTATGCCAAAACCAACAGTGAAGAATCCAGACAAAGCCATCTTGAATCAATGCCTCAGACAATTAGCCCCCAAGAAGAAGAGGCTCTGAGAGCTCTAGAGGAATTGTTAACATCAGATTCCATGGGGGAAACCAGTACCAGTAGACCAATATGCAAAAGGCCGTCAACTTTCTTTCCCAGCGATAACATTTGCCCAGAAGTGGGAATCTTCACAAAAATGGTATCACAAGATTTAGAAAAGCTCTATAAGAAAAGTATACATCAATCAACAATTGGAAATTTATCATCCAGTGAAAGAAGAGCACTCAAGGATATTAGAACTTGGCAAGATATCTTGGTGAAACCATCGGATAAGGGCGGTAACGTTGTTATTTGGCCCAGAGATTTATATGTGAAGGAAGCTCGGAGACAATTGAATGACCGGGGATGCTTTATCAAGAGTCTTTTTGATCCCACACAATCATATGTGTCTATATATATATGAAGTTGATAGAGGACACTTACCGACAAGGGACCATTACAAAAGCTGAATATAAATTTTTGGAAGTTACTGACCCAAGGGTACCTACCTTTTACATGTTGCCCAAGGTGCACAAGAACATTCAATGCCCACCTGGTAGGCCGATCGTTTCGGGTAAAGGGGGCCTCTTGGAAAATGCCAGCATATTTCTTGATACGCACCTCAGGGACTATGTATTACAGCTCCCCTCTTATACGAGAGACACGACCGACGTGTTAAAGAAGATCAATGATATCCAATTGGATTCGGATCACATCCTAGTGAGTCTCGATGTAGAGGCCCTATATTCGAGCATAAATCACGATCAAGGTGTACGAGCAGTAGAATATTTTTTGTCAACCAAAGAATTGGATGAGTTTCAAACTTTCTTATTGAAGTTACTCTATATGGTGCTCCGGAAAAATTACTTCATATTTGACAACCATTTCTATACCCAGATAAGAGGGACGGCAATGGGGGCGGCCTGTGCCCCCACGTATGCCAACCTCTTTTTGGGGTGGTGGGAGAAGGAAGTAGTGTTCCAAGATCTTCTTGAGGAATACAACAAACACGTCTGTTTGTGGACACGATATATAGACGACATATTGGTTATCTGGGATGGCACAGCAGAGAAACTCTCAGAATTTATAGAAGTACTTAATAATAATACTTTAAACTTAAGATTCACTTACGAATGGAGCAAGGAGAGCATTTCCTTTCTGGATCTCCGGATTTACCGAACTTCGGACAATATGTTGGCCACTGAGATTTTCCGAAAAAGTACCTCCACCAACACTCTCCTTCATCGTAATAGCTTCCACTTTCCTCCGACAATTTCTAACATACCAAAAGGAGAGTTCCTAAGATTGAGGAGGAACTGTTCCAGTGATGAGGTATTTAATGATAGGAGCAGGGAACTAACATACAGACTCAAGGAGCGAGGGTATAGTGGAAGGATGATTAAGCGAGCAAAGAACTCTTTGAAAGAAGTGACCAGAGACTCTCTGATCTTTAAAGATAAGCCTCAGAAACCATTGGATAACACAATTAGGTTTGTAGGAAATTTTTGTACGGAGTGGAGGGCCATTAAAGAAATTATACAAAAGCATTGGCCCATAATACTCTCAGACCAAGATCTGGGGACAAAATTAAAAAAGAATGTCGACATGAGTTGGAGGCGTGCCCCCAACTTAAAGGACCAACTGGTCAGGAGTCATTTCTCCACACAACAACCTAAGACCCCGGCAATAACAGGTACTTACCCTTGTGGTAATTGTAAACTTTGCAAGTATGTGAGCCCAGTGAAAAAAGTGGAGGACAAGTATGGGAGAACCATCAAAATGAAGAGCCACTTTAATTGTCGAACTACAAATTTGATTTATTGTATTCAATGTGACTGTCCGAAGAAATATATAGGCATGACGACCAGAATGCTCAAGGTGCGAGCATTAGAACATATGGGAAACATCCGGAATGCAAGAACTGATCTACAAAATTACAAACAGATAACAACAGTGGCACACCACTTCCTCAAATTCCATTCAGGCTCATATGAAAATTTCAAGATCTTTGGCCTAGAACGAGTGAATCTTGGCATTAGAGGAGGAAATGTCACGAAAACCCTGCTACAAAAAAACAAGTGAGTGGATTTTCAAAATGAACACCGTAGCTCCTGAAGGGATGAATGAACAAATCAACTACAGTGCATTTTTGCCATAAAGGGCATTTTTTTCATGGCAGTAGGATGAGGGGTTTACAGAAATTAGAATCCAATTTTTCACAATATAGAGTCTATTATTCACATAATCACTTTTATTTATTTACTTTTTCACATGTCACCATAATTTGAACAACAACGTCATTACTTATAAATGTTCACATATGGGATCTTTTGTAGAAAGGGAACAGTAATATTTTCACACGACACACAGATTAAAACAGCTTTCAAGTAATACTTCCAGTGTTTTTCATATAACACTTTCACACATGCAATCAACTATTTTCACATCACAAATCAATCACTATCACCACATATAGTTAGGATAGATTCTAGACAAATTGTTTATAATATTTCACCCTCACCTCAAATAATGTATTCATGGGACCATATATATTAATCCCTTGTATATGTCCAATTTGGAGTGTTCTTGTTCTTGTTCTCTTTCTTTTTCTGTTAAACAAAGTCCTAGTAAGGAACCCCTCATTTTCACTGTAAGGAAGGGACTAAAAACGTCAACTAAGGATAATCTCATCACAAGTACTACTCTCACTATAGGATCTATCTATTAAATAAATAATTAATTGTAATAATTATCCAATATGGACTCTTGTTCCAATATACAGTTTAAGATTTCCCATTTAAAAGTAGAATAGAATCTTCCTATCCAAATCTAACTGCCTGTTAAGGGAAATGAATCTCGTACAAAATTTACCTAATATAGTCTGTCAGGCCGCTATTAAGAAAGGCAATGATTAATTAATTATTTGTATTAAATAATTAATCCTCAACAACTCCGTAAACAGTGATTTTTAACAGTTATAGCAAATATGTTCTATAATATTTATATCTCATATTATTAATTTTATTTATGGATAATATGAAAAGAATATACATAAGGAATGTATATACATTCCGAAAATTTCAGTCATTGTGGAAACACTAGAGTGAACACACTGCTCGTAAAATTGGTCTGCAGGGAAGGTTACATCTTTGACAATATGGCGCTGACACGGTATAAAAAGGTGTCAGGACAACGGTCACTAGGCAACTGTGAACAAGCTTAGGATAGCAAAACGTACGTCACTTCCGCCCCGGGCCGGCTCCGACTTCCGGTTTTCACGGACACGGACGCCGGAGATCACGATCTCTCTTCACCGCGATTCAACACTGCTGGATCACCTCCCTGTATATGTAAAGTATATCTGACCTAACCGCAACCTGTCATTTCACCTTGATTGTATTTTATGTATGCATGGAGTATTTCTCTGCCCACTGCCCTTTTTTTCTATATGAATAGATTGCACATCTTATTAATTAGCAGGACGCCCTGTGTTGTATCTGTAATCAATAGTAGACAGCAGTGCTCCTGGTGCAATATAAAAGCAAGTTAGCGGTTGATTCCTCCACGTAGGCCATTTAGCAAGTCTTATAGAATTGTGTGTGTACATATATCAAATTTATTGAATTACAAGTAGTAATTTCTGCAGTTCTCCATGTTGGATACATGTTTTCTAGTTAATATAGGTGTTTTCTGAAATTCTGCAGGTGTGGGGATCCACACACCAGAATACATCTATACATAGGGATTACGCACTCACCATTTGGAATAACAGATCTGGAATTTTTCATATGTATATGATAACATTCAGTGTATATCTAATGTGATCTAGTGGATACTAAATTTTCCAATTCAGCTTGATTTAAAGGAACTACTTTCCAACTGATATACCCTGTGGATACCACTGTTTGTTATCTTTCATTAAGATCCAGTGGTGCAGTGGTGTGGAATAATAGTAAGATAGAATCAAGGGAACAGGCACTAGTGTTCGATATAAATAAGATATACAGTGGTATTGAAGAAGGATTTATACAATTTGTACAGTGGTGGTGGTCAGATTCATGTGTACAAGTCACATGTTAGGTGTTCCGCTCACATATATAACTGCGAGGGGACAAACACACTGTCTGTTCTATCTTTTTAATTTTTCTTTTGAACAGAACACAATAAAAGGAGTACATACAAACTCCAACAAAAAATACAAAAATACTCTTTTGTTTTTTTGTTTTTGAAAATCTTCATTAATTGTACCAATAGGAGTACATATTAACTCCAGGAATTTTTGATATTCTTAAAATCTCGGTGAAGGAGATAAAGTGATCATATCCCTTAGGTACACCTATTTGTAGATATAACCTAAACAAAAGGGATACCCGGGTGCGGATATGTAGAGATTATCGCTGTATAATTGGCAAATTTCATGCCTCACTATATTTATTGATGAACAAGCCTAGAACTTTTAATAATGAATTAATAAAGAAATAATTTTAATTTTAGCATAATATATAGAAAGTGTGCCCCAGAAAAAGACAAGGTCTTCTTTTTCTTCAGCTTTTTCTGCGTAAGCAGAGAGGGCTGTCCCCCCCTTTTTGCGTATTATAGTCTTCAGGACTGAGAATCTGGGAGCACCGCCAACCAAGTGCATAGTTTAATCAATGCTGATAGAGCCAGATGTTGGTTAAATAACAAATAATAATATATCTGACTAAAAGTAATTGTAGTTCTCCAGTGCGGTTTCCGATATTCCCATTCCCTTTTTCCCTTCATATTCAAATGTTGTAGCCTGAGGTCTCTCTCAGTTCTGGAAACAAGCACGGATTTGGACTCAATAACAAATTATCAAAAATAATAATTAGATATCATGACCTTCTGTCTAAAAAACGAGTTGAAAAATAAACGGAGAGTTGAGGATTTAGAGAGTATCTTCCCTTCTACAACGACAGTACAGGAGTTAGATATAAATTGGGAGGATGACAGTCTGAAATTAAAGCGTATTCTTCAAAGACAAATTAGATCTAACTGGGACCTCACAAGTCTAGAAAATTACGTTAAGCAGAAAATAGTGCCTCGAGGTCTTAGACCCAAGATTTTTCCATCTTTTGAATTATTTTCTGACACACTCCGACAGGAGTGGGAAACAGTACTATTAAAATGCTCACATGAGCTAATGCTAATTTTGACAAAACACAACAACTTAATATTAGAAGAATGCACAAGAGAAATAGAACAATTGGGTAAAAAACTGGAACAGTGGGAGCAGAATCCAGTCTTTCAAAGTAATTTTGAAAAAATTAAAAAAGATCTGGATACTTATGAGCAGAACATAATAGATAGGAAAAGGAACAAATATACACGTGACAAACGGGATTTTGGAACTGGAAACATATTTAGATGGACTAGACCAGTGAGAAAGGGTAAAGGCTTTGAATATTCAAACACACCTTCATCTTCAGAGGCCGAATTATCAGGCACTGAGGAGACTGCAGAATTATCCCGGGAGTCTGCTTTAGGAAATAATTATAGATCCAAACAACATCCCCTTCCACGTTTTTTAGAACAGGGCAGGAACACATCATTACACCCAGAAAAAGGAAGGGCAAGACAAGACGCTCCAAGAAGAAGAAGAGGAAGGGAAAAATGGGGCTCCCCCTCACCAAACCGTTACCCAACACGCAAAAACAGATAGTGAATGATGATTCCAACAAACTTAAAGTAATTAATCTATCTAAGCACACATTATCACAGGAACATATAGGGGTTTTGGAAAAAGGGTTAACATTCTCACCCACCAGACACATTGACATCTTTCAGTGGCAAACTAATTTACAATTATTTGGTAGAAAACTCCTATTGTCCAAATTCTATGCCAAAACCAACAGTGAAGAATCCAGACAAAGCCATCTTGAATCAATGCCTCAGACAATTAGCCCCCAAGAAGAAGAGGCTCTGAGAGCTCTAGAGGAATTGTTAACATCAGATTCCATGGGGGAAACCAGTACCAGTAGACCAATATGCAAAAGGCCGTCAACTTTCTTTCCCAGCGATAACATTTGCCCAGAAGTGGGAATCTTCACAAAAATGGTATCACAAGATTTAGAAAAGCTCTATAAGAAAAGTATACATCAATCAACAATTGGAAATTTATCATCCAGTGAAAGAAGAGCACTCAAGGATATTAGAACTTGGCAAGATATCTTGGTGAAACCATCGGATAAGGGCGGTAACGTTGTTATTTGGCCCAGAGATTTATATGTGAAGGAAGCTCGGAGACAATTGAATGACCGGGGATGCTTTATCAAGAGTCTTTTTGATCCCACACAATCATATGTGTCTATATATATGAAGTTGATAGAGGACACTTACCGACAAGGGACCATTACAAAAGCTGAATATAAATTTTTGGAAGTTACTGACCCAAGGGTACCTACCTTTTACATGTTGCCCAAGGTGCACAAGAACATTCAATGCCCACCTGGTAGGCCGATCGTTTCGGGTAAAGGGGGCCTCTTGGAAAATGCCAGCATATTTCTTGATACGCACCTCAGGGACTATGTATTACAGCTCCCCTCTTATACGAGAGACACGACCGACGTGTTAAAGAAGATCAATGATATCCAATTGGATTCGGATCACATCCTAGTGAGTCTCGATGTAGAGGCCCTATATTCGAGCATAAATCACGATCAAGGTGTACGAGCAGTAGAGTATTTTTTGTCAACCAAAGAATTGGATGAGTTTCAAACTTTCTTATTGAAGTTACTCTATATGGTGCTCCGGAAAAATTACTTCATATTTGACAACCATTTCTATACCCAGATAAGAGGGACGGCAATGGGGGCGGCCTGTGCCCCCACGTATGCCAACCTCTTTTTGGGGTGGTGGGAGAAGGAAGTAGTGTTCCAAGATCTTCTTGAGGAATACAACAAACACGTCTGTTTGTGGACACGATATATAGACGACATATTGGTTATCTGGGATGGCACAGCAGAGAAACTCTCAGAATTTATAGAAGTACTTAATAATAATACTTTAAACTTAAGATTCACTTACGAATGGAGCAAGGAGAGCATTTCCTTTCTGGATCTCCGGATTTACCGAACTTCGGACAATATGTTGGCCACTGAGATTTTCCGAAAAAGTACCTCCACCAACACTCTCCTTCATCGTAATAGCTTCCACTTTCCTCCGACAATTTCTAACATACCAAAAGGAGAGTTCCTAAGATTGAGGAGGAACTGTTCCAGTGATGAGGTATTTAATGATAGGAGCAGGGAACTAACATACAGACTCAAGGAGCGAGGGTATAGTGGAAGGATGATTAAGCGAGCAAAGAACTCTTTGAAAGAAGTGACCAGAGACTCTCTGATCTTTAAAGATAAGCCTCAGAAACCATTGGATAACACAATTAGGTTTGTAGGAAATTTTTGTACGGAGTGGAGGGCCATTAAAGAAATTATACAAAAGCATTGGCCCATAATACTCTCAGACCAAGATCTGGGGACAAAATTAAAAAAGAATGTCGACATGAGTTGGAGGCGTGCCCCCAACTTAAAGGACCAACTGGTCAGGAGTCATTTCTCCACACAACAACCTAAGACCCCGGCAATAACAGGTACTTACCCTTGTGGTAATTGTAAACTTTGCAAGTATGTGAGCCCAGTGAAAAAAGTGGAGGACAAGTATGGGAGAACCATCAAAATGAAGAGCCACTTTAATTGTCGAACTACAAATTTGATTTATTGTATTCAATGTGACTGTCCGAAGAAATATATAGGCATGACGACCAGAATGCTCAAGGTGCGAGCATTAGAACATATGGGAAACATCCGGAATGCAAGAACTGATCTACAAAATTACAAACAGATAACAACAGTGGCACACCACTTCCTCAAATTCCATTCAGGCTCATATGAAAATTTCAAGATCTTTGGCCTAGAACGAGTGAATCTTGGCATTAGAGGAGGAAATGTCACGAAAACCCTGCTACAAAAAGAAAGTGAGTGGATTTTCAAAATGAACACCGTAGCTCCTGAAGGGATGAATGAACAAATCAACTACAGTGCATTTTTGCCATAAAGGGCATTTTTTTCATGGCAGTAGGATGAGGGGTTTACAGAAATTAGAATCCAATTTTTCACAATATAGAGTCTATTATTCACATAATCACTTTTATTTATTTACTTTTTCACATGTCACCATAATTTGAACAACAACGTCATTACTTATAAATGTTCACATATGGGATCTTTTGTAGAAAGGGAACAGTAATATTTTCACACGACACACAGATTAAAACAGCTTTCAAGTAATACTTCCAGTGTTTTTCATATAACACTTTCACACATGCAATCAACTATTTTCACATCACAAATCAATCACTATCACCACATATAGTTAGGATAGATTCTAGACAAATTGTTTATAATATTTCACCCTCACCTCAAATAATGTATTCATGGGACCATATATATTAATCCCTTGTATATGTCCAATTTGGAGTGTTCTTGTTCTCTTTCTTTTTCTGTTAAACAAAGTCCTAGTAAGGAACCCCTCATTTTCACTGTAAGGAAGGGACTAAAAACGTCAACTAAGGATAATCTCATCACAAGTACTACTCTCACTATAGGATCTATCTATTAAATAAATAATTAATTGTAATAATTATCCAATATGGACTCTTGTTCCAATATACAGTTTAAGATTTCCCATTTAAAAGTAGAATAGAATCTTCCTATCCAAATCTAACTGCCTGTTAAGGGAAATGAATCTCGTACAAAATTTACCTAATATAGTCTGTCAGGCCGCTATTAAGAAAGGCAATGATTAATTAATTATTTGTATTAAATAATTAATCCTCAACAACTCCGTAAACAGTGATTTTTAACAGTTATAGCAAATATGTTCTATAATATTTATATCTCATATTATTAATTTTATTTATGGATAATATGAAAAGAATATACATAAGGAATGTATATACATTCCGAAAATTTCAGTCATTGTGGAAACACTAGAGTGAACACACTGCTCGTAAAATTGGTCTGCAGGGAAGGTTACATCTTTGACAATATGGCGCTGACACGGTATAAAAAGGTGTCAGGACAACGGTCACTAGGCAACTGTGAACAAGCTTAGGATAGCGAAACGTACGTCACTTCCACCCCGGGCCGGCTCCGACTTCCGGTTTTCACGGACACGGACGCCGGAGATCACGATCTCTCTTCACCGCGATTCAACACTGCTGGATCACCTCCCTGTATATGTAAAGTATATCTGACCTAACCGCAACCTGTCATTTCACCTTGATTGTATTTTATGTATGCATGGAGTATTTCTCTGCCCACTGCCCCCCCTTTTTTTCTATATGAATAGATTGCACATCTTATTAATTAGCAGGACGCCCTGTGTTGTATCTGTAATCAACAGTAGACAGCAGTGCTCCTGGTGCAATATAAAAGCAAGTTAGCAGTTGATTCCTCCACGTAGGCCATTTAGCAAGTCTTATAGAATTGTGTGTGTACATATATCAAATTTATTGAATTACAAGTAGTAATTTCTGCAGTTCTCCATGTTGGATACATGTTTTCTAGTTAATATAGGTGTTTTCTGAAATTCTGCAGGTGTGGGGATCCACACATCTGAATACATCTATACATAGGGATTACGCACTCACCATTTGGAATAACAGATCTGGAATTTTTCATATGTATATGATAACATTCAGTGTATATCTAATGTGATCTAGTGGATACTAAATTTTCCAATTCAGCTTGATTTAAAGGAACTACTTTCCAACTGATATACCCTGTGGATACCACTGTTTGTTATCTTTCATTAAGATCCAGTGGTGCAGTGGTGTGGAATAATAGTAAGATAGAATCAAGGGAACAGGCACTAGTGTTCGATATAAATAAGATATACAGTGGTATTGAAGAAGGATTTATACAATTTGTACAGTGGTGGTGGTCAGATTCATGTGTACAAGTCACATGTTAGGTGTTCCGCTCACATCACATGTTAGGTGTTCCGCTCACATATATAACTGCGAGGGGACAAACACACTGTCTGTTCTATCTTTTTAATTTTTCTTTTGAACAGAACACAATAAAAGGAGTACATACAAACTCCAACAAAAAATACAAAAATACTCTTTTGTTTTTTTGTTTTTGAAAATCTTCATTAATTGTACCAATAGGAGTACATATTAACTCCAGGAATTTTTGATATTCTTAAAATCTCGGTGAAGGAGATAAAGTGATCATATCCCTTAGGTACACCTATTTGTAGATATAACCTAAACAAAAGGGATACCCGGGTGCGGATATGTAGAGATTATCGCTGTATAATTGGCAAATTTCATGCCTCACTATATTTATTGATGAACAAGCCTAGAACTTTTAATAATGAATTAATAAAGAAATAATTTTAATTTTAGCATAATATATAGAAAGTGTGCCCCAGAAAAAGACAAGGTCTTCTTTTTCTTCAGCTTTTTCTGCGTAAGCAGAGAGGGCTGTCCCCCCCTTTTTGCGTATTATAGTCTTCAGGACTGAGAATCTCGGAGCACCGCCAAGCAAGTGCATAGTTTAATCAATGCTGATAGAGCCAGATGTTGGTTAAATAACAAATAATAATATATCTGACTAAAAGTAATTGTAGTTCTCCAGTGCGGTTTCCGATATTCCCATTCCCTTTTTCCCTTCATATTCATCCTGGGCGGCTGCCAGGGGGGTCTCGGCATTACAGCTTTGCCGAGCAGCTACTTGGTCGGGTTCAAACACTTTTGCAAAGTTTTACAAGTTTGATACCCTGGCTAAGGAAGCCCTCTTGTTTGGTCAATCGATGCTGCAGAGTCATCCGCAGTCTCCCGCCCGTTCTTGAGCTTTGGTATAAACCCCATGGTTCTTGAAGTCTCCCCAGCATCCTCTAGAACGTAGGAGAAAATAGGATTTTAATACCTACCGGTAAATCCTTTTCTCTTAGTCCGTAGAGGATGCTGGTTATGGTTACACACGTGTTGTGTTGCGTTTGTAGTCAGCCTGTTGCTGTCGTTATTCATGCCATTGCATGCGTTGGGTTAAATGCCATGTTGTACGGCATGCTTGAGGTGTGAGCTGGTATGTATCTCACCTTAGTTTAAATCAAAATAAATCCTTTTTCCTCGAAATGTCCGTCTCCCTGGGCACAGTTCCTATAACTGGAGTCTGGAGGAGGGGCTTAGAGGGAGGAGCTAGTTCACACCCCTTTTAAAGTCTTAAAGTGCCCATGTGTCAGGAACTGGTGCAGAATCCGGAATTCGGGATCAGGTACCAAGTAGTTGACGTTACCCAGAACAGAGGCGCGGAGTCTAACACGCCAGAAGGTTTTCACCAGGGAACCCCGCAAGGGGATATGGGCTTCGCGGCTTCCGACGTGCAGGTCGCGGCCCCCTGTCTGGGTCACTTGATACCTGAACTGGACTGGAGTTATGGTAGAGGTGTTGTATATGACCAACCGCAGGGATACACAGGAACAAACAGGAACTGGAGAAGGTGGCAGGGTGCACACGGCCAGATGGTACGCTGGGGCCGTAGAGATGGAACAGCAGCAGGCACTCCAGGGGTGACACAGGAGGTAGCGGCAGTCGGCAGACTAAAGTCGTCAGCAAGATGTTGAAGCTGGAATTCAATACTGGAACAAGGCAATACCCACTGGACAGATGAACTGAGACCAGAGAGGAACCAGGAAGCAGAACACCACATGGAGTAGTTATAACTGGCAAAGCTTCTTGGGATTGAGAGGCTTAAAAGAACAGGCTGGACCAATCAGTTGTGAGCACCAGACAGGCCCCCAGTAATTGATATAACATGCAGCTGCAGTGCAGACTGAGCAGGCTGACAAGCTGAATAGTAGTTTCCAGGTAACGAGCTGTAATTACAGAATCCAGACACCTGTGAAGTCAGTTGCTGAGTGCAGGAGCAAAGGCACTGGGAGACAACTATGCAGGAGCTAGCTGTGACCTGTAGTTCCACAAACTGAAGCAAAGGTAATTTATAACAAAAACAAAACATGAGTGCTCAGGATTGTAACAGTACCCCCCCCCCCCTTGAAGAGGGGTTAAGAACCCCTAGAACCAGGCTTTTTCCGGAAATTCACAGAAGAAAGACCTCTTAAGTCTGGGTGCATGAAGAAACCGCTCTGGTACCCAGGTTCTCTCTTCCGGACCGTAACCCTTCCAATGCACGAGGAAATGAACTTGACCCCTCCTGAACTTGGAATCCAGAATCTTCTCCACAACAAACTCCTTGTGACCTTGAACTAACACAGCGGCAGGCCTTCTGGAAGGAGATCTTCTAAATCTCTGGGACACAAATGCTGGTTTCAACAAGGAACAGTGGAAAGTGTTATTGATCTTAAGTGACTTTGGTAAAAGGAGTCGAAAGGCTACTGGATTAATCTGTTTAATAATCCGGAATGGACCAATGAACCTAGGCCCAAATTTTTGAGAGGGCTGGCGTAACTTGATATTTCGAGTGGACAGCCACACCATGTCACCCACTTTAAGAGTACAAGGTCTTCGTCATCTGTCAGCAAATTGTTTGGAACGAACAGAGACTTGGTTGAGTGCCAGACGTACTCTCCTCCAAATTTTCCTCAGACGAGCTACAGGATCAAGGGAAGAAGTCTGTTCCTGCAGGATGTCAAAAGCGTTAGACCTAGGATGGAACCCAGAGAGACAAAAGAAGGGTGACATGGATGAAGAAGAGTGACTGGAATTATTATATGCAAATTCAGCAAATGCCAGATGGTCCACCCAATCGTTATGGTACTTGGAAACATAACAACGGAGATACTGTTCAAGAGACTGGTTCACTCGCTCAGTCTGTTCATTGGATTGCAGATGATAACCAGAGGACAGACTAAGATTAATATCCAAGGCTGAACAGAAAGCTCGCCAGAATTGAGCAATAAACTGAGTTCCTCTGTCGGAGACGATGTCCTGTGGTAATCCATGTAATTTAAAGATATGTTTGATAAACAAGGTTGCCAATTCCCTGGCACTGGGGAGCTTGCGAAGAGGAACAAAGTGAGCCATCTTACTGAACCGGTCTACCACAACCCAAATGGTATTGTACCCCGATGACTTGGGAAGATCAACCACAAAGTCCATAGAAATATGGGACCAAGGTCTTGAGGGAACCGTAAGAGGCGTAAGATGTCCCATGGGAGCTTTATGAGGAGTTTTATGTTGAGCACAGATCTCACAAGCAAGAATGAACTCTCTAACATCTTGATACATAGAAGGCCACCAAACTGAGCGAGACAATAAATCCAGAGTCTTAGAAATCCCTGGATGCCCAGAGACTCTTTTTACATGAAATTCAGATAAAACTGCTTTCCTGTACTCTTTAGGGACAAAGAGGAGTCTTGAGGGAGTCCCCATGGGTGCAAGAGACTGTTTGGCTTGAA
Organism: Pseudophryne corroboree; assembly: GCF_028390025.1. NCBI lineage: Eukaryota > Metazoa > Chordata > Amphibia > Anura > Myobatrachidae > Pseudophryne > Pseudophryne corroboree. Next base: position 775,878,832 of record NC_086448.1, read on the forward strand.
TCTGGGAGACTAAATCTTGAGCAAGACCAGCATGGATATTGGAAACAGGAATAATTGGTTCAGAAGAGCAGGATGAATCTTGAATTGGAAGGAAGCTTCGTGACAAGGCATCTGCTTTAAGATTCTTCGATCCTGGCCGATAGGAGATCACATAGTTGAATCTAGTGAAGAATAATGCCCATCGTGCCTGTCTTGGATTCAGTCTCTTGGCTGACTCAATATAGGATAAGTTTTTATGGTCAGTGAGGATTGTAATCACGTGTCTCGCCCCTTCCAACCAATGCCTCCATTCTTCTAGAGCCCACTTGATAGCAAGCAGTTCACGATTTCCAACATCATAGTTGGCTTCGGCAGGAGAGAACTTTCTGGAGAGAAAAGAGCACGGGTGAAGTTTAGAATCCACTTGATCTTTCTGTGATAGGACTGCTCCCACTCCCACTTCAGAAGCATCCACTTCCATAACAAAAGGCAGGTCAGGATTTGGATGACTAAGAACAGGTGCAGATATAAAGGCTTTCTTTAACTTGAAAAAAGCTTGTAGAGCTGAAGGTGACCAATGTGATGGATACGCACCTTTCTTGGTCAAAGCAACAATAGGTGCAACAATGTCTGAAAATGAACGAATAAATCTCCTGTAATAATTAGCGAACCCAAGAAAGCGTTGTATAGCTTTAAGGTTAGTAGGTTGTGCCCAATCTTGAATTGCTTGAAGCTTACAGGGATCCATGGAGAACCCCTTGGGAGAGATGACGTATCCTAAGAAAGCGACTTCCTTCACTTCGAATTCAAATTTTTCTAACTTGGCGTATAGATGGTGCTCCCGGAGTTTTTGCAACACCATCTGGACATGGACTCGATGCTGCTCAAGTGACCGTGAATATATCAGGATGTCGTCCAAGTAGACCACAACAAATTTTCCCAGGAATTCTCGGAGCACATCATTGATAAAATCTTGGAAGACGGCAGGAGCATTTGACAATCCAAATGGCATAACAAGGTATTCATAATGCCCAGAATGAGTGTTGAAGGCTGTCTTCCACTCGTCACCGGCCTTAATTCGTATGAGGTTATATGCCCCCCGAAGATCAATTTTAGAAAAGATTTCCGCCATCCGGAGTTGATCAAACAACACGGAAATCAAAGGCAAAGGATAAGAATTCTTAACCGTGATTTTGTTGAGTCCTCTATAATCAATGCATGGACGTAAGGAGCCGTCCTTTTTTGCCACAAAGAAGAATCCTGCTCCTACTGGTGATTTTGAGGGACGAATAAACCCTTTGCTTAGGTTCTCCTGAATATAGTCTTCCATGGCTTTAGTTTCTGGCAAAGAAAGAGCATATAATCTACCCTTAGGTAATTTATCTTCGGATACCAGACTGATGGCACAGTCGTAAGGTCGATGGGGGGGAAGAGTATCCGCCTCTTTCTTGGAGAAGACATCCGCAAATGAATGATATGGAGTCGGTAGCCCCTCTGGTATAACTTGAGAGCATCGCACTGGCAAGGACAGACATCTTCCTGTACATTCTGTTCCCCACTGTAAGAGTTCTCCTGTCTTCCAGCAGATGGATGGATTATGGGATTTCAACCATGGAAGCCCTAGGACTATGGAGGCCATGGGGCAATTGACAAGGAGGAAAATAATCTTCTCCGAATGCAGAAGACCAGTAGTTAAATGAACAGGAGGAGTTTGCTGAGACACTTGCCCACTGAGGAGGGGGTTACCGTCAAGGCCACAAATAGTCACAGAAGGCTTCATCTTTAGTATAGGAATGTTCCAGGACCGGGCGAAAGAGATATCCATAAAGTTGGCAGCTGCACCACAATCAACAAAAGCCTTGACTGCAACTTGCTGAGTAGGTAGACTAATTTGAACTGGAAGCAAGACTGAATTTTTTGGAGAGATTCCAGCCAGACCAAGGAGTAACTCCCCTTTTACCCCTGGGTCTTGTCTTTTCCCGACTTCAGGGTGCAAACATTAGCAAAATGACCCTTTGCTCCACAATATAAGCATAGGCCCATCGATCGTCTACGAGATTTTTCCTGAGCAGAAAGACGAAAGGCCCCAATCTGCATGGGTTCAATGGAATCTTCGGCTTCTTCCAAGGCTACTGCTGAGGGAGATGGTGACCCTCCACCTTTCTCCATCCTCCGTTCCCTGATCCGACGATCTACTCGAATTGCTAACTGCATGAGCTTGTCCAGGGTTTCAGGAGTAGGATACTGGACAAGGTAATCTTTAATTTGCTCAGTGAGGCCTAAGCGGAACTGACTTCTGAGGGCTGGGTCATTCCAACCACTATCACCTGCCCATCTGCGAAACTCAGTGCAGTATACCTCGGCCATGTTTTTCCCTTGTCTCAGGGCTCGTAAGTGAGCCTCTGCAGAAGCTGCTCGGTCCGGGTCATCATAAAGAACTCCTAGGGCGCTAAAAAAGGCATCCACTGTGTGCAAGGCGGGATTCTCCGTTTTTAATCCGAACGCCCAGGACTGGGGTTCCCCCTGCAGGAGGGAGATGATGATACCTACTCGCTGAGCCTCAGAACCAGACGATAATGGCCGGAGTCTGAAATATAGCTTGCAGCTATCACGGAAATTCTGGAACTGTTTCCGGTCACCTGTAAACCGATCTGGAAGATGCAGCTTTGGTTCAGGCCCAGGAGCTCTGGTTACAACCAATGACCTGCTAGTTTCTTCCTGGGTGGAAACTCAGAGCTTTAGATCTTGCAGTTGCTGCGTCAAATTTTGTATTTGACCAGCCAAGATTTGAGCCGGATTTTGCTGTGACGGGTCCATGCCCAGGAAGTGGTGGGCCAGTTATAATGTCAGGAACTGGTGCAGAATCCGGAATTCGGGATCAGGTACCAAGTGGCTGACGTTACCCAGAACAGAGGCGCGGAGTCTAACACGCCGGAAGGTTTTCACCAGGGAACCCCGCAAGGGGATATGGGCTTCGCGGCTTCCGACGTGCAGGTCGCGGCCCCCTGTCTGGGTCACTTGATACCTGAACTGGACTGGAGTTATGGTAGAGGTGTTGTATATGACCAACCGCAGGGATACACAGGAACAAACAGGAACTGGAGAAGGTGGCAGGGTGCACACGGCCAGATGGTACGCTGGGGCCGTGGAGATGGAACAGCAGCAGGCACTCCAGGGGTGACACAGGAGGTAGCGGCAGTCGGCAGACTGAAGTCGTCAGCAAGATGTTGAAGCTGGAATTCAATACTGGAACAAGGCAATACCCACTGGACAGATGAACTGAGACCAGAGAGGAACCAGGAAGCAGAACACCACATGGAGTAGTTATAACTGGCAAAGCTTCTTGGGATTGAGAGGCTTAAAAGAACAGGCTGGACCAATCAGTTGTGAGCACCAGACAGGCCCCCAGTAATTGATATAACATGCAGCTGCAGTGCAGACTGAGCAGGCTGACAAGCTGAATAGTAGTTTCCAGGTAACGAGCTGTAATTACAGAATCCAGACACCTGTGAAGTCAGTTGCTGAGTGCAGGAGCAAAGGCACTGGGAGACAACTATGCAGGAGCTAGCTGTGACCTGTAGTTCCACAAACTGAAGCAAAGGTAATTTATAACAAAAACAAAACATGAGTGCTCAGGATTGTAACACCATGTCTCCTGCGGATCCCGTCTATACCCCATGGTTCTTAAGTGTCCCCAGCATCCTCTACGGACTAAGAGAAAAGGATTTACCGGTAGGTAATAAAATCCTATTTTTTTGTAAATTCCTGTGTTGTATGAGGTGTATGTGAACAAACAACTACATTTGACTGATGATCTATTGATTCGTATGTGTGTGGACAGCAGTGCATCTCAATACGAATTGCCCCAACACTGCCTTGTTTAGTGTTTAGAAATTACCGAGATGTATTTTTGGACGAAAATGCAATCTCGAATCAAATCGGAAGCTTAGTAAATTTCCAACATTATGTGTAACTGACACTATACTGAGGACATTATGAGTAACTGGCACTATTACGGGGACATTATGTGTATCGGGCACTATACTGGAACGCAGTGACTGCCTCCTTAGCCTTTTAGCTCACCGCACATCTCTGCTGGAACGTTATGTGTATCTGACAGTATACTGGGGACATTATGTGTAAGGAGCACTACTGTGGGCATTGTGTGTAAGGCAAAAAATAGTTTGTGTGCATGTGTAGAGGGGTGTGTGATTATATATGTATAGTTTGATATCATAAGGAGGCCACAGCCACTTTCCCAAGAATACGTGCAAATTGAGGGGAGGGGGGGCACTTCAGATTTTCTTGCTGAGGGTGCTAGTAGGCCTGGAGTAAGCCCTGGCCAATAATTGCTGCTCAAACACCTTGTATCACATATACAATCACTTTGCTTCTGGGTTCAGACCCTGTCACTACTGCAGCCTATGTGTGCTACAAAGATAATGTGGTATCGTGTGCCTAAGTGGTATCCGTGCGCCTATGTGGTTTCTGTGCGCCTATGTGGTTTCTGTGCGCCTATGTGGTTTCTGTGTGCCTATGTGGTATCCGTGTGTCTATGTGGTATCCATGTGACTATATGGTATCCGTGCGCCTATGTGGTATCCGTGCACCTATGTGTTATCCGTGCACCTATGTGTTATCCGTGTGCCTATGTGTTATCCGTGCGCCTATGTGGTATCCGTGTGCCTATGTGGTTTCTGTGTGCCTATGTGGTTTCCGTGTGCCTATGTGGTATCCGTGCGCCTATGTGGTATCCATGCGCCTATGTGGTTTCTGTGTGCCTATGTGGTTTCCGTGTGTCTATGTGGTATCCGTGTGTCTATGTGGTATCCATGTGACTATGTGGTATCCGTGCACCTATGTGGTATCCGTGTGCCTATGTGGTATCCGTGCACCTATGTGTTATCCGTGTACCTATGTGTTATCCGTGTGCCTATGTGGTATCCGTGTGTCTATGTAGTATCCGTGCGCCTATGTGGTATCCATGTGACTATGTGGTTTCCGTGCGCCTATGTGGTATCCGTGTGCCTATGTGGTATCCGTGCACCTATGTGGTATCCGTGTGCCTACTGTATGTGGTATCCGTGTGCCTATGTGGTATCCGTGTGACTGTGTGGTTTCTGTGTGCCTATGTGGTATCTGTGCGCCTATGTGGTATCCGTGTGCCTATGTGGTATCCGTGTGTCTATGTGGTATCCGTGTGTCTATGTGGTATCCGTGTGCCTATGTGGTATCCGTGTGCCTATGTGGTATCCGTGTGTGTGGTATCCGTGTGCCTATGTGGTATCCGTGTGTCTATGTGGTATCCGTGTGCCTATGTGGTATCCGTGTGTCTATGTGGTATCCGTGTGCCTATGTGGTATCCGTGTGTCTATGTGGTATCCGTGTGTCTATGTGGTATCCGTGTGCCTATGTGGTATCCGTGCACCTATGTGTTATCCGTGCACCTATGTGTTATCCGTGTGCCTATGTGTTATCCGTGCGCCTATGTGGTATCCGTGCGCCTATGTGGTTTTTGTGTGCCTATGTGGTTTCCATGTGCCTATGTGGTATCCGTGCACCTATGTGGTATCCGTGCGCCTATGTGGTATCCGTGCGCCTATGTGGTTTCTGTGTGCCTATGTGGTTTCTGTGTGCCTATGTGGTATCCGTGCGCCTATGTGGTTTCTGTGTGCCTATGTGGTTTCCGTGTGTCTATGTGGTATCCGTGTGTCTATGTGGTATCCATGTGACTATGTGGTATCCGTGCGCCTATGTGGTATCCGTGCGCCTATGTGGTATCCGTGCACCTATGTGTTATCCGTGTACCTATGTGTTATCCGTGTGCCTATGTGTTATCCGTGTGCCTATGTGGTATCCGTGTGTCTATGTAGTATCCATGTGACTATGTGGTTTCCGTGCGCCTATGTGGTATCCATGTGCCTATGTGGTATCCGTGCACCTATGTGGTATCCGTGTGCCTACTGTATGTGGTATCCGTGTGCCTATGTGGTATCCGTGTGACTGTGTGGTTTCTGTGTGCCTATGTGGTATCCGTGCGCCTATGTGGTATCCGTGTGCCTATGTGGTATCCGTGTGCCTATGTGGTATCCGTGTGTCTATGTGGTATCCGTGTGCCTATGTGGTATCCGTGCACCTATGTGTTATCCGTGCACCTATGTGTTATCCGTGTGCCTATGTGTTATCCGTGCGCCTATGTGGTATCCGTGCGCCTATGTGGTTTTTGTGTGCCTATGTGGTTTCTGTGTGCCTATGTGGTATCCGTGCGCCTATGTGATTTCTGTGTGCCTATGTGGTTTCCGTGTGTCTATGTGGTATCCGTGAGTCTATGTGGTATCCATGTGACTATGTGGTATCCGTGCACCTATGTGGTATCCGTGTGCCTATGTGGTATCCGAACACCTATGTGTTATCCGTGTACCTATGTGTTATCCGTGTGACTATGTGGTATCCGTGTGTCTATGTAGTATCCGTGCGCCTATGTGGTATCCATGTGACTATGTGGTTTCCGTGCGCCTATGTGGTATCCGTGTGCCTATGTGGTATCCGTGCACCTATGTGGTATCCGTGTGCCTACTGTATGTGGTATCCGTGTGCCTATGTGGTATCCGTGTGACTGTGTGGTTTCTGTGTGCCTATGTGGTATCCGTGCGCCTATGTGGTATCCGTGTGCCTATGTGGTATCCGTGTGTCTATGTGGTATCCGTGTGCCTATGTGGTATCCGTGTGTCTATGTGGTATCCGTGTGCCTATGTAGTATCCGTGTGTCTATGTGGTATCCGTGTGCCTATGTGGTATCCGTGTGTCTATGTGGTATCCGTGTGCCTATGTGGTATCCGTGTGTCTATGTGGTATCCGTGTGCCTATGTGGTATCCGTGCACCTATGTGTTATCCGTGCACCTATGTGTTATCCGTGTGCCTATGTGTTATCCGTGCGCCTATGTGGTATCCGTGCGCCTATGTGGTTTTTGTGTGCCTATGTGGTTTCCGTGTGCCTATGTGGTATCCGTGCGCCTATGTGGTATCCGTGCGCCTATGTGGTATCCGTGCGCCTATGTGGTTTCTGTGTGCCTATGTGGTTTCTGTGTGCCTATGTGGTATCCGTGCGCCTATGTGGTTTCTGTGTGCCTATGTGGTTTCCGTGTGTCTATGTGGTATCCGTGTGTCTATGTGGTATCCATGTGACTATGTGGTATCCGTGCGCCTATGTGGTATCCGTGTGCCTATGTGGAATCCGTGCACCTATGTGTTATCCGTGTACCTATGTGTTATCCGTGTGCCTATGTGTTATCCGTGTGCCTATGTGGTATCCGTGTGTCTATGTAGTATCCGTGCGCCTATGTGGTATCCATGTGACTATGTGGTTTCCGTGCGCCTATGTGGTATCCGTGTGCCTATGTGGTATCCGTGCACCTATGTGGTATCCGTGTGCCTACTGTATGTGGTATCCGTGTGCCTATGTGGTATCCGTGTGACTGTGTGGTTTCTGTGTGCCTATGTGGTATCCGTGCGCCTATGTGGTATCCGTGTGCCTATGTGGTATCCGTGTGCCTATGTGGTATCCGTGTGTCTATGTGGTATCCGTGTGCCTATGTGGTATCCGTGCACCTATGTGTTATCCGTGTGCCTATGTGTTATCCGTGTGCCTATGTGTTATCCGTGCGCCTATGTGGTATCCGTGCGCCTATGTGGTTTTTGTGTGCCTATGTGGTTTCCGTGTGCCTATGTGGTATCCGTGCGCCTATGTGGTATCCGTGCGCCTATGTGGTATCCGTGCGCCTATGTGGTTTCTGTGTGCCTATGTGGTTTCTGTGTGCCTATGTGGTATCCGTGCGCCTATGTGGTTTCTGTGTGCCTATGTGGTTTCCGTGTGTCTATGTGGTATCCGTGTGTCTATGTGGTATCCATGTGACTATGTGGTATCCGTGCGCCTATGTGGTATCCGTGTGCCTATGTGTTATCCGTGTACCTATGTGTTATCCGTGTGCCTATGTGTTATCCGTGTGCCTATGTGGTATCCGTGTGTCTATGTAGTATCCATGCGCCTATGTGGTATCCATGTGACTATGTGGTTTCCGTGCGCCTATGTGGTATCCGTGTGCCTATGTGGTATCCGTGCACCTATGTGGTATCCGTGTGCCTACTGTATGTGGTATCCGTGTGCCTATGTGGTATCCGTGTGACTGTGTGGTTTCTGTGTGCCTATGTGGTATCCGTGCGCCTATGTGGTATCCGTGTGCCTATGTGGTATCCGTGTGTCTATGTGGTATCCGTGTGCCTATGTGGTATCCGTGTGTCTATGTGGTATCCGTGTGCCTATGTGGTATCCGTGTGTCTATGTGGCATCTGTGCATCTTCATGCATGTGATTTTCCGTCAGCAGCCACTATTATTAGTACAGACATTTGCAGCCACCCCATGCTAGGAGCAGAAGATCCATCTCCAACTGGCGTCTCATCTGCTTCTGGCCACTGCCGATGCCTCATGCTTCATGCCCGTGCAGTTAGCGTTTACTGTTTTCGATGTATTCACAGTCTGCAGAAATTCCCTAGACTAATACGCCGGTGACCCTCCCATAACACGCCCATCAGGCCAGCCGTCAGTCGCTGCCCAGGATTGTCCATGGTTTGTGCGCTGCCATCTCTGCTGCAGGTGACTCAGTACACATAGCAGTCTCTGCGTACACTCGGTGGCACACATGCGCCATAGGGGTTTCCTGGAGTTATCACGCATGCGCAGCAGCAGCAAATAATCGCTCATGTGCGCAAACATCTGCATTGCGTCCACCTCTACAGAAGGCCCTGAGTCTCATAACACGACCACTCTCATAATAAGTGATAAAGGGGAAATGGGCGAGTGCTATCACTGTGTATTGTCTGCACCTTTTTTCTTTTTTAATTAACTCTGTTTGGAAACTTTGCTAGTAGCCGCTATGACACTGCCTGCCTGGCAGAATATATGATTTTGCTTAGAGGAGTAGAGTATAATGGCGTGATACATCATCCGGCCCTGACATTTGTACAGCTACACCGCAACAACAGCCTGACATCAGCAACTCATTATAATCAGCACCTAGAACTCTTGCAGTGTCCTTGTGAGTCACCCGCTGATAACAGAACAATGGCCCCTCGTCTCCGTGTTGTGCATCTGTACTTATAACATCTAGATAGTGTTTATTATGTTGCTACCAACACATACAGTATGCACTGTTAGAAAATGGGCATATATTAATGACAATATTTGAACAATTACAGATGTACAGTAACCACGCTTATCTAGCCTGCAGCTTGCTGTATTCGTGGCAGTACAAGCATGGCAAGTTTGCCCATGACTAGAACGTTTGCATGCATCTAGGTACGTGCGCCTGGATGAATACACAACCAAAGTACTAGGCTGCAGCTTGGCGTTCTAAGTCGCACCCGGGCGACTTCCTGGTGGAACCCACTATCTGAGGGCCACACCTCTTCCTCTGTCAGGTTCCATACTGTACACTTAAATGATACATTGTTACTAGAGATGAGCGGGTTCGGTTCCTCGGAATCCGAACCCGCCCGAACTTCATGTTTTTTTTCACGGGTCCGAGCGACTCGGATCTTCCCGCCTTGCTCGGTTAACCCGAGCGCGCCCGAACGTCATCATGACGCTGTCGGATTCTCGCGAGGCTCGGATTCTATCGCGAGACTCGGATTCTATATAAGGAGCCGCGCGTCGCCGCCATTTTCACTCGTGCATTGAGATTGATAGGGAGAGGACGTGTCTGGCGTCCTCTCCATTAGAATAGAGATAGATTAGATAGAGAGAGAGAGATTGTGCAGAGTCGCAGACAGAGTTAGTTTACCACAGTCAGTGACCAGTGCAGTTGCTAGTTAACTTTTATTTAATATAATATATCCGTTCACTTCTCTCTGCTATATCCGTTCTCTGCCTGAAAAAAAAAACGATACACAGCACAGTCAGTCACACAGTGTGACTCAGTCTGTGTGCACTCAGCTCAGCCCAGTGTGCTGCACAGTCATCAATGTATAAATTAAAAGCTTATAATTAATTGTGGGGGAGACTGGGGAGCACTGCAGGTTGTTAGCAGGAGCCAGGAGTACAATTATATTAATTAACAGTGCACACTTTTGCTGCAGGAGTGGTGACCAGTGCCTGACCACCAGTATAGTATTGTTGTATACTACTAATATCTCTTTAAATATCAACCAGTCTATATTAGCAGCAGACACAGTACAGTGCGGTAGTTCACGGCTGTGGCTACCTCTGTGTCGGCACACGGCAGGCAGTCCGTCCGACCAGAATTGTATTATTTATTATTATATACCTACCACCTAACCGTGGTTTTTTTTTCATTCTTTATACCGTCATAGTGTCATCCTAATTGTTACGAGTATACTACTATCTCTTTATCAACCAGTGTACAGTGCGGTAGTTCACGGCTGTGGCTACCTCTGTGTCGGCACACGGCAGGCAGTCCGTCCGACCAGAATTGTATTATTTATTATTATATACCTACCACCTAACCGTGGTTTTTTTTTTCATTCTTTATACCGTCATAGTGTCATCCTAATTGTTACGAGTATACTACTATCTCTTTATCAACCAGTGTACAGTGCGGTAGTTCACGGCTGTGGCTACCTCTGTGTCGGCACACGGCAGGCAGTCCGTCCGACCAGAATTGTATTATTTATTATTATATACCTACCACCTAACCGTGGTTTTTTTTTTCATTCTTTATACCGTCATAGTGTCATCCTAATTGTTACGAGTATACTACTATCTCTTTATCAACCAGTGTACAGTGCGGTAGTTCACGGCTGTGGCTACCTCTGTGTCGGCACACGGCAGGCAGTCCGTCCGACCAGAATTGTATTATTTATTATTATATACCTACCACCTAACCGTGTTTTTTTTTTCATTCTTTATACCGTCATAGTGTCATCCTAATTGTTACGAGTATACTACTATCTCTTTATCAACCAGTGTACAGTGCGGTAGTTCACGGCTGTGGCTACCTCTGTGTCGGCACACGGCAGGCAGTCCGTCCGACCAGAATTGTATTATTTATTATTATATACCTACCACCTAACCGTGGTTTTTTTTTCATTCTTTATACCGTCATAGTGTCATCCTAATTGTTACGAGTATACTACTATCTCTTTATCAACCAGTGTACAGTGCGGTAGTTCACGGCTGTGGCTACCTCTGTGTCGGCACACGGCAGGCAGTCCGTCCGACCAGAATTGTATTATTTATTATTATATACCTACCACCTAACCGTGGTTTTTTTTTTCATTCTTTATACCGTCATAGTGTCATCCTAATTGTTACGAGTATACTACTATCTCTTTATCAACCAGTGTACAGTGCGGTAGTTCACGGCTGTGGCTACCTCTGTGTCGGCACACGGCAGGCAGTCCGTCCGACCAGAATTGTATTATTTATTATTATATACCTACCACCTAACCGTGGTTTTTTTTTTCATTCTTTATACCGTCATAGTGTCATCCTAATTGTTACGAGTATACTACTATCTCTTTATCAACCAGTGTACAGTGCGGTAGTTCACGGCTGTGGCTACCTCTGTGTCGGCACACGGCAGGCAGTCCGTCCGACCAGAATTGTATTATTTATTATTATATACCTACCACCTAACCGTGGTTTTTTTTTTCATTCTTTATACCGTCATAGTGTCATCCTAATTGTTACGAGTATACTACTATCTCTTTATCAACCAGTGTACAGTGCGGTAGTTCACGGCTGTGGCTACCTCTGTGTCGGCACACGGCAGGCAGTCCGTCCGACCAGAATTGTATTATTTATTATTATATACCTACCACCTAACCGTGGTTTTTTTTTTCATTCTTTATACCGTCATAGTGTCATCCTAATTGTTACGAGTATACTACTATCTCTTTATCAACCAGTGTACAGTGCGGTAGTTCACGGCTGTGGCTACCTCTGTGTCGGCAGTCGGCAGGCAGTCCGTCCATCCATAATTGTATTATTATTATAATATATACCACCTAACCGTGGTTTTTTTTTCATTCTTTATACCGTCGTCATAGTGTCATACTAGTTGTTACGAGTATACTACTATCTCTTTATCAACCAGTGTACAGTGCGGTAGTTCACGGCTGTGGCTACCTCTGTGTCGGCAGTCGGCAGGCAGTCCGTCCATCCATAATTGTATTATTATTATAATATATACCACCTAACCGTGGTTTTTTTTTCATTCTTTATACCGTCGTCATAGTGTCATACTAGTTGTTACGAGTATACTACTATCTCTTTATCAACCAGTGTACAGTGCGGTAGTTCACGGCTGTGGCTACCTCTGTGTCGGCAGTCGGCAGGCAGTCCGTCCATCCATAATTGTATTATTATTATAATATATACCACCTAACCGTGGTTTTTTTTCCATTCTTTATACCGTCGTCATAGTGTCATACTAGTTGTTACGAGTATACTACTATCTCTTTATCAACCAGTGTACAGTGCGGTAGTTCACGGCTGTGGCTACCTCTGTGTCGGCAGTCGGCAGGCAGTCCGTCCATCCATAATTGTATTATTATTATAATATATACCACCTAACCGTGGTTTTTTTATACCACCTAACCGTGGCAGTCCGTCCATAATTGTATACTAGTATCCAATCCATCCATCTCCATTGTTTACCTGAGGTGCCTTTTAGTTCTGCCTATAAAATATGGAGAACAAAAAAGTTGAGGTTCCAAAATTAGGGAAAGATCAAGATCCACTTCCACCTCGTGCTGAAGCTGCTGCCACTAGTCATGGCCGAGACGATGAAATGCCAGCAACGTCGTCTGCCAAGGCCGATGCCCAATGTCATAGTACAGAGCATGTCAAATCCAAAACACCAAATATCAGAAAAAAAAGGACTCCAAAACCTAAAATAAAATTGTCGGAGGAGAAGCGTAAACTTGCCAATATGCCATTTACCACACGGAGTGGCAAGGAACGGCTGAGGCCCTGGCCTATGTTCATGGCTAGTGGTTCAGCTTCACATGAGGATGGAAGCACTCAGCCTCTCGCTAGAAAACTGAAAAGACTCAAGCTGGCAAAAGCACCGCAAAGAACTGTGCGTTCTTTGAAATCCCAAATCCACAAGGAGAGTCCAATTGTGTCGTTTGCGATGCCTGACCTTCCCAACACTGGACGTGAAGAGCATGCGCCTTCCACTATTTGCATGCCCCCTGCAAGTGCTGGAAGGAGCACCCGCAGTCCAGTTCCTGATAGTCAGATTGAAGATGTCAGTGTTGAAGTACACCAGGATGAGGAGGATATGGGTGTTGCTGGCGCTGGGGAGGAAATTGACCAGGAGGATTCTGATGGTGAGGTGGTTTGTTTAAGTCAGGCACCCGGGGAGACACCTGTTGTCCGTGGGAGGAATATGGCCGTTGACATGCCAGGTGAAAATACCAAAAAAATCAGCTCTTCGGTGTGGAGGTATTTCACCAGAAATGCGGACAACAGGTGTCAAGCCGTGTGTTCCCTTTGTCAAGCTGTAATAAGTAGGGGTAAGGACGTTAACCACCTCGGAACATCCTCCCTTATACGTCACCTGCAGCGCATTCATAATAAGTCAGTGACAAGTTCAAAAACTTTGGGTGACAGCGGAAGCAGTCCACTGACCAGTAAATCCCTTCCTCTTGTAACCAAGCTCACGCAAACCACCCCACCAACTCCCTCAGTGTCAATTTCCTCCTTCCCCAGGAATGCCAATAGTCCTGCAGGCCATGTCACTGGCAAGTCTGACGAGTCCTTTCCTGCCTGGGATTCCTCCGATGCATCCTTGCGTGTAACGCCTACTGCTGCTGGCGCTGCTGTTGTTGCCGCTGGGAGTCGATGGTCATCCCAGAGGGGAAGTCGTAAGCCCACTTGTACTACTTCCAGTAAGCAATTGACTGTTCAACAGTCCTTTGCGAGGAAGATGAAATATCACAGCAGTCATCCTACTGCAAAGCGGATAACTGAGTCCTTGACAACTATGTTGGTGTTAGACGTGCGTCCGGTATCCGCCGTTAGTTCACAGGGAACTAGACAATTTATTGAGGCAGTGTGCCCCCGTTACCAAATACCATCTAGGTTCCACTTCTCTAGGCAGGCGATACCGAGAATGTACACGGACGTCAGAAAAAGACTCACCAGTGTCCTAAAAAATGCAGTTGTACCCAATGTCCACTTAACCACGGACATGTGGACAAGTGGAGCAGGGCAGGGTCAGGACTATATGACTGTGACAGCCCACTGGGTAGATGTATGGACTCCCGCCGCAAGAACAGCAGCGGCGGCACCAGTAGCAGCATCTCGCAAACGCCAACTCTTTCCTAGGCAGGCTACGCTTTGTATCACCGCTTTCCAGAATACGCACACAGCTGAAAACCTCTTACGGCAACTGAGGAAGATCATCGCGGAATGGCTTACCCCAATTGGACTCTCCTGTGGATTTGTGGCATCGGACAACGCCAGCAATATTGTGTGTGCATTAAATATGGGCAAATTCCAGCACGTCCCATGTTTTGCACATACCTTGAATTTGGTGGTGCAGAATTTTTTAAAAAACGACAGGGGCGTGCAAGAGATGCTGTCGGTGGCCAGAAAAATTGCGGGACACTTTCGGCGTACAGGCACCACGTACAGAAGACTGGAGCATCACCAAAAACTACTGAACCTGCCCTGCCATCATCTGAAGCAAGAAGTGGTAACGAGGTGGAATTCAACCCTCTATATGCTTCAGAGGTTGGAGGAGCAGCAAAAGGCCATTCAAGCCTATACAATTGAGCACGATATAGGAGATGGAATGCACCTGTCTCAAGTGCAGTGGAGAATGATTTCAACGTTGTGCAAGGTTCTGATGCCCTTTGAACTTGCCACACGTGAAGTCAGTTCAGACACTGCCAGCCTGAGTCAGGTCATTCCCCTCATCAGGCTTTTGCAGAAGAAGCTGGAGGCATTGAAGAAGGAGCTAACACGGAGCGATTCCGCTAGGCATGTGGGACTTGTGGATGCAGCCCTTAATTCGCTTAACAAGGATTCACGGGTGGTCAATCTGTTGAAATCAGAGCACTACATTTTGGCCACCGTGCTCGATCCTAGATTTAAAGCCTACCTTGGATCTCTCTTTCCGGCAGACACAGGTCTGCTGGGGTTGAAAGACCTGCTGGTGACAAAATTGTCAAGTCAAGCGGAACGCGACCTGTCAACATCTCCTCCTTCACATTCTCCCGCAACTGGGGGTGCGAGGAAAAGGCTCAGAATTCCGAGCCCACCCGCTGGCGGTGATGCAGGGCAGTCTGGAGCGACTGCTGATGCTGACATCTGGTCCGGACTGAAGGACCTGACAACGATTACGGACATGTCGTCTACTGTCACTGCATATGATTCTCTCAACATTGATAGAATGGTGGAGGATTATATGAGTGACCGCATCCAAGTAGGCACGTCACACAGTCCGTACTTATACTGGCAGGAAAAAGAGGCAATTTGGAGGCCCTTGCACAAACTGGCTTTATTCTACCTAAGTTGCCCTCCCACAAGTGTGTACTCCGAAAGAGTGTTTAGTGCCGCCGCTCACCTTGTCAGCAATCGGCGTACGAGGTTACATCCAGAAAATGTGGAGAAGATGTTGTTCATTAAAATGAATTATAATCAATTCCTCCGCGGAGACATTGACCAGCAGCAATTGCCTCCACAAAGTACACAGGGAGCTGAGATGGTGGATTCCAGTGGGGACGAATTGATAATCTGTGAGGAGGGGGATGTACACGGTGATATATCGGAGGGTGAAGATGAGGTGGACATCTTGCCTCTGTAGAGCCAGTTTGTGCAAGGAGAGATTAATTGCTTCTTTTTTGGGGGGGGTCCAAACCAACCCGTCATATCAGTCACAGTCGTGTGGCAGACCCTGTCACTGAAATGATGGGTTGGTTAAAGTGTGCATGTCCTGTTTTGTTTATACAACATAAGGGTGGGTGGGAGGGCCCAAGGATAATTCCATCTTGCACCTCTTTTTTCTTTTCTTTTTCTTTGCATCATGTGCTGATTGGGGAGGGTTTTTTGGAAGGGACATCCTGCGTGACACTGCAGTGCCACTCCTAGATGGGCCCGGTGTTTGTGTCGGCCACTAGGGTCGCTAATCTTACTCACACAGTCAGCTACCTCATTGCGCCTCTTTTTTTCTTTGCGTCATGTGCTGTTTGGGGAGGGTTTTTTGGAAGGGACATCCTGCGTGACACTGCAGTGCCACTCCTAGATGGGCCCGGTGTTTGTGTCGGCCACTAGGGTCGCTAATCTTACTCACACAGTCAGCTACCTCATTGCGCCTCTTTTTTTCTTTGCGTCATGTGCTGTTTGGGGAGGGTTTTTTGGAAGGGACATCCTGCGTGACACTGCAGTGCCACTCCTAGATGTGCCCGGTGTTTGTGTCGGCCACTAGGGTCGCTAATCTTACTCACACAGTCAGCTACCTCATTGCGCCTCTTTTTTTCTTTGCGTCATGTGCTGTTTGGGGAGGGTTTTTTGGAAGGGCCATCCTGCGTGACACTGCAGTGCCACTCCTAGATGGGCCCGGTGTTTGTGTCGGCCACTAGGGTCGCTTATCTTACTCACACAGCGACCTCGGTGCAAATTTTAGGACTAAAAATAATATTGTGAGGTGTGATGTGTTCAGAATAGGCTGAAAATGAGTGTAAATTATGTTTTTTGAGGTTAATAATACTTTGGGATCAAAATTACCCCCAAATTCTATGATTTAAGCTGTTTTTTAGGGTTTTTTGAAAAAAACACCCGAATCCAAAACACACCCGAATCCGACAAAAAAAATTCGGTGAGGTTTTGCCAAAACGCGGTCGAACCCAAAACACGGCCGCGGAACCGAACCCAAAACCAAAACACAAAACCCGAAAAATTTCCGGCGCTCATCTCTAATTGTTACTCTATTAGCTGGTCAGTTACATGGTCTCTAGTCACTAGCCGGCCTTTATGGGGTTGGCCAAATCCCTTGTGGTAGCTAGCCACACACTTAAGCATTGGGCCTACCACTGCATTCCCCCCATGGGCACTTCATGCCACAGATGAAGCCTTTGCGTCATCAACATCTATCTATCTATCTATCTATCTATCTATCTATCTATCTATCTATCTATCTATCTATCTATCGCTGTAAGGGAAGGGCGAGCTGACTGGGAATTTGATGGCAGAGAAGAACCACTTGGCCCATCTAGTCTGCCCCTTTTTTTTTTACCATATTTTTATCTCAAACTTTATTTGATCCTTATTTCTTTGTAAGGATATCCTTATGTCTATCCCATGCATGTTTAATGTCTGATGGGAGGCTATTCCACTTGTCCACTACCCTTATTGTGAAGTAAAGGGGCTAGCACACAGTAACTAGCCACACCCTGTAGGGGCTGGATCTGAGTGGAGGCTGGAAACGGACCATGGAAGTAGGCGGAGAAAGGCTGTGGGGATGGAAGAGATGGAGCATCCAGAATAGGGATGGCAGTATATCCATCTTGCGCCTCTCAAACATTTGCTTGGAGTCTAGAGCCGTCTTAACAGCAGTGTAGGATGTTAGATATTGGAATCTGGCTATGGGGGTCATTCCGAGTTGTTCGCTCGCTGCCGTTTTTAGCAGAATTGCGATCAGGCTAAAAACTGGCAGTTCTGCGCATGCATATGGGCCGCAGGGCGCACGCGCTAAGTACTTTCACACAAAACTATGCAATTTTACACAGGGTCGAGCGACTCTTTTCAGTCGCTCTGCTGATCGGTGAGCGATTGACAGGACGTGGGTGTTTCTGGGTGGTAACTGACCGTTTTCCGGGAGTGTGCTAAAAAACACAGGCGTGCCAGCCGAAAACGCAGGAGTGGCTGGGGAAACGGGGGAGTGGCTGGCCGAACGCAGGGTGTGTTTGTGGCGTCAAACCAGGAACCAAACAGTCTGCAGTGATCGCAATCTAGGAGTAGGTCTGGAGCAACTCTGAAACTGCAGGAAAATATTTAATAGCAGAACTGCTAACCTTTCGTTCGCAATTCTGCTAAGCTAAGATACACTCCCAGAGGGCGGCGGCCCAGCATGTGCATTGCTGCTAAAAGCAGCTAGCGAGCGAACAACTTGGAATGAGGGCCAATGTCAGATTCACATTGCTGTGCATTTCTGTTTTACACTTGCAGTTCCATTTTTTACCACTGTTTTTGTTCAGTGCTATTGTGCAGCTTGCTGCAAAAGTCTGTTGCTTTATGTTCGTCTGCAGTCAAGTAAAGTTGGAAGCACCTTGCTGATCTCAGCTCCTGGTCTCCATGTCTGTTTGTGTCTATGAGCACTTACACAGACACAACAATTGGCGACGAGTGGCTTCTGAACCCAGGCCACATCTGCTAGACCGGAATGAAGTGGCAGTGTTTGTGAAGGGTGTAGTATGGTATGCCGGCGGCTGGGCTCCCGGCGACCAGCATACCGGCGCCGGGAGCCCGACCGCCGGCATACCGACAGTGTGGCGAGCGCAAAGGAGCCCCTTGCGGGCTCGCTGCGCTCGCTACGCTGCGGGCACGGTAAACTCCCTCCAGGGGGGTCATGGACCCCCACGAGGGAGAATAGCTGTCGGTATGCCGGGTGTCGGGATCCTGGCGCCGGTATACTGTGCGCCGGGATCCCGACATTCGGCATACTGAAGACCACCCTTTGTGAAGGAATCACTGTGCAATCTGTTCAGCTGCAAGTACCGGTAAGGACACACTGCCATGGCTCTACATATAAATTGAAAAAGATGACTGACTCCTATATACTGAAAGGCTGGAACAGTATTTTCTGGCAAATAACATTGCTGTAGACAAACAAGTACCAGTACTATTAAGTGTAACATAGTAACATAGTATCTAAGGTTGAAAAAAGACAATTGTCCATCGAGTTCAACCTATTTGTGGTCTCCTATGCACGATTATTTTGTATAAAATTTTGACTGATGCTGATGTCTGCTGTTACGTTTTACCCCTCTTTTTTATAATAACCATAGTGTGTGACTATGCCCCGTAACCCTGGATATCCTTATCCATTAGGAATTTATCTAACCCATTCTTAAAGGTGTTGACTGAGTCGGCCATTACAACTCCCTCGGGCAGGGAATTCCAAACATGTATCGTCCTTACCGTAAAAAAGCCTTTACGCCGTATTGTGCGGAACCTCCTCTCCTCTAACCTGAGCGAGTGTCCACGAGTTCTCTGTGTTGATCTAACCAAAAACAGGTCCTGCGCCAGATCTGTATATTGCCCCCTTATATATTTGTAAATGTTGATCATGTCCCCTCTTAATCTCCTCTTTTCCAGTGTAAACATGCCTAGTCTTGCAAGCCTTTCCTCGTATTCCAGCGTCTCCATACCCTTAATTAGTTTGGTCGCCCGCCTCTGAACCTTTTCTAGCTCCAGGATATCCTTTTTGTAGTAAGGTGCCCAGAATTGTACACAGTATACAAGGTGTGGCCTCACAAGTGATTTATATAATGGGAGTATAATACTCTCGTCCCTAGCATCAATTCCCCGTTTTATGCATGCTAATATCTTATTAGCCTTCTTTGCTGCAGTCCTACTTTGGGTACACAAATATAAAAACAATAAGAAGCGCTGTCACCAACAGTAGAAGTTTAAAATATATTTAATACCATTATTATTGATAAACACACAATTTAATAAAAACTAACAAAAACCTTTCTGCTGAAATGTTATTATAGTTACTATATTGCTGAAATTTATACAGTAACCTTTTTATTATTGGCACTGGGAGGCTCCCTTAATTATACTGAAAAGATGTTGCAATTTCCAGGAAAGTCCTCAGATATACTTTATTATGTGGAGAAATCTCCGGAGTGTGCACACTCCACAGGTGGACTAATGCAGAAGTTCACTGTTTGTCCTTTATACCATTATGTGATCCACAGAGATGATTCATAAATGGGTACACTGCAGAATACTATTCAGTTCAGCTAATGCATCATTAGTTAACTCCGTTCAAGCACTTAACTTTAGTGGTCCGATAATTAAGAGACTTTGCTGGGGTGAATGATTAAACACAGTTCAATGTCTCAGTTAGAATCGGAGCATGACTCGCTCTACAGCAGCAATCTGTTCACACAGTGTGCTTACACCCGTCTCTATTGGTTGCGGACAAGCAGAGATTTCCTTCACCGTTGCGGGCGCCAGCTGCCCGTAGCTTACACTGCAGTTTGAAGGATCTGTCCGGAGTTTGAAACTGCCTCGCTCCGGTTGTGATTCCCGTATGTGGATCAAACAATGGGACAAAATGCAGCCCCCAGCATCAGAGCCGGCCCTAACGAATATGATGCCATAGGCAAGATTTTGGCTGGTGCCCCTTAGCACAACCGCTGGTTCCGCCTCTGACCTTGCACCTCTTTCCCAGCACTATCACCCCTCACCCGTAGCAGTCCTTATTTTGGTGTTTGTACCCCCTATATTTTAAATAGGAACAGTTCGCACATTCGGCGCACAGACCAAAAAGGGGTGTGTTTTTGCTGGCAAGGGGCATGGCCACACAATAGTAACCCCAATTCCAATTACCCCACACAGTACTGCAACTTTATTCACATTTGATCATGCGATAGTGTCCATAATTCATATTAAATCCCACAGTAGTACTACTTTACCTTAAAAGTTACTCCTCACAGTAGAGCCCCTTATTCACATTACATCACACTGAATTGCTCCTTATTCACATTACACCACACCCTATTGCTCTTTATTCACATTAGACGACACAGTAGTGCCCTTTCTATACGCAACGCCACATAGAGCACCTTATACACATAATGCCACACATTAGTAATGCATTTATACACATAATTCCACACAGTAACGCCCCTTACACATATGAGACACATTATTAATGTCCTTATAAACATAATGCGCCTTACACATTATGACAACCTTTATTAATGCCCGTTCACAAATAATGTCCCTTACACATATGCCGCACATTATTAATGCCCTTATACACATAATGATACACATAGTGCCCCCTACACATTTGCTGCACATTATTAGTGCCCCTATACACATAATGACACACATACAGTACTACCCTGTTACACATATGCCGCACATTATTAATGCCCTTATACACATAATGACACACATAGTGCCCGTTACACATGTTGCACATTATTATTGCATTTTTACATAACACACATAATGCTCCTTACACATATTCCGAACAATACTGCACAACCAACCCACTCACATGCACACAGCACTCACACTGCCACTAACACTGTGACCTCTGCCTCTGCTTGGATACAGATGTGTCCTCATAAATCTTGCCTCAATGCTAACTTTGGGCACCTTGTTTTAATGAAAATGCATCTTATTTGCATTGCTATGTGACTAGGATGCACAAGCAGCTTTTGCTGATTAAAATGATATGCAGCATGCCTATATACAGCGTGAGACTGTGGCTGTATCTGCATATGAAATGGTACACACAGAATATAGGCATGTCACATATCATTTTAATCAGCAGAAGCTGCTGATGCCCCTAGGCATATCAAATGCCCTAGGCAATTGCCTAGTTTGCCTATACCTATGGCCGGCTCTGCCCAGCATGGATCATTCAGCAGAATGGATGGCAGAATACTTAACGCGTTTCTCAGCCTCGAAACAGCCCCTGCTTCGAGGCTGAGAAACGCTGGATGCACACTAGGGGCTCTCCTGAGCTCCTAGAAAGAAAGTATATTTAGGTTTTTTATTTTACAGTGAGATCTGCTGGCAACAGACTCACTGCAGCGAGGGACTAAGGGGAGAAGAAGCGAACCTACCTAACAGGTGGTAGTTTGGGCTTCTTAGGCTACTGGACACCATTAGCTCCAGAGGGATCGACCGCAGGACCCGACCTTGGTGTTCGTTCCCGGAGCCGCGCCGCCGTCCCCCTTACAGAGCCAGAAGCACGAAGAGGTCCTGAAAATCGGCGGCAGAAGACTTCGGTCTTCACCAAGGTAGCGCACAGCACTGCAGCTGTGCGCCATTGCTCCTCATGTACACCTCACACTGCGGTCACTGATGGGTGCAGGGCGCTGGGGGGGGGCGCCCTGAGCGCAATATATGACACCTTGGCTGGCAAATCTACATCATATATAGTCCTAGAGGCTATATAGATGTAAAAATACCCCTGCCAGTATTCCAGAAAAAGCGGGAGAAGTCCGCCAGAAAAGGGGCGGGGCCATCTCCCTCAGCACACTGGCGACATTTTTCCCTCACAGCTCCGCTGGAAGGAAGCTCCCTGGCTCTCCCCTGCAGTCTGAACACTACAGAAGGGTAAAAAAGAGAGGGGGGGGGCACTAAATTTAGGCACAGGATAGATAGATATATATATATATGATATATATAAAAAAGCAGCTATAAGGGTAAACACTCATTTCTCTAACGTCCTAAGTGGATGCTGGGGACTCCGTAAGGACCATGGGGAATAGCGGCTCCGCAGGAGACTGGGCACATCTAAAAGAAAGCTTTAGGACTATCTGGTGTGCACTGGCTCCTCCCCCTATGACCCTCCTCCAAGCCTCAGTTAGATCTCTGTGCCCGAACGAGAAGGGTGCACACTAGGGGCTCTCCTGAGCTTCTTAGTGAAAGTTTTAGTTTAGGTTTTTTATTTTCAGTGAGACCTGCTGGCAACAGGCTCACTGCATCGAGGGACTAAGGGGAGAAGAAGCGAACTCACCTGCGTGCAGAGTGGATTGGGCTTCTTAGGCTACTGGACATTAGCTCCAGAGGGACGATCACAGGCCCAGCTTGGATGGGTCCCAGAGCCGCGCCGCCGGCCCCCTTACAGAGCCAGAAGGCAGAAGAGGTCCGGAAAATCGGCGGCAGAAGACGTCCTGTCTTCAACAAGGTAGCGCACAGCACTGCAGCTGTGCGCCATTGCTCTCAGCACACTTCACACTTCGGTCACTGAGGGTGCAGGGCGCTGGGTGGGGGCGCCCTGAGACGCAATAAAAACACCTTGGATGGCAAAAAAATGCATCACATATAGCTCCTGGGCTATATGGATGCATTTAACCCCTGCCAAAATACATAAAAAAACGGGGGATAAGGCCGCCGATAAGGGGGCGGAGCCTATCTCCTCAGCACACTGGCGCCATTTTCCCTCACAGCTCCGTTGGAGGGAAGCTCCCTGTCTCTCCCCTGCAGTCACTACACTACAGAAAGGGTTAAAAAAGAGAGGGGGGCACTAATTAGGCGCAGTATTAACTATACAGCAGCTATAAGGGGAAAAACACTTATATAAGGTTATCCCTGTATATATATAGCGCTCTGGTGTGTGCTGGCAAACTCTCCCTCTGTCTCCCCAAAGGGCTAGTGGGGTCCTGTCCTCTATCAGAGCATTCCCTGTGTGTGTGCTGTATGTCGGTACTTTTGTGTCGACATGTATGAGGAGAAAAATGATGTGGAGACGGAGCAGATTGCCTGTAATAGTGATGTCACCCCCTAGGGGGTCGACACCTGTGTGGATGAACTGTTGGAAGGAATTACGTGACAGTGTCAGCTCTGTATAAAAGACAGTGGTTGACATGAGACAGCCGGCTACTCAGCTTGTGCCTGTCCAGACGTCTCATAGGCCGTCAGGGGCTCTAAAGCGCCCGTTACCTCAGATGGCAGATATAGACGCCGACACGGATACTGACTCCAGAGTCGACGGTGAAGAGACGAATGTGACTTCCAGTAGGGCCACACGTTACATGTTTGAGGCAATGAAAAATGTTTTACACATTTCTGATAATACGAGTACCACCAAAAAAGGGGTATTATGTTCGGTGAGGAAAAACTACCTGTAGTTTTCCTGAATCTGAGAAATTAAATGAGGTGTGTGATGATGCGTGGGTTTCCCCCGATAACAACTGATAATTTCTAAATGTTATTGGCATTATATCCTTTCCCGCCAGAGGTTAGGGTGCGTTGGGAAACACCCCCTAGGGTGGATAAAGCGCTCACACGCTTGTAAGGGCTCTACCTTCGCCTGAGATGGCCGCCCTTAAGGATCCTGCTGATAGAAAGCAGGAGGTGTTATACTGCGACCAGCAATCGCCTCAGCCTGGATGTGCAGTGCTGGGTTGGCGTGGTCGGATTCCCTGACTGAAAATATTGATACCCTAGATAGGGACAGTATATTTTTGCCTATAGAGCATTTAAAAGATGCATTTCTATATATGCGTGATGCACAGCGGAATAATTGCCGACTGGCATCAAGTCTAAACGCGTTGTCCATTTCTACCAGTAGAGGGTTATGGACACGTCAGTGGTTAGGTGATGCGTATTCCAAACGGCATTTGGAAGTATTGCTTTATTAAGAGGAGTTATTTGGGGTCGGTCTTTCAGACCTGGTGGCCACGGCAACAGCTGGGAATTCCACGTTTGTACCCCAGGTCGCCTCTCAACATGAGAAGACGCCGTATTATCAGGCGCAGTCTTTTCGTGGACAAGCGGGCAAAGGTTCCTCATTTCTGCCCCGTGACAGAGGGAGAGAAAAAAAGGCTGCAGAAATCAGCCAGTTCCCAGGAACAGAAACCCTCTCCCGCCTCTGCCAAGCCCTCAGTATACGCTGGGGCTTTACAAGCAGAATCAGGCACGGTGGGGGGCCCGTCTCAATGAATTTCAGCGCGCAGTGGGCTCACTCGCAAGTAGACCCCTGGATCCTTCAGGTGATATCTCAGGGGTACAAATTAGAATTCGAGACGTCTCCCCCTCGCCGTTTCCTAAAGTCGGCTTTACCGATGTCTCCTTCTGACAGGGAGACAGTTTTGGAAGCCATTCACAAGCTGTATTCCCAGCAGGTGATAATCAAGATACCCCTCCTGCAACAGGGAACAGGGTATTATTCCACACTGTTGTGGTACCGAAGCCAGACGGCTCGGTGAGACCGATTCTAAATCTAAAATCTTTGAACACTTACATACAGAGGTTCAAATTCAAGATTGAGTCACTCAGAGCAGTGATTGCGAACCTGGAAGAAGGGGACTACATGATGTCTCGGGACATCAAGGATGCTTACCTTCATGTCAATAATTTACCCTTCTCACCAAGGGTACCTCAGGTTTATGGTACAGAACTGTCACTATCAGTTCAGACGCTGCCGTATGGATGGTCCACGGCACCCCGGGTCTTTACCAAGGTAATGGCCGAAATAATGATATTCCTTCGAAGGAAGTGAATTTTAGTTATCCCTTACTTGGACAATTCCCTGATAAGGGTAAGATCCAGGGAGCAGTTGGAGGTCGGTGGAGCACTATCTCAGGTAGTGTTGCGGCAGCACGATTGGATTCTCAATATTCCAAAATCGCACCTGGTTCCGACGACGTGTCTTCTGTTCCTAGGGATGATCCTGGACACAGTCCAGAAAAAGGTGTTTCTCCCGGAGGAGAAAGCCAGGGAGTTATCCGAGCTAGTCAGGAACCTCCTAAAACCGAGCCAAGTCTCAGTGCATCAATGCACAAGGGTTCTGAGTAAAATGGTGGCTTCCTACGAAGCAATCCCATTCGGCAGATTCCACGCAAGAACTTTCCAGTGGGACCTGCTGGACAATTGGTCCGGGTCGCATCTTCAGATGCATCAGCGGATAACCCTGTCACCAAGGACAAGGGTGTCCCTCCTGTGGTGGTTGCAGAGTGCTCATCTTCTAGAGGGCCGCAGATTAGGCATTCAGGACTGGGTCCTGGTGACCACGGATGCCAGCCTGCGAGGCTGGGGAGCAGTCACACAGGGAAGGAATATCCAGGGCTTATGGTCAAGCCTGGAGACATCACTTCACATAAATATCCTGAAGCTAAGGGACATTTACAATGCTCTAAGCTTAGCAAGACCTCTGCTTCAAGGTCAGCCGGTGTTGATCCAGTCGGACAACATCACGGCAGTCACCCACGTAAACAGACAGGGTGGCACAAGAAGCAGGAGGGCAATGGCAGAAACTGCAAGGATTCTTCGCTGGGCGGAAAATCATGTGATAGCACTGTCAGCAGTATTCATTCCGGGAGTGGACAACTGGGAAGCAGACTTCCTCAGCACGACCTCCACCCGGGAGAGTGGGGACTTCACCCAGAAGTCTTCCACATGATTGAAAACTCGACAGGTATTGCGCCAGGTCCAGGGACCCTCAGGCAATAAGCTGTAGACGCTCTGGTAACACCGTGGGTGTACCAGTCAGGGTATGTGTTCCCTCCTCTGCCTCTCATACCCAAGGTACTGAGATTGATAAGATGGAGAGAAGTAAACACTATATTCGTGGTTCCGGATTGGCCAAGAAGGACTTGGTAACCGGAACTTCAAGAGATGCTCACGGAGGATCCGTGGCCTCTACCTCTAAGAAGGGACCTGCTCCAGCAAGGACCCTGTCTGTTCCAAGACTTACCGCGGCTGCGTTTGACGGCATGGCGATTGAACGCCGGATCCTGAAGGAAAAAAGGCATTCCGGATGAAGTCATCCCTATCCTGATCAAAGCCAGGAAGGATGTAACCGCAAAAACATTATCACCGCAATTGGCGAAAATATGTTGCGTGGTGCGAGGCCAGTAAGGCCCGACGGAGGAAATTCAACTGGGTCGATTCCTACATTTCCTGCAAACAGGAGTGTCTATGGGCCTGAAATTGGGGTCCATTAAGGTTCAAATTTCGGCCCTGTCAATTTTCTTCCAAAAAAGAACTAGCTTCAGTCCCTGAAGTTCAGACGTTTGTAAAAGGGGTACTGCATATACAGCCTCCTTTTGTGCCTCCAGTGGCACTTTGGGATCTCAATGTAGTTTTGGGTTCCAAAAGTCACATTGGTTTGAACCACTTAAATCTGTGGAGTTAAAATATCTCACATGAAAAGTGGTCATGCTGTTGGCCCTGGCCTGGGCCAGGCGCGTGTCAGAATTGGCGGCTTTTTCCTGAAAAAGCCCTTATCTGATTTTCCATTCGGACAGGGCGGAATTGAGGACTCGTCCTCAGTTTCTCCCCAAGGTGTTTTCAGCGTTTCACCTGAACCAACCTATTTGTGGTGCCTGCGGCTACTAGGGACTTGGAGGCCTCCAAGTTGCTAGACGTTGTCAGTGCCCTGAAAATATATGTTTCCAGGACGGCTGGAGTCAGGAAATCTGCCTCGCTGTTTATCCTGTATGCACCCAACAAGCTGGGTGCTCCTGCTTCTAAGCAGACTATTGCTCGTTGGATTTGTAGTACAATTCAGCTTGCACATTCTGTGGCAGGCCTGCCACAGCCAAAAATCTGTAAATGCCCACTCCACAAGGAAGGTGGGCTCATCTTGGGCGGCTGCCCGAGGGGTCTCGGCTTTACAACTTTGCCGAGCAGCTACTTGGTCAGGAGCAAATACGTTTGTAAAATTCTACAAAATTGATATCCTGGCTGAGGAGGACCTGGAGTTCTCTCATTTGGTGCTGCAGAGTCATCCGCACTCTCCCGCCCGTTTGGGAGCTTTGGTATAATCCCCATGGTCCTTACGGAGTCCCCAGCATCCACTTAGGACGTTAGAGAAAATAAGAATTTACTTACCGATAATTCTATTTCTCATAGTCCGTAGTGGATGCTGGGCGCCCATCCCAAGTGCGGATTGTCTGCAATACTTGTACATAGTTATTGTTACAAAAATCGGGTTATTATTGTTGTGAGCCATCTTTCAGAGGCTCCTCTGTTATCATGCTGTTAACTGGGTTCAGATCACAGGTTATACGGTGTGATTGGTGTGGCTGGTATGAGTCTTACCCGGGATTCAAAATCCTTCCTTATTGTGTACGCTCGTCCGGGCACAGTATCCTAACTGAGGCTTGGAGGAGGGTCATAGGGGGAGGAGCCAGTGCACACCAGATAGTCCTAAAGCTTTCTTTTAGATGTGCCCAGTCTCCTGCGGAGCCGCTATTCCCCATGGTCCTTACGGAGTCCCCAGCATCCACTACGGACTATGAGAAATAGAATTATCGGTAAGTAAATTCTTATTTTATAGTGGGATCCCTGTGTTATATAGCGCTCTGGTGTGTGCTGGCATACTCTCTCTCTGTCTTTGTGGGGTCCTGTCCTCTGTCAGTCGGTACGGCTGTGTCGACATGTTTGATGAGGAGGCTTATGTGGAGGCGGAGCAGATTCCTGTAAACGTGATGTCACCCCCTGTGGGGTCGACACCTGAGTGGATGGTGCTGTGGAAGGAATTACGCGACAGTGTCGACTCCTTGCATAAAAGGTTTGACGACATACCTAATGTGGGACAGCCGGCTTCTCAGCCTGTGCCTGCCCAGGCGTCTCAAAAGTCATCAGGGGCTCTAAAACGCCCGCTACCTCAGATGGCAGACACAGATGTCGACACGGATACTGACTCCAGTGTCGACGACGATGAGACTAATGTAACTTCCAGTAGGGCCACACGTTACATGATTGAGGCAATGAAAAATGTGTTGCACATTTCTGATGTTACCCCCGGTACCACAAAAAAGGGTATTATGTTTGGAGAGAAAAAACTACCAGTAGCTTTTCCTCCATCTGAAGAGTTAAATGAAGTGTGTGAAGAAGCGTGGGCTTCCCCTGATAAAAAGCTGGTAATTTCTAAGAGGTTACTAATGGCGTACCCTTTCCCGCCAGAGGATAGGTCTCGCTGGGAAACATCCCCTAGGGTGGATAAAGCGCTCACACGCTTGTCAAAAAAGGTGTCACTACCGTCTCCGGATACGGCCGCCCTGAAGGAATCTGCTGATAGAAAGCAGGAGGCTATCCTGAAATCTATATATACACACACAGGTGTTATACTGAGACCGGCTATTGCTTCAGCCTGGATGTGCAGTGCTGCTGCTGCGTGGTCAGATTCCCTGTCAGAAAATATAGATACCCTAGACAGGGACACTATATTGCTAAACGTAGAGCATATAAAAGACGCACTTTTATACATGAGGGATGCACAGAGGGATATTTGCCGGCTGGCATCCAAAATTAGTGCAATGTCCATTTCTGCCAGGAGAGGGTTATGGACTCGGCAGTGGACAGGAGATGCAGATTCCAAACGACACATGGAAGTTCTGCCTTATAAGGGTGAGGAATTGTTTGGGGATGGTCTCTCGGACCTCGTTTCCACAGCAACAGCTGGGAAGTCTACATTTTTACTCCATGTTCCCTCACAACCAAAGAAAGCACCGTATTATCAGGTACAGTCCTTTCGGCCCAATAGGGGCAAGCGGGTTAAAGGCGCGTCCTTTCTGCCCAGAGGCAGAGGTAGGGGAAAGAAGCTGCAGCATACAGCCAGTTCCCAGGAGCAAAAGTCCTCCCCCGCTTCCTCTAAGTCCACAGCATGATGCTGGGGCTCCACAGGCGGAGCCAGGTACGGTGGGGGCCCGTCTCAAATATTTCAGCAATCAGTGGGCTCGCTCACGGGTGGATCCCTGGATCCTTCAAGTAGTATCTCAGGGGTACAAGCTGGAATTCGAGACGTCTCCCCCCCGCCATTTCCTCAAATCTGCCTTGCCAACCACTCCCTCAGGCAGAGAGGCAGTGTTACAGGCAATTCACAAGCTGTATTCACAACAAGTGATAGTAAAGGTGCCCCTACTTCAACAAGGAAGGGGTAACTATTCCACAATGTTTGTGGTACCGAAACCGGACGGTTCGGTGAGACCCATTTTAAATTTGAAATCCTTGAACACATATATAAAAAAATTAAAGTTCAAGATGGAATAGCTCAGGGCGGTTATTGCAAGCCTGGACGAGGGGGATTACATGGTATCACTGGACATCAAGGATGCTTACCTGCATGTCCCCATTTACCATCCTCACCAGGAGTACCTCAGATTTGTGGTACAGGATTGTCATTACCAATTCCAGACGTTGCCGTTCGGTCTATCCACGGCTCCGAGGGTCTTTACCAAGGTAATGGCCGAAATGATGATACTCCTTCGAAAGAAGGGAGTTTTAATTATCCCGTACTTGGACGATCTCCTGATAAAGGCGAGGTCCAGAGAGCAGTTGTTGGTCGGGGTAGCACTATCTCGGGAAGTGCTACAACAGCACGGCTGGATTCTAAACATTCCAAAGTCACAGCTGGTCCCTACGACACGTCTACTGTTCCTGGGGATGGTTCTGGACACAGAACAGAGAAAAGTGTTTCTCCCGGAGGAGAAGGCCAAGGAGCTGTCATCTCTAGTCAGAGGCCTCCTAAAACCAAAACAGGTGTCGGTGCATCACTGCACGTGGATCCTGGGAAAAATGGTAGCTTCCTACGAAGCGATTCCATTCGGCAGGTTTCATGCAAGAACCTTTCAGTGGGACCTGTTGGACAAGTGGTCCGGATCGCATCTTCAGATGCATCGTCTGATAACCCTGTCTCCAAGGACAAGGGTGTCTCTGCTGTGGTGGCTGCAGAGTGCTCATCTTCAAGAGGGCCGCAGATTCGGCATACAGGACTGGGTCCTGGTGACCACGGATGCCAGCCTTCGAGGCTGGGGGGCAGTCACACAGGGAAGAAACTTCCAGGGACTATGGTCAAGTCAGGAGACTTCCCTGCACATAAATATTCTGGAACTAAGGGCCATTTACAATGCCCTAAGTCAGGCAAAACCCCTGCTTCAAAACCAGCCGGTACTGATCCAGTCAGACAACATCACGGCGGTCGCCCATGTAAACCGACAGGGCGGCACGAGAAGCAGGACGGCGATGGCAGAAGCCACAAGGATTCTCCGATGGGCGGAGAATCACGTGATAGCACTGTCAGCAGTGTTCATTCCGGGAGTGGACAACTGGGAAGCAGACTTTCTCAGCAGGCACGACCTCCACCCGGGAGAGTGGGGACTTCATCCAGAAGTCTTCCAAATGATTGTAAACCGTTGGGAAAGGCCACAGGTGGACATGATGGCGTCCCGCCTAAACAAAAAGCTAAAAAAGTATTGCGCCAGGTCAAGAGACCCGCAGGCGATAGTTGTGGATGCTCTAGTGACACCGTGGGTGTACCGGTCGGTTTATGTGTTCCCTCCTCTTCCTCTCATACCAAAGGTACTGAAGATAATACGGAGAAGAGGAGTAAGAACTATACTCATTGTTCTGGATTGGCCAAGAAGGGCTTGGTACCCGGAGCTTCAAGAAATGATCTCAGAGGACCCATGGCCTCTACCGCTCAGACGAGACCTGCTGCTGCAGGGGCCCTGTCTGTTCCAAGACTTACCGCGGCTGCGTTTGACGGCATGGCGGTTGAACACCGGATCCTGAAGGAAAAGGGCATTCCGGAGGAAGTCATTCCTACGCTGATTAAGGCTAGGAAAGAAGTAACCGCAAACCATTATCACCGCATATGGCGAAAATATGTTGCGTGGTGTGAGGCCAGGAAGGCCCCAACGGAGGAATTTCAGCTGGGCCGTTTCCTGCACTTCCTACAGTCAGGGGTGACTATGGGCCTTAAATTGGGTTCCATTAAGGTCCAGATTTCGGCTCTATCGATCTTCTTCCAGAGAGAACTGGCTTCACTACCTGAAGTTCAAACTTTTGTTAAGGGAGTGCTGCATATTCAGCCCCCTTTTGTGCCTCCAGTGGCACCTTGGGATCTCAACGTGGTGTTGGATTTCCTAAAGTCACATTGGTTTGAGCCACTGAAAACCGTGGATTTGAAATATCTCACGTGGAAAGTGGTCATGTTGTTGGCTTTGGCTTCGGCCAGGCATGTATCAGAGTTGGCAGCTTTGTCATGTAAAAGCCCTTATCTGATTTTCCATATGGATAGGGCAGAATTGAGGACTCGTCCCCAGTTTCTCCCTAAAGTGGTATCAGCGTTTCATCTGAACCAACCTATTGTGGTGCCTGCGGCTACAAAAGACTAGGAGGCATCCAAGTTGTTGGACGTAGTCAGGGCCCTGAAAATATATGTTTCCAGGACGGCTGGAGTCAGGAAAACTGACTCGCTATTTATCCTATATGCACCCAACAAGCTGGGTGCTCCTGCTTCTAAGCAGACTATTGCTCGCTGGATCTGTAGTACGATTCAGCTTGCACATTCTGCGGCTGGACTGCCGCATCCTAAATCAGTAAAAGCCCATTCCACGAGGAAGGTGGGCTCTTCTTGGGCGGCTGCCCGAGGGGTCTCGGCTCTACAACTTTGCCGAGCAGCTACTTGGTCGGGGTCAAACACATTTGCAAAATTCTACAAGTTTGACACCCTGGCTGAGGAGGACCTAGAGTTTGCCCATTCGGTGCTGCAGAGTCATTCGCACTCTCCCGCCCGTTTGGGAGCTTTGGTATAATCCCCATGGTCCTTACGGAGTCCCAGCATCCACTTAGGACGTCAGAGAAAATAAGAATTTACTCACCGGTAATTCTATTTCTCGTAGTCCGTAGTGGATGCTGGGCGCCCATCCCAAGTGCGGATTGTCTGCAATACTTGTATATAGTTGTTGCTTAACTACAGGGTTATTGTTGAGCCATCTGTTGAGAGGCTCAGTTGTTATCATACTGTTAACTGGGTATTGTATCACGAGTTATACGGTGTGATTGGTGTGGCTGGTATGAGTCTTACCCGGGATTCAAAATCCTTCCTTCTGGTGTCAGCTCTTCCGGGCACAGTATCCTAACTGAAGTCTGGAGGAGGGTCATAGTGGGAGGAGCCAGTGCACACCAGTTAGACCTAAAGCTTTCTTTATAGTTGTGCCCAGTCTCCTGCGGAGCCGCTATTCCCCATGGTCCTTACGGAGTCCCAGCATCCACTACGGACTACGAGAAATAGAATTACCGGTGAGTAAATTCTTATTATTTCCCTCGGACCTCTCAGGGTCGCCAGATGGTTATTTTGCCTGGTTACTACTCCCTGTTGTCGACCAATACTAGGTTTTCTGTCGACCATAAGGTTTCCTGTTAGATCCACAACTGGGGCATTCAGTACATGGTCATACACATTCAGAACACTTTAATGTCACTAGGGACCCTACAGTTCTGGACAGTACGCTTATATGTATGATATATGTATGATATATATATCTATATATCTATATATATATATATATATATATAGCAGACTCGAGGTGGTGCGGCACTCCAATGATTTGTAACACCAGATGATTGAATACAACGTTTCAATGACCGTTTAATAAGATGGCATTTTCGTCAGGTATAACACCGACGTAAATGCCATCTTATTAAACGGGCATTGAAACGTTGTATTCAATCATCTGGTGTTACAAATCATTGGAGTGCCGCACCACCTCGAGTCTGCTATCTGCTTCATTGTGAGGGCACCCAGTGTAATATCTTAACAAGTAGCTGTGCCAGACCCTTACCGTTGTCTATATATATATATATATATATAGTTCTCTAACATACTAGAGGATGCTGGGGACTCCGTAAGGACCATGGGGATAGACGGGCTCCGCAGGAGACATGGGCACTTTAAGAAAGACTTTAGGTCTGGGTGTGCACTGGCTCCTCCCTCTATGCCCCTCCTCTAGACCTCAGTTTGATACTGTGCCCAGAGGAGATGGGTGCACTACAGGGAGCTCTCCTGAGCTTCCTGTCAGAAAGTATATTTGTTAGGTTTTTTATTTTCAGGGAGCCTGCTGGCAACAGACTCCCTGCATCGAGGGACTGAGGAGAGAGAAACAGACCTACTTCTGTGAGTTTCAAGGCTCTGTTTCTTAGGCTACTGGACACCATTAGCTCCAGAGGGATTGGTACGCAGGTCTCGCCCTCGCCGTCCGTCCCAGAGCCGCGCCGCCGTCCTCCTCGCAGAGCCGGAAGATAGAAGCCGGGTGAGTATGAGAAGAAAAGAAGACTTCAGAGGCGGCAGAAGACTTCATGATCTTCACTGAGGTAACGCACAGCAGTAAAGCTGTGCGCCATTGCTCCCATACACCTCACACACCGCAGTCACTGTAAGGGTGCAGGGCGCAGGGGGGGTGCCCTGGGCAGCAATAAAACCTCTCCATTGGCAAAATAAGTATATACATGTACAGATGGGCACTGTACATGTATATAACAGAGCCCCCGCCAGTTTTCAGGAATTTTGAGCGGGACAGAAGCCCGCCGCCGAGGGGGCGGGGCTTCTCCCTCAGCACTCACCAGCGCCATTTTTCTCCACAGCACAGCACTGGGAGGAAGCTCCCCGGACTCTCCCCTGCTAATACACGGTGATGGAGGGGTTTTAAGAGGGGGGAGGGGCACAAAATTGGCGGATATAAAGTATAAACAGCGCTACTGGATAAACATTTAGTGTTTTTTTTCCAGGGTCATATAGCGCTGGGGTGTGAGCTGGCATACTCTCTCTCTGTCTCTCCAAAGGGCCTGGTGGGGAAACTGTCTTCAGATAAGAGGTTCCCTGTGTGTGTGGTGTGTCGGTACGCGTGTGTCGACATGTCTGAGGTAGAAGGCTCACCTAGGGAGGAAGGGGAGCGTATGAATGTGAATGTCCCTATGTCGCCGGGACCTTCAGGGTCTCAGAAGCACCCACTATCCCAGATAGGAGACACAGATACCGACACGGATTCGGACTCCAGTGTCGTCTACGATGATGCAAAGTTACAGCCAAAAGTGGCTAAATGTATTCGATATATGATTATTGCGATAAAAGAAGTGTTGCATATCACAGAGGAACCCCCTGACCCTGACACGAGGGTACACATGTATAAGGGAAAGAAGCCTGAGGTAACTTTTCCCTCCTCACATGAGTTGAACGAATTATGTGAAAAAGCGTGGGAATCTCCAGACAAAAAACTGCAGATTCCCAAAAGGATTCTTATGGCGTATCCTTTCCCGCCAACGGACAGGATACGGTGGGAATCCTCCCCTAAGGTGGACAAAGCGTTGACACGCTTGTCAAAAAAGATAGCGTTGCCATCCCAAGATACGGCTACCCTCAAGGATCCTGCTGACCGCAAGCAGGAGGTTACCTTGAAATCCATTTACACACATTCTGGTACATTACTCAGACCGGCAATTGCGTCGGCCAGGGTTTGTAGCGCTGTAGCAGCATGGACAGATTCCTTATCAGCGGAAATTGAGACCCTAGATAAGGATACCATTTTATTGACCCTAGGCCATATAAAGGATGCTGTCTTGTATATGAGAGAAGCTCAAAGAGACATTAGTTTACTGGGTTCCAGAATAAACGCTATGTCAATTTCTGCTAGACGAGTCCTCTGGACCCGGCAGTGGACAGGTGATGCCGACTCAAAGAGACATATGGAGGTTTTACCTTACAAGGGTGAGGAATTGTTTGGGGAAGGGCTCTCGGACCTGGTCTCCACAGCTACGGCAGGTAAATCGAATTATTTGCCTTATGTTCCCTTACAACCTAAGAAAGCGCCACATTATCAAATGCAGTCCTTTCGTTCAAATAAAAGCAAAAGAGTACGTGGATCGTCCTTTCTTGCCAGAGGTAATGGCAGAGGTAAAAAGCTGCACAGCACAGCTAGTTCCCAGGAACAGAAGTCCTCCCCGGCCTCTGCAAAATCCACCGCATGACGCTGGGGCTCCGCTGGGGGAGTCCGCCCCAGTGGGGGCACGTCTTCGACTTTTCAGCCACATCTGGGTTCACTCACAGGTGGATCCCTGGGCAATAGAAATTGTTTCTCAGGGATACAAGCTGGAATTCGAAGAGGTGCCTCCTCGCCAGTTTTTCAAATCGGCTCTACCGACTTCTCCCCTAGAAAGGGAGATAGTGTTAAATGCTATTCACAAATTGTGCCTTCAACAAGTGGTGGTCGAAGTTCCCCTGCTTCAGAGAGGGAAGGGATACTACTCAACCCTGTTTGTAGTTCCGAAACCGGATGGTTCGGTCAGACCCATATTGAATCTAAAATCCCTGAACCTATACTTAAAACGGTTCAAGTTCAAGATGGAATGGCTCAGAGCGGTCATCGCCAGCCTGGAAAGGGGGGATTTTATGGTATCTCTGGACATAAAGGATGCATACCTTCATGCAGGCCCGGCGCTACCCGCTCAGCAAGGTCTGCAAAGCAGGGAGGCGCTGGGCTAGAGAGGCGCTCTCCCTGCTCCGCAACCATACTGACTCACTGTAACATGCTGCTGCGCCGCCGGCCGTACAGAGGATCTTAATCTCGGATTTCCTCCTGCAATAGGGCCCTCCCCCCTTCCTGCTAACTCCTCCCTGAAGACACAGCACAGCAGTCTTCAGCATGCCCGCTCTCTCCCATCCCTCTCCATCACGTGATACACACTGACCTGTGTGTAGTGGAGGAGGAAGCAGCGTGAGGAGAGGAGCAGCAGCCACACGAGGAGTGGTGGCTCAGGTTAGTGCAGCTGGTGCAGATAAACAAAGGGGGGAGACTGTCCTTTTACAGTGTGCTGGGAGGGGGAAGGAGGTCCTATTACTGTGTGCTGGGAGGGGGGTCCTATTACTGTGTGCTGGGGAGGGGGGGGTGTCCTATTACTGTGTGCTGGGAGGGGGAGGGGGGTCCTATTACTGTGTGCTGGGAGGGGGGTCATATTACTGTGTGCTGGGAGGGGGAGGGGGGTCCTATTACTGTGTGCTGGGAGGGGGGTCATATTACTGTGTGCTGGGAGGGGGAGGGGGGGTCCTATTACTGTGTGCTGGGAGGGGGGTCATATTACTGTGTGCTGGGAGGGGGAGGGGGGTCCTATTACTGTGTGCTGGGAGGGGGGTCCTATTACTGTGTGCTGGGAGGGGGAGGGGGGGTCCTATTACTGTGTGCTGGGAGGGAGGTCCTATTACTGTGTGCTGGGAGGGGGAGGGGGGTCCTATTACTGTGTGCTGGGAGGGCGAGGGGGGGGTCCTATTACTGTGTGCTGGGAGGGGGAGGGGGGGTCCTATTACTGTGTGCTGGGAGGGGGGTCCTATTACTGTGTGCTGTGGAGGGTGAGGAGGTCCTATTACTGTGCTGGGGAGGGGGGAAGTCCTATTACTGTGTGCTGTGAAGGGTGAGGAGGTCCTATTACTGTGCTGGGGAGGGGGGGGGGGGGGGGAGTCCTATTACTGTGTGCTGGGAAGGGGGGGGGAGTCCTATTACTGTGTGCTGTGTAGGGTGAGGAAGTCCTATTACTGTGTGCTGGGGAGGGGGTGGGGAGGTCCTATTACTCTGCTGTGGAGGGTGAGGAAGTCCGATTACTGTGTGCTCGGGGGGTCCTATTACTGTGTGCTGGGGAGTGGCGTCCTATTAATGTATGCTTGGCGAGGGGGGTCATTAATCTACTTGTGGAGGGGGGTCCTATTACTCTGCGCTTGGGGAGGGGTGTCCAATTAATCTGTGCTTGGGGGGGATCCTATTAATGTGGGAGGGGGAGGGGTGCCCTATTCTGGGCTTGAGGAGGGGGGTCATACTAATGTGTGCTGGGGGAGTGGGGGTGTCCTATTAATGTGTGCTTGGGGTGAGGGTTCATATTAATGTGTGTGGTAGCGGCGATGTAGTATGTGGGGAGTGTGGTTCAGAGTAGCAGCTGCAGTGTAGTATGCGTGGAAGGGGGGCAGGGATAGTACCAGGGCCGGCGCTACCCACTCAGCAAGGTCTGCAATGCAGGGAAGCGCCGTGCTGGATAACGGCCAGCAACTATGTCAGCGTCTTGTAATGAGTCAAATGAACTCATTACAAGCCGCCTGTGCTGTGTGCGCCACCGGAGGAGAAGGGGAGCAGCGTCAGGGGAGGTCCCGGAGGAGAAGGAGGGAGGGGGACTGGAGCCACAGCAGCGCTATGTAATTGGTAGCGGCGCCGCTGTAGCAGTCCCTTTCCTTCCGCATTGGCTGGCTGGCACTGCTGTGAATGCTAGGATGCGCTTCCCTCATCCCAGCATTCACAGCGGCGGCAGCCAGCCAATGCGGAAGGAGAGTGGACTGCTGCAGCGGCGCCACTACCAATTACACTGCACTGTTGCAGCTCCCTCCTACCCCTCCCTCCTCCTCCTTCTCCCATGCCTGGGATCTGCCAGCACGAGGAACCTGACTGCCTGAGCCAGTGCGGAGAGATGGTAAGTATCATCTATTCTGTCTGTCTCTCTATCTGTCTATTTCTGTCTATCTATCTATCTATTCTGTCTGCCGTAATGTATAAAAAAGGGGACGCTGTCTGCCGTAATGTGTAAAAAGGGGGACGCTGTCTGCCGTAATGTGTAAAAAGGTGCTGTCGCACAAAGTTGCATCCAGGCATTGCCCCTGGACGCACCTGTGTGGTTTGTGGGTCCACCTGAAAATGGTGGAAAGAATGAAAAACAAATCTGACTTATTCTCACTTTGGGACCTCTTCTTTAGCTGTTAACATTCGGTTGAACTCGATATTGAGAGTTGGGTACAT
This sequence comes from Pseudophryne corroboree, assembly GCF_028390025.1. NCBI lineage: Eukaryota > Metazoa > Chordata > Amphibia > Anura > Myobatrachidae > Pseudophryne > Pseudophryne corroboree. The sequence continues at coordinate 775,917,090 of NC_086448.1, forward strand.
CATGATGTGTTTGCATTGGTGCAGGTGTGCGCAGAAATCTGCTTATCAAGTGCAATTGGAAAGTGCAGTATACATCCAGTTACTAGTATGGTGATAGCGCCTCTGCCACCTCAAGGGATCAGAGCATTTGTGCAAATACTAGCGCTCAGTTTGGTCGTAAATTACCTTTATTAACTCAGCAATTCATTTTATTGTATAAGTAACACTGTGTAATGTGACTGATGGACACTATATTGTGCGTTGTAATGTGAATTGGTACTATTCTGTGGTCACGCCCCTTCCCCATTAAGCCACACCCCTAAATTTTTGGTGCGTGACTTAGGCGCGCATCTGTCCCTTTTACGTGTGTGAGGAAGGGCGCAAATTCATTTTTTGCAGGAGGGCGCCGAACACCCTAGCACCGGCCCTGCCTTCATGTCCCCATTTATCCACCTCACCAGGTGTACCTGAGATTTGCGGTACAGGATTGTCATTACCAGTGACGTGCGGTGGGGTGAGGCAGGTGAGGCAGAGCCTTTCCTGTCATACTAACGTTTGTGACAGACATTTTTCTGTATAAAGTATATGAAAAATACAAGGAATATGTTTGAAATATCTTCTTTGCATTATTCTAATTATTTTTATAGCCAAAACTGTGGAGTAAAAAGTCTACAGCAGGTGCGGCAGTGCCTCCCCTGGCTGTCTTTTCAGCACATCTCTAATCAAAACTCACAACATTTTCAGGAGTTTATACTGCTGCACATGTGAATAATGCCCCATGTACCTTTTGGTTAATAATTTTTTGTGTTAATCTGGCTCTGGTGCAAGCCAGTGCCTCCTGAGCAATTCAGCTCACCGCACGTCCCTGGTCATTACTAATTTCAGACGTTGCCGTTTGGGCTTACCACGGCCCCGGGGATTTTCACCAAGGTAATGGCGGAAATGATGGTGCTCCTGCGCAAGCAGGGTGTCACAATTATCCCATACTTGGACGATCTCCTCATAAAAGCGAGATCACGAGAGAAATTACTGAACATCGTGTCACTTTCATTGAAGGTGTTACAGCAACATGGCTGGATTCTCAATATCCCGAAGTCACAGCTGGTTCCTACGACTCGTCTGACCTTCTTGGGCATGATTCTGGACACAGACCAGAAAAGGGTTTTTCTTCCGATAGAAAAAGCTCAGGAACTCATGACTCTAGTCAAGAACATATTTAAGCCAAAACAAGTGTCTGTGCATCATTGCACTCAAGTCCTGGGAAAAATGGTGGCAACATACAAAGCCATTCCCTTCGGCAGGTTCTATGCAAGGACATTCCAATGGGACCTATTGGACAAGTGGTCCGGGTCACATCTACAAATTCATCAGCTGATCACCCTGTCCCCAAGGGCCAGGGTATCTCTCCTGTGGTGGCTGCAGGGTGCTCACCTTTTGGAAGGCCGCAGGTTCGGCATTCAGGATTGGATCCTGGTGACCATGTGGGAATGTGTCCTGTATTTTACAGGACACATTCCAGCTGCAGCGGCCAGGGCGCCTGTGTCCCCTGCGGGACAATGTCTCTGACAGCGCGGGGACAGCTTGTCTGTCCCCAGCGCCTGTCAGTGTGTGGCGGCGGCGGGTGTCCGGTGCAGGGATTACCCTTTTCCCTGCACCGGACCAGAGACTGCGGGGGCATTTGAATGTTGGCGCCCTCCGGGAGCCAATCGCGGCTCCCGGAGCGGCAGCCAATCGGAGAGGGGCGCGGCGAGCCAATCTGCGCTCGCCGCGTCATAGGCCCCGCCCCCGGCGTCTGACGTCAGACGCCGGGCGGGAGCCAGAAGACAAGACGGCGCGCAGGAGCGCGTTGAGAAGAGACGCCGGGCGGGAGCCGAAGAGGGCGGGCGCGCAGAAGAGCGCGAAGAAGGAGGAAGAGCCGGACGGAAAGGACAGACGGCGTGGACGAAGACGGCCGCGGGGAGAAGAGCTCCGGTGGCCACTGAAGAGGCCTGAAGACTCCAGCCCTGGGAAAGATGTCCAGCGGCGGCTGGACGCGGCGAGGCGACGGCGGCGCCGCTGGTCAGGACGGGCCAGCGGCCGAAGAGGGCCCCGAAGATACCTGGGTTAGGTAAGGCCTCAGTGAGGCTATCCTTCCCCCTCCCCTCTTCCTCCCTCGACCACCAGGGACGGGCATTAGGCCCGAGGGCACAAGTCAGGCAATAGGCCTGTGGGACAGATAGGAGTTTGGGGCCACTGTTGTATTAGGTGGTTTGGGCATTAGGCCCAAGCCACCCAACCCCTGCGCACCAGTCAGGCGGGCACTAGGCCCGGGGGCATATCAGGCACTAGGCCTGTGGGACATTAGAGGGCATTAGGCCCTAGTGTATTTTGGCCATTAGGGAATATTAAGGTGACCCTGGGCACAAGGCCCAGGTCACCCAACGGTAACAAGTTAGGCGGGCGCTAGGCCCGTGGGCGAAGTCAGGCCTCCGGCCTGTGTGCAGTTAGGGGGCGCTAGGCCCAGCTAATCAGTGTTTCCCCGAGGGGAGTACAGGTGGCCCTGGGTATTTAGGTGGGTAGGCCGTGCGGCGTCCACCCCCTTCCAGCGGCAGGTAGGGATTAAAAAGGGACAGCACCGTTTTATGTTGTAACTCCGGTAGTGTGATATATGTTGTTACCGTGCAGGGCAAAGTGTATGTGTTGTGTAAGTTGTGCATAGTTGTGTCGCACCACCCACACGAGCTACAGATGTAGCCACCTTTATCTTGAGTGGCCGCGGCGGTTGTCCCGTTCGACCATACGCAGCGTACTGTGGCGTAGCGAGGCGCGCCTAGCCACAGAGAGGCTATCTAATCGCACGGAGACAGACATTTGACGTTTGGCGTTACCTTTACGTGTAATACCTGCGATCAGCCACCAGATGTCGCTTTTTACAATCACCACTGCGCATGCGTGTGGTCTCCCGTAAAATACAATACTGACATACATAATAAGGACTACTTTACTAAGGCGTCTCATTACGCTGCATACAGCAAATACTGTACTCATTACGCTGCATTATTTAATACAGTACTGTACAGTATATACAGTACGACACCGACGCAAATACAGTAGTACAGCATACAGTATATGATCCATCTACAATACTTTATGAATACTGTAAGTGAGCGTCCAAGTCCCGCAGACAAAACACAGTACTGTAAAACCAGTAGTGTACACTGTCGCAAATGGATGTGTGTTACAAGTTCACTATTGCCTCTCAAGATTAGGAATTTTCTACAGTGTTATCGTCCTAATCCCGTAGCCATTACAGCATAATCAAAACCAACGGATTTATACATTTGTCTGCGGCGAAGTGGTGAAGTGTTTCGCTTCCTATACTCAGAGTCCAGGGTTCGATTCCTTAAGTACGAATGCATGTTACTGTAGTTTTTTTCAGACACTTTATTATTTTTTTTATTCACATACTGTAAACCAGGGCATACAGTAGCTGCATGAGCGGTTCTATGCGATCGAGTCCGGTGTACCATAATGTGCAGGTTCTATGCAGGTTAAGGTACTATGCTCCGTACACAGTACACATACAATTCTGTAGCTGGGCAGACTGAATAGAAATGGCTACCACCTATGACTCCTTGCCCCACAGAGGCCCTAGGCTACGGAGCAAGTAATAGTCCAGATTGTACAGACTATGGGGCAATGCTGAAGGAGCGTCACAATCCCCTAGCTAAAATACACAGTATGCATATTATGGTACACCGGACTCGATGACATACTGTAGCACACTGGCAAAATGGCCGCCGCCCCTGAACCCTTGTGCAGGTTATGGGGCAATGCTGAAGGAGTGTACTTTGATTTATGTGAAACCTGTGTGCATCCTTCCATTGGATGTACTGTATTGGAGAGAAAAAAAAAAATGTTAAAGTGAATGTCACGGGAACACATTAAAAATAAGGTTGGCACTTCCTTCCCATTGGTGTTGGTTTACAGTATGCCGTAGTGTACTCGGACGCTCATGTAATTGCATTTCAAAGGCACAGTATTTTCCATCGTCTCCCCCCTACCCCCATCGCCCTTCCCCCCTGGGGGCCTGCACAGGGAGGAAATTCAGGTCCTGTGCAATGCACAAACGCTGAAGATCTACAGTACTGTTTTGCTTAGTTGGTAGCGCCAGAATACACTCATTTCATTCACGCTGTTTGGGTGCATTTAGCGTAAAGAATCGCTCCTGCAGATGTACTTTGATTTATGTGAAACCTGTGTGCATCCTTCCATTGACTGTCTTACAATGTAAATAAAATAATACAGTGCATTATTACAGAAAAAAAAAAAAAAGAAAGAAAGCACATCATGTCTCGAACCCTGGACCCCCAGTGAGGGAGGTGGGAGCCTTCACCCCTAGCCCACGACGCCTCATGAGAGATTTCTAATTTCATGTGTGAAAGTACTGCAAACAGCGCCCGGCCCTCGCCCCATTGCTGTTGGTTTATGCCTTAGAGGACTCGGACGCTCGCATTTGTAAAGCACGGTGTTTTCCTCCGCCTCCTGCTAGCCTGTTGCCCTTCCCCCATGGGAGCCTGCACAGATCATGCAGTAGACAGGGAGGGAATGCAGGTCATGTGCAATACACAAACGCCCACTGTAGTACTATTTTGCTCACTTACAGTACCGTACTGTAGGTTGCATTTAGCGTAAAGAATCGCTCCTGCAGATGTACTTTGATTTATGTGAAACCTGTGTGCATCCTTCCATTGGATGTACTGTATTGGAGAGAAAAAAAAAAATGTTAAAGTGAATGTCACGGGAACACATTAAAAATAAGGTTGGCACTTCCTTCCCATTGGTGTTGGTTTACAGTATGCCGTAGTGTACTCGGACGCTCATGTAATTGCATTTCAAAGGCACAGTATTTTCCATCGTCTCCCCCCTACCCCCATCGCCCTTCCCCCCTGGGGGCCTGCACAGGGAGGAAATTCAGGTCCTGTGCAATGCACAAACGCTGAAGATCTACAGTACTGTTTTGCTTAGTTGGTAGCGCCAGAATACACTCATTTCATTCACGCTGTTTGGGTGCATTTAGCGTAAAGAATCGCTCCTGCAGATGTACTTTGATTTATGTGAAACCTGTGTGCATCCTTCCATTGACTGTCTTACAATGTAAATAAAATAATACAGTGCATTATTACAGAAAAAAAAAAAAAAAAGAAAGAAAGCACATCATGTCTCGAACCCTGGACCCCCAGTGAGGGAGGTGGGAGCCTTCACCCCTAGCCCATGACGCCTCATGAGAGATTTCTAATTTCATGTGTGAAAGTACTGCAAACAGCGCCCGGCCCTCGCCCCATTGCTGTTGGTTTATGCCTTAGAGGACTCGGACGCTCGCATTTGTAAAGCACGGTGTTTTCCTCCGCCTCCTGCTAGTCCTCCATTCCCATTATGCATTAGCGAACTCAGACGCTCATATATTTTAAAAGCACGGTGTTTATACATTGTACTGTACATTCTTCCTTTTACACAATTACTGTAGTTGCGTCTCCATACACATACAGTACTGTACTCCATACTTTTTCCACCGCTTCCCGTTACGCCTACAGTATTGCCAGAGCTGTAGATCAATCCGCCGCTATACTGTACGATCGAAAGTACTGGATTAGTGGAGCATTAGCCACACAGTGGTGGAGATGTGTAATGCATGATGAGTATCTAGATCGTCTCAACGCGCCTGCCTGTGATTAAACTCAGCTATCGCCTTAGCGTGGCTAAACGCCCGTCTCGGCGGAGAAACAGTCAAGATAAAGTTGGCTACATCTGTAGTTTGAGGGCTCTATTTATGTAGCTAGTGTAGCGGACGCACACTAGGGTAGTTCTTGGCCCTGCACGGCTGTTTCTCTTTGCCTCCTTACAGGGACCTGTAAGTGGAGAAGATCGGAGTGCAAGACTTGTGACGGTGAGTAGCATCCGTGTACGTCTGTCCCTTGTTTGTCCCCGAGCGCCGGAGTCAGGATTGCTCACGGACGTGAGAATCCCTTTCATCACACTACGTGCGAGAGCGCGAGTGTGTGAAAGCTGGGTGGCTGAGGCTTTGTGCCGGTGATGACCATTCACCCAACCGGTGAAGGTCGCGGTCACCCCTGGGGTATCCCCTCTTCCAGCGGAAGAAGGGTCCATACCCCCTTTGATGTAAACCATTCTCTCCTCAGCTCGGTCGACGGTCAGCTCCAAGAGGGAATCGCCGTGTCCGGATCCGACTGAAGAATTCCAGGTCCGTTGAAGGTTCCGGTACCTGAAGGTGAGAGAGAGCGGCGCCTGGTGAGTACCGCGTCTACACCTGCACGGCAGCAGGCACCACCACACGCACCCGCAGGCCCCCGCACCTCTCACACTTGGCGTAGTCGGCAGGATCAAAGAGACCGGATCACGGACACGATGTGGAACGCCACCAAGAAGACCTCCCTGCGGACGGCTCCGGAGAAGACTCACCCCCGGACGTGTGCGGACCAGAGCGACTGGGTGACGGTGTCTGGGGCAGACATCCTGAAGATGGTGCAGCGGTCGGTCCAGCGTGGAAAAGAAGAGCGCCGGGAGAAGGGGCGCAAGAAGGCCGCTGTGACGCCCTGCGAGAAATGTCGGCAAACAGGACACTTTGCCGGCGAGTGTACTTGGCGAGAGACGTCCCCAAAGAAGGTGGTCCAGGAAGCGGACCGAAGACGTCAGAAGGGCCGAGCGAAGAACGAGTCCTGGTGTTTGCTCTGCGGAAACTACGGGCATGAGCACAACAGTTGTCCCTGGGACGAAGAGTTGAGCCAAGACGAGGTTGATTCCTGGTGTGAAAACTGTGGAGATCCCCGACATCGGCTCCTGGAATGTCCATGGACGGAAGACAGGACGGACTACGAGGCCACGGTGAAGCAGATGACGGAGTCTCGTCAGCAGCTTTGGGACCGGGTGGCTGCAGAGCCTGTGTGTGCGCTCTGCGAGGCGAGAGGACATGCGCTTCCCGATTGTCCGTGGGATGAAGACCGGATGATTGCGGATGGTCGCGCCCAGAGATGGGAGGAGGAAACCAGGGAGATGGAGCGGAAGGCCTTGCTTGAAGTTAGTTCGCAGGTGCCCATTTCCTCTGAGCCGGAACCAACGGGTGAAGGTTCCCCAGTGAAGGAGGTGGACCAGGAACCCGTTTTGGAGAAGGTGGCAGTTGCCCTCCCTTGTTGGAAGTGTCGGCGACCAGGACATGCGGCCAGTGAGTGCCCCTGGGAAGATGCCGCGGACCTACTCTGTCCCAGGAAAGTGACCCCAGTAAGGCAGAATCCTTTCCCGCATGAGGCGGAGGTGGACGACTGGGAGGTGGAGAGACCACGCTGCCAAGGAAAGCGTGAAGACCCAGTGACTGAGACGTCAGGAATCTCTCCACGATGGAACCGTCCACGACCAGGACGTGCGGAACAGGAGTGTCCTGGGTACCAAGAGATGCCAGCGGAAGCAAAGGAGTACGCTGAGGAAGTAACGATGCCAGCGGAAGCGAAGGAGTACGCTGAGGAAGTAGAGGTGCCAGCGGAAGCGAAGAAGTACGCTGAGGAGGAAAGTAATACCCCAGTCCAGATATCGGAGGAGGACTCGGACTACGGTGAGCTGTCCGCCGACTAATCCCTCCCAGAGCAGATGGAGGACGACTCTGGCATCGGAAGCGCCGACGAGAGTGACTGGCAGGATCGGGTGGAGTCATGCTCCCAGTTGAATGCCCTCCGCGAAGAAGAGGAGATAGTCCTGGAGCAAGAAGACCTGCCGGGAGTGCCGAAATGGACCGACGTACAGGGACAGGACTGTGATGCCGTGGGAGGACCCGTTCCAGAGGAAGACACAGGACCTTTGGAGATGCCCCACGAGGAAATTCGACATGTGGTGGCTGTTGCCCGGGAGGAAACGGATGCCCCGGAGGATTCCGCTGTTGGGTGGTGGTCGATACCACACCCGGAAGACAGGGACGAAGCCACAGACGATATCGGAGGCCAAGAGTGGGTGACTGTTGTCCCCGTGGAGGAAGATTCCCCTTGGTGGCCAACGTCAAGCGACCGTGAGGAGATGCCACTCCCCCAGAGGATCCGCCGATGGAGGTCAGGACGCAAGAGGAACCCGGAGCTGGAGGAGGGAGGATGTGGGGTCACAGCTGGTCCAGGCTGGGCCCCCGAATACACCCTCGCCGGAAGGATCTTGGAATTCCCTGACCCGCGTACGATGGACGTCGTGGAGATCTTTGTAGGGACTACAAAGGAAAAAGGGGGGGGAAATGTGGGAATGTGTCCTGTTTTACAGGACACATTCCAGCTGCAGCGGCCAGGGCGCCTGTGTCCCCTGCGGGACAATGTCTCTGACAGCGCGGGGACAGCTTGTCTGTCCCCAGCGCCTGTCAGTGTGTGGCGGCGGCGGGTGTCCGGTGCAGGGATTACCCTTTTCCCTGCACCGGACCAGAGACTGCGGGGGCATTTGAATGTTGGCGCCCTCCGGGAGCCAATCGCGGCTCCCGGAGCGGCAGCCAATCGGAGAGGGGCGCGGCGAGCCAATCTGCGCTCGCCGTGTCATAGGCCCCGCCCCCGGCGTCTGACGTCAGACGCCGGGCGGGAGCCAGAAGACAAGACGGCGCGCAGGAGCGCGTTGAGAAGAGACGCCGGGCGGGAGCCGAAGAGGGCGGGCGCGCAGAAGAGCGCGAAGAAGGAGGAAGAGCCGGACGGAAAGGACAGACGGCGTGGACGAAGACGGCCGCGGGGAGAAGAGCTCCGGTGGCCTCTAAAGAGGCCTGAAGACTCCAGCCCTGGGAAAGATGTCCAGCGGCGGCTGGACGCGGCGAGGCGACGGCGGCGCCGCTGGTCAGGACGGGCCAGCGGCCGAAGAGGGCCCCGAAGATACCTGGGTTAGGTAAGGCCTCAGTGAGGCTATCCTTCCCCCTCCCCTCTTCCTCCCTCGACCACCAGGGACGGGCATTAGGCCCGAGGGCACAAGTCAGGCAATAGGCCTGTGGGACAGATAGGAGTTTGGGGCCACTGTTGTATTAGGTGGTTTGGGCATTAGGCCCAAGCCACCCAACCCCTGCGGCACCAGTCAGGCGGGCACTAGGCCCGGGGGCATATCAGGCACTAGGCCTGTGGGACATTAGAGGGCATTAGGCCCTAGTGTATTTTGGCCATTAGGGAATATTAAGGTGACCCTGGGCACAAGGCCCAGGTCACCCAACGGTAACAAGTTAGGCGGGCGCTGGGCGCTGGGCCCGTGGGCGAAGTCAGGCCTCCGGCCTGTGTGCAGTTAGGGGGCGCTAGGCCCAGCTAATCAGTGTTTCCCCGAGGGGAGTACAGGTGGCCCTGGGTATTTAGGTGGGTAGGCCGTGCGGCGTCCACCCCCTTCCAGCGGCAGGTAGGGATTAAAAAGGGACAGCACCGTTTTATGTTGTAACTCCGGTAGTGTGATATATGTTGTTACCGTGCAGGGCAAAGTGTATGTGTTGTGTAAGTTGTGCATAGTTGTGTCGCACCACCCACACGAGCTAGTTTGAGGGCTCTATTTATGTAGCTAGTGTAGCGGACGCACACTAGGGTAGTTCTTGGCCCTGCACGGCTGTTTCTCTTTGCCTCCTTACAGGGACCTGTAAGTGGAGAAGATCGGAGTGCAAGACTTGTGACGGTGAGTAGCATCCGTGTACGTCTGTCCCTTGTTTGTCCCCGAGCGCCGGAGTCAGGATTGCTCACGGACATGAGAATCCCTTTCATCACACTACGTGCGAGAGCGCGAGTGTGTGAAAGCTGGGTGGCTGAGGCTTTGTGCCGGTGATGACCATTCACCCAACCGGTGAAGGTCGCGGTCACCCCTGGGGTATCCCCTCTTCCAGCGGAAGAAGGGTCCATACCCCCTTTGATGTAAACCATTCTCTCCTCAGCTCGGTCGACGGTCAGCTCCAAGAGGGAATCGCCGTGTCCGGATCCGACTGAAGAATTCCAGGTCCGTTGAAGGTTCCGGTACCTGAAGGTGAGAGAGAGCGGCGCCTGGTGAGTACCGCGTCTACACCTGCACGGCAGCAGGCACCACCACACGCACCCGCAGGCCCCCGCACCTCTCACAACCACGGACGCGAGCCTCAGAGGGTGGGGAGCAGTCACACCGGGAAGAAACTTCCAAGGACTTTGGACAAGTCAAGAGACTTGTCTTCACATCAACATCCTGGAACTGAGGGCCATATATAACGCCCTACGTCAAGCGGAGAACTTACTTCGCGACCAACCAGTTCTGATCCAATCAGACAACATTACCGCAGTGGCTCATGTAAACCGCCAAGGCGGCACAAGGAGCAGAGTGGCAATGGCGGAAGTCACCAGGATTCTTCGCTGGGTGGAAAATCATGTAAGCGCACTGTCAGCAGTGTTCATTCCAGGAGTGGACAAGTGGGAAGCAGACTTCCTCAGCAGACACGACCTGCATCCAGGGGAGTGGGGACTTCATCGGGAAGTCTTCGCACAGATTGCAAGTCGGTGGGGACTGCCCCAGATAGACATGATGGCGTCCCGCCTCAACAAAAAGCTACAGAGGTATTGCGCCAAATCAAAAGACCCTCAGGCGGTAGCAGTAGACGCCCTAGTGACACCGTGGGTGTTCCAGTCGGTCTATGTGTTTCCTCCTCTTCCTCTTATACCCAAGGTGTTAAGAATAATAAGAAAAAGAGGAGTGAGAACAATTCTCATTGTTCCAGTTTGGCCACGAAGGACCTGGTATCCGGATCTGCTGGAAATGCTCACAGAAGATCCGTGGCCTCTTCCTCTAAGACAGGACCTGTTACAACAGGGGCCATGTCTGTTCCAAGACTTACCGCGGCTGCGTTTGACGGCATGGCGGTTGAACGCCGGATCCTAGCGGAAAAGGGAATTCCGGATGAGGTCATTCCTATTCTGATAAAGGCTAGGAAAGACGTGACAGCGAAACATTATCACCGGATATGGCAAAAATATGTTTCTTGGTGTGAGGCCAGGAATGCTCCTACGGAAGAATTCCATCTGGGCCGTTTCCTCCACTTCCTACAGACTGGAGTGAATTTGGGCCTAAAATTATGCTCCATTAAGGTTCAGATTTCGGCCTTATCCATTTTCTTCCAAAAAGAATTGGCTTCTTTCCCAGAAGTACAGACTTTTGTGAAGGGAGTGCTGCATATTCAGCCTCTTTTTATACCTCTGGTGGCGCCTTGGGACCTTAACGTGGTGTTGAGTTTCCTTAAGTCGCACTGGTTTGAACCACTTCAAACGGTGGAGTTAAAATATCTCACTTGGAAGGTGGTCATGTTATTAGCCTTGGCTTCGGCTAGGTGAGTGTCGGAATTGGCAGCTTTGTCTCATAAAAGCCCCTATCTGGTTTTCCATGTGGATAGGGCGGAATTGCGGACCCGTCCTCAATTCTTGCCTAAGGTGGTGTCATCTTTTCATATGAACCAACCTATTGTGGTGCCTGTGGCTACACGAGATTTGGAGGATTCCGAGTCACTTGATGTAGTCAGGGCTTTGAAAATGTATGTGGCCAGAACGGCTAGAGTCAGGAAAACGGATGCACTGTTTGTTCTATATGCAGCCAACAAGGTTGGCGCCCCTGCTTCGAAGCAGACTATTGCTCGCTGGATCTGTAACACGATTCAGCAGGCGCATTCTACGGCTGGATTGCCGTTACCAAAATCGGTCAAGGCCCATTCCACGAGGAAGGTGGGCTCGTCTTGGGCGGCTGCCCGAGGGGTCTCGTCACTACAACTGTGCCGAGCTGCTACTTGGTCGGGTTCAAACACCTTTGCAAAGTTCTATAAGTTTGATACCCTGGCTGAGGAGGACCCAAGGTTTGCTCATTCGGTGCTGCAGAGTCATCCGCACTCTCCCGCCCATTTGGGAGCTTTGGTATAATCCCCATGGTCATTCCGAGTTGTTCGCTCGTGGCCGATTTTCGCTATGCTGCGATTTGTTGCTAACTGCGCATGCACATGGTACGCAGTGTGCATGCGCTTAGTTATTTAACACAAAACTTAGCAGTTTTGCTGTTGTTCGTGCAGCGCTTTTCAGTCGCACTGCTGATCGGTGAGTGATTGACAGGAAAGGGGTGTTTCTGGGTGGTAACTGAGCGTTTTCCGGGAGTGTGCTAAAAAACGCAGGCGTGTCAGGGAAAAACGTGGGAGTGTCTGGAGAAACGGGGGAGTGGCTGGCCGAACGCAGGGCGTGTTTGTGACGTCAAACCAGGAACTAAACGGACTGAGGTGATCGCAATCTAGGAGTAGGTCTGGAGCTACTCAGAAACTGCAAGAAAATATTTAGTAGCAGTTCTGCTAATCTTTCGTTCGCTATTCTGCTAAGCTAAGATACACTCCCAAGAGGGCGGCGTCCTAGCGTGTGTAATGCTGCTAAAAGCAGCTAGCGAGCGAACATGAGGGCCATTGCCTGCAAGATTTCCTCTGCCCGGTAAGACCACAGCAGGTGTCTATAGCATCAGATCTACTCTCTATTATAGCTCAACCCTCCGCTCACCCACTAGGCATCTTATAGTCACTTGTTATTTTCCTAACAGACTACAGCCAGCAGTTACATAGAGGATCCCATCACCACCTGATCACTGGCTGTTTCTGAACACTGATTCCCAACTACATGTAGAGCCGGATTAACGGGGGGGCTCCGGGGTTAAGTACCCCGGGCCCCCCTGTCAGAAAAGGGCCCCCCTCCACTCGCCGGAGATCAGATCTCTAATCCGATCTGATCAGCGGCACTGCACTACGGGGCATTGCGCTCCCCCCCCCCACTGCAGAGTTTACTAAGCGATGGCTCAGCTCAGCGCACGCAGGGGCCTGCCCGCCGATCCATCCTCACTGATGATTCTTTTGGGGAAGGAGAGGGACGAGACAGTGTGGAGCGGCGAGCGCAGGCAGCTGTGTCAGTAACGCGCAGCTGCCTGCTCATCACACTGACACAGAGGCTGGCTGTCTGACTGTAGGGGGAGCTGCAGCGTCAGCCCCTCCTAGGCAGTTCCGTGTGAGACCTGCTGACCCGGGGTTGCTGAGTTGCGTCTTCCGGAGCCGCTCTGCCTTGGGGAAATAGACTCAACCTTGGGGAGACAGGTGTGTGTGTCTCGCGGGGGAAGGTGAATGGGGGGGGGCGATCTTTAATAAATTATGACAGCTTAATTTATTTTGTATGTGTGCTGTGTGGTTAATGTGTA